>NC_136504.1:5972500-6152500 GCF_053919585.1 Euprymna scolopes
TTTTTTTACGTGACAGCAGTGAATTCCTAGCAACAGTAGTTGCTGAAGCAACGTGGTTGCTATGGAAACCAGTCATAAAAAACTTCGCTCACCCCCTTACGTTTTTTTTACTGTTTTGCACACCAGTAAATTAATCATAACTTTTTTTTTACTCAACGAAAACTGATTTTTCTTTCACAATATATCTGCGAAGGAGATCTATAAACTGTAATAATTGTTTATATATGGATATATATATATATATATATATATATATATATATATATATATATTTGGTTGAGCAATAGTGATCAGTTAATCTGTAAAGCAGTTCTAAATTATAAAAACTGCTACTTAACCATATAATCAAACACTACCCGGTTTGAAGGATTAGGATTTCAATTTAAATACTCATTTGCAACATTATATTTTTCGACAATGAATATATTTAGAAAAAGTTTGAAATTTTCTTATTTTCTGGACTTTCAAAGCTACATTCCAAATATGTGATTCAGAAATTTACATTTTTATGAAATAAGACGTTTTATACTTGATCAAAATTGTAAGGAAAGGGGAATAAAGTCAACGAAAGTGTATGAAAACATTCAGCAACCAAATTTAATGAGTTCTTCTTCAAATGGGTTCGATAACTTCAAAAATTATTTGCCATATGCTAGAGATAAGCGTTTCTATTAAAGTGCGAAAGATGTTGCTTCAACCTCTGAAGATGGCGTCATGAATTTATTTTTTGGTTAAATAAGGATAGCCATTTTGATAAACATCTCTTTGTCTCCAACCCCATATAATTCAATTGGGTGAGCATGCAGGATTCCAAAGTGATCGACCCTATTTTCTTTTAGAAAGGCAACGTCTTGTGTACAGCTTATATTGCAGCACTATACCGTTAGAATAACCATCCATCTCCAAACCAGCGATAGTTCTTCGTTATCGATGATGCTTTCTGTGGCATAACATAACTAGCCGTTGTCTGATGACCCTGCAATAATTGGAGCTCCATAGTTACTCTGTAAGAAAAGACACCCCATACCATTAAGGAAGGTCCACTAGAATTACGTGTGGAGAAAATTTCAGGCCTTGATCAGTAGAGGCTCATTTCTAAAAAATAAATATACATGTTTTCGTCATGCTAATACCCTTGGAAGCCATGACCAAGTAGATTGATTTTTTTCTCATCAGAAAACAGGAATTTCTTCTACTTCTCAACGTCACATTCGCTTTTCATTACCAAACCTTAATCTGTCAACCTTGTGACGTGGAAGCAGGTGAGGGATTTGTTTACGCTTTTTATTTACCATGGCTTTATGTCCTAAGTGGCTCTGGCGGTTACTGAACTGCAATCGGCATCTGTGAACGCCTTGATTTGGCAAGAAGGAAGTCCTCCGTCTTTCTCAACAACCTGTCTACTTCTCTTTCTAAATTCAGGAGAAATTTTTGGGGAAGACAATTTGTGGATTTTGCTTTCCGTAATTCTCACTGTCTTTAGAAAGTTGCAAATCACAGTTTTACTGAGATTTACATTAGCGTCAATCGCCCGTTGTGACAAACCTTATTTATGAAAACCTTGAATTCGAGCTCGCTCAACTTCAGAAAGTTTGTTTGCTTTAGGCATGGTTACAGCCTGACGGGGTGGTTGCTAATCTGGAACTAAATTTTAAAAAAATCTACCTCTGGGTGTATAATTTTGATGACGTGTAAAATTACTCATTTTATCAAAATGTAATTTTCTGAATTTCGGAACTAAATGATTGGAATATAGTTTTCTCCATGATCTTTTTAGGTTATAGTATTCACAACATAAAGTGAAAAGAGTTCAAAATGTTTTATTAAAAACGGTTTCTTTTGAAAAATGTTTTAGTGGACTTTACTTTTTGATCAGAGTTCATATATATATATATATATATATATATATATATATATATATACGTTTTATTTTTTATTACCGTATCTTTCTGTTAAGTTACATTATTGTTTCAGCTACTCGGCTGTTTATTTTTGGCCGTCTGTAGCTTCCTCAGACTTTTACAGAAAAGCGTTTTCTGTAAAAGTCTGATGAACATACAGACGGCCAAAAACACCGGCCGAGTAGCTGAAACAATAATGTAACTTAATAGAAAGATACGATAATAAAAAAATAAAACGCATATTTGCTCTATAACAGTATTGAGCACTCTCTTCAGTTTTTTATTAATTACCATTTATACTACATGTACATATATATATATATATATATATATACATATAAATATATATATATGCATATATATATATATATATATATATATATATATATATATATATATATATTAGCATTTAAGCCCGGCGTTGCTCGGGTTTTTGAAAGTGTTTGTTTAGCAAAAAAGTAAAAGTGGTAGTAGGAAGACAGGCACGAAACCGTCCCAAAAGGAGGAAAAGAACCGGGGAAAAAATGACGGCATTGCTGTTACAACCAATGCCAAAGCGGAAGTGACGTAGGTTTTTATTAAGGCTAGACAATTGAAAGGAGAGAATGACTTTCGAAAATATCGGCGAAAAAAGCGACCCCCCTCTGTAGAAAAGTGCTTAGTTAAAGGTAAAGAAAATAACGTTTTTGGCTTTTTTTTTCGATATTTGTCGTCTGAAAGGTCAACATTCAAAACAAACCTGATTTTGTAAAAATTCGTCGTCTCTGTCGAAAGTTATAGGCAGACATGCAAACACACATGTAAACATACATTTACATATTGGAACCTTAAATATTCGACCCAAGCCGATTAAAAAGCTTGCCCTTTCTCTGAATAAGATTTATGTAAAATTTCAAAGGTGTAGACCAGAAATTGTCTGAGTGATTTGGTAGAGACCGAAGCGACCATTTTTTTTACCTCTATTATGAACCCTTAATATGTATTGTTGTTTGGGCTCAAATCAAGTTATTAAGTTAGATCCATGTCAAGGAAGCTATATCTAAAATGTCAAGTGTTTAAACCCAAAATTGGCGGGGGAGTTTGGTAGTGTTCTCAAAAGTCAAATTGTTGGATTTTGACCCCTTAACAACCTAATTTCTGGTCGAAAACTGATTATAAATATTTTCCTAAATCGCAATACCTTGTATATCAAATTTTGAGTTTGTAGACTGAAAATGTACAGAGTTAATTTGTAGAGAAATGTACACGGGCATATACACACACATACAATTTCACTTATATATATATATATATATATATATATATATATATATATATATATATATATATATATATATATATGAGTGACAGATAAAAATAAATATAGATGAATATGATATATGTTATTAAACCAAATTTAAATCTTCTGCTTAATCTTTTTGTTTTGGCCTTTTCAACTATTCAGAATGTCTATCGATCTTTTTATCAACTTTTTTCTCAGTAAGTTCGATTGGTATAAGGTTCCAATACTCTGAAATATGTTTGATTAATTCAAACTATCATCTTGAGTCGAATTATGCTTGTTTTTTTTTATCTGATAAATTCATACAACGGAGACTTTGGAATCCTGGGTGAGGAAACGCCATATGCGGATGTGATGACATTAAAATACGTGAAAAATAAACACTTTAAAATCTGACTAATTCCAAAACTAAAAAAGTTCATTTTTTTCTCTTGTGAATGTTAATTAATATTCTTACAATCTATAAACTAGATTTGTATACACGTATGCACAATTGTATGATAATTCCATTGTTTTCTATATGTAGACACCGCCGTATAAATTCCGTTCTTTGGATTAACAAGTCACTGAATTGTGAAGAAAGATCATTACTATACGTTCAAGCATAAACACATTACATTAAAGTCTGATATAGGGCGAACCTTTGAGAGAGTGTATTTTTTTGTGAAGCAAATACAAAAATCACATTATGTTTTTTTGAAAATGAATTCCCACAAAATAACTGATTATTTACACAGGTATGTTTTTTGTCATTTTCCCTAAATTTTGTTATCGATAAATATATGGTAAGGGGGTCTGGATTTATCTCTCTCTTTCCCCCTTCTTCCCCTCTCTCTCCCTCTCTCTCTCCGCTCTCTCTCTCGCTCTCTCTATCTCTCTCTCTCTCTATATATATATATATAATATCATAATTATTTTAATACAGATAGACAGTAGTGTATCATGCTTTCGCTACCAGCAGTGTATTAAATAGGTTTTTTATACTATCTGTTCTGTTACGATATATTTTTTATTGATAAATGTATCGTTAGCGTTTTTTTTAATTTATATATATATATATATATATATATATGTATATATATATACTTGTTTATTGTTATATAAACATGCTCACATCCCGCTGCTACAAATAGCCACTTGTTTCAATCAAACAACAGATATCATCAGGCAGCGACTTGACTATTCAAAAGTTCAATGAATAAACTATTATTCATTGAACTTTTGAATAGTCAAGTCGCTGCCTGATGATATCTGTTGTTTGATTGAAACAAGTGGCTATTTGTAGCAGCGGGATGTGAGCATGTTTATATAACAATAAACAAGTATTATCAGCTCTTTTTATTGAGCACTATCTAACAACCTCGTTGAATCCATTAGTCCATTACTTTTGAATAGAAAAAACCCGAGCATGTATATATATATATATATATATATATATATATATATATATATATATATATATATATATTTGTATGTAAATATAATTATATATGCATGTTTCTCTGTATATTTTTATTAATCTATCCAACTATACATATACATATATAAATATATATATGTATATGTATGTATATATTACTATATATAAAAGCGGCAATATGTGCATGTATGTATGTTCGCTTTTTGTGTATGTCTTCAAAAGGTTTATTTCCGGCGGATTCTCGAGGCAGTCACTCATTTTTTTTAACTTTTTATATCAGGTCTAAATGATGATATCTGCGACTTAACAAGGGGGGGGTCGCCTCTCTATTTAATTTGCCCGACTTTGAAACGTTTAATATCCTGTTCGAATCCCTGGCCCACGACCTCTAGAAAGCGATGTAACGTTTTGTCAATGTAGGCTTCGTCATATCAGACGCTTGCTTTTATTTTGAGACGAGACACTCTCTTTAATAAACAGTGAGCTGGTTTTCCCCAAAACTAGGTAAAAACAAACAAGCCTGGTTATCGATCTCATTAAAAACAATCCCGCCGAAAATGTTAACTGCTGAATAGCTATTGCTTACGATCGCCGCATGTGCATTAAGCTTTTTCGTATAAAGACAAAAAGACAAAGGACTCGCGGTAAATAAAACACTGTCCCGCACAAGTTCACGCCATTAACTCGTCGAAAACGGGCACCTGCCAGGTCGCACCTTCTTTTTTCACACTTTACTATTTTCGAACTGCGCGTCAAGGCTTAGTTTTTTTTGTTTTTTGTAAATAACCAACGATCCTTCTTTTCATTTACCCAAAAAAACACACACACCTACAAACAGCCGACCAACGCCGGGTACCCCCTAGTATATATGTATATATATATATATATATATATATATATATATATATATATATATATATATAATTACATTATAACAAAATATCCAGTTCATGCATTAACAAATAAGTATATGCATTATTACCTCGAGAAATGCTTCATTTAAAAACAGAAGCCATCTATGATGATAATATATTCGTATCGTTCACGGCCTCGTCTTAAACTTGACATTGTCTTCTAACATGTATACTATCTATCTATACGACCGTACAACGCATCTTCCTCACGACATTTTTCTATTTATCATTTTCTTTTCTCAGGCGATAATAAATTTGGCGTCATATTTTGTAATCCTGGGTGCTTATCACGTTTTCGTCAATAGAAATAAATAACATTTCCTAATTTAGTTGCGACGTAAAATGTGACTGTTTTCCAGGCTATACAGACAACAATTACAGACGGTTGACAAACAATCTACGAAGGAAGGCATTGCTATAAAAATGTTTTAAAAGAAAACGAAGCTATAATAAATGTTTTAAATAAAAGATTATTGCACTCAACTTAATAAACTGAGACACGAATCAACTTCTGCGTAGATGGAGGCTCGACATTCCTCGGGTATATTTTCTATAAGTTGGAATTGTTCTTTCAAATAAGATAAACTTTCTTTCAACGCATGGATTGTTAAGTATATATTATTTATCCAAACTAATTCGCAATTGCATTTTGAGTGTCAACCGTACTGAGGATTGATTGGACTCCTTTTAGAAGAGCGTAAGTGTGCAAGTACTTTATCCACTACGCCATGGATTTCAGCGCCAAAATAGTCTTAACAATGCATATAATCAATAAGCATTTTAATAAACATAAAAATAATGAAGGTATGTTATATGCGTGTTTAATTTTTCACAGCCTAACGTTTACATCACTTAACCAATAGACTCAATATTTTGAGAATATATATGTTATGCTCTTACCTAAAACTGTTTGATTATAAAACATCCCAAGCCGAAGATTAAGGTCAAGGTAAATAAAATACAGGAAAATGATATTTCTGACAATAATTTCAATTTAGTTAATTATACAGACTCGTATTTTAGGGTCCAAAAATATATTCCCCACAATAGCTCCCACTTAATCAACTAAGCTCAAACCCCTGTTCGATCACCGCAATGTAGGTTCTCTGTGCCTGTTTTACAAATACAAAATGTGCTCTGATGAACTAGTTGCACTTGTGCCCCCCTCGACGAACATATACCCGACAAACCCACTTAGCAACATACCAGACGTCTTTACTGTTGCGGTTCCTAAATGCCAGAAAGCTTTCTACTATAATAATTTCTTTATTCGAACAACTAGATTTTGGTATTCTCTTTTGCTGCGTCTTTCTCCGACTGTGCTGATATGTAAAAGTATAAATATAACATAAACCATCTTCTTGTGTATCTATCCTAGGCATGGACCTAAAATGTAAAACTGTATGTCCTCATTGCTATATGCCTTGTAAGAAATGAACGTGAGTAAATAATAATAATAATAATAATAATAATAATAATAATAATAATAATAATAAAAATAATAATAATAACAATAATAATAATAACAACAACACGTACATCAAGTTTGTTGCCAAGGTCGCTGGAAAGATTGTGGGATTCTTCTACCGCTCCAGAAGATATCTCAATATTGATGCAATTCTCTATCTATATAAAAGCCAATTACGCCCAAGGATGGAATACTGCTGCCATATCTGGCTGGGAGTTGCTAAAAACAGCCTATCCTGCCTTGACAGAGTACAAAATAGACTTCGTGGCTTAATGGGGGATGCCCTTTTCTCTACCCTGCAACCTTTCTCCCACAGAAGAGACGTTGCGAGCCTATCCTTGTTTTATTGTTATTTCCACGGCAGGTGCTCGTCTGAACTCCAATCTCTGGTCCCCCCTCGCCAATCTTTCACGAAAAACACCCGTCTAGCTGAATCCACTGTGAAAAATTTCCTCCAGTCTTTATCTGTGCCTAAATCAAAACGTGGATTCCATGAAAAAAGTTTCTTTCTTGGAACCGCACGCCTGTGGAACTCTGTTCCGTCTGCCTGCTTCCCATCTGACTACAACTTGGTTGTCTTCAAGCCCAACGTTAATAAATTCCTAATGAACCGCCCCTTTAAGTAAAAACTTCATCAAATCTTCACACTAACGTACTGTACTTGGAATTAACCCTTATCCCGGAGTGGCTTCCGGGTCTTGATAAGTGGTGACCACCTTTAAAAAAATAATAATAATATATATAAATTGACATTAATTAAAACGTATATATAAATCTACTTAACGAACAGAACACCCCCCGCCCTCCGCAAGTCAGTCTATAAAGGGGAAATGAGTACAAAATGACTGTTTTATTTCAGTAAAACATGGGTACGGATACTACTATTATATAAAAAAATTGGTTCGTTCTATTATCCAACAGTTATATTTTGGAAAAATCCTTGACGAGCTAGGTGTGCGCAACAATGCATCACAAACAGTACAGCAGCGCAGGAAATATATGGACCTGCAAGAACAGCGACGATTTAACGTCTTAGCTCAACGTGATTGTTGATTGTCTCCAAACTATGTAAAGTTTCGAGTGTTTACCAACAAAGAGAAAGTCGGTGTGAAATATTTGCCGTGGTAGATATCAAAATGCTCCTTTAGAGGTTGAGTATAATTTTTTTAAAAGCAGAATTATCATGATGACATCTGAAGGCATCGCGCAAAGTGAGATCAAAATGAATGATTTGTGGCAAAGATAGATTCGATGTTGGCGGATGACAGAACTTATTACTCTAATGAATTTTGCTGTTAAATTAGAAGTTGTCAACTATAAAGAAAGTGACGGATTATAAGATTGACAGACGTGTTGTATTATCATCTATGTAAGGCAAAACACTGACCGTTTTAAGTGATTAGAAGAAAAAATCATTACTTTTAGAAAATCATTAAAATGTGACATTTCACTTACAAATGATGGAAGTTCTTATAAATACGTAGAGTTATGTATATTTATATTTACTTGCCTGTTGCCGTCACTTCTCTTCCTTTGTTCATCTTAGTCTTTTAGTTTCTATTGAAATAAATATGTTTGTTCTAGAGCTAAGGGTACACAAACAGGCGTTCGCTGAGTTTTCATTCGGTGTTTAATTTTTTAAAAAAACTCATGAAAGAGAATAAGCAAATTAAATTATTCTTAACGTTGCTTTATAACTTACTGAAATGAGTGTAAGTAGAACCGATTAGATTTCTCATTCTCATCACTTCCGCAAATTGATTGATTTGAAAAAAAAAATTGGATGCTTCTACATTTACCGACCTGCGATTTCCACGCGGCTGTTTCAGGTTCGGTCGACAGCTGAAGTAAACAACCGAAAATTGCCGTCAAAGCGTTCTTTATTTTTTTTTACTTACACGCTATATGTTTTCAGCGATGGCTATTTTATGAATTCGGTGAAATACAAAATAATTTGAATCGCGCAAGTTAGAGTTACGGCTTAAGATTAGGGTTTAGTATTTAGTGTTAAGGCTTAGAGTTAGGGGTTAATCCTAAGGTCACGGATAGAGTTGGTTTAGATAATTGTTTGTAATATTACTTATTGTATTTCCTTGTTTTTATAATGTTATCGTAGCGGTAAAATGTTTTGCGATCGGCTGCTTCTGGTTGTTCAGGTCAGCGTGCGGGAACACTTGAGAAACTTTGTGTAAACCGCGGGTCAGTAACTGCAAAAGTACCCATATTTTTCATAGATCGAAAATGTGAAAATTTCCTAATCGTTCAACTTTGTTTCGACTCAAATTACATCACCCATATTTCATTAAACCCCTCGATTGATTCTATTATAATCGATATGAGTATTCATGCATTTTTTTATTTCTAGTGCAACCGACGAACCTTTCTTCATCAGCCCCACCGAATCTCGCCTTTTGCTTTTTTTTTTACTCGTGCTACTATAGCTTTAATTTGGAGTTTCACCTCGGAGCTCCTGTCCGCCAGACGTCAATGCTAAATCGATCTTTTTTTATTAACCAATCGAACTAGCGTGTTTCATAAAATTCGATAAGTTAATCAGAATTCGATTAAACACGATGATGACAAGATCTGATTAAATTAGTTCGATGATGTTATAATTGGTATAAAACAAATCAGCAACAAAAATAAGAAAGGTGTGATATCTTAGGAATTTCTTTCAAAACATAATTAACCTCTAATTAGTGAATTGATTGTGCAGCCGGTGCACAAACGAAGCTCGAACTTTAATTCAACCAATATATATATATATATATATATATATATATATATATATATATATATATAAACAAATCGAACTTAGGTATTTCGGACGATGTCAAAACATCGTTTAATCACGACTCGCACAGCAGCCGCCGATAAGCGTAATGGTTAGGAGCATTGACTGTCGTACAGGTGGTCGGGCTCCACTCCTGGCTTGAGGTAGTTGCGTGTCTAGCCGAACTGATGAGCTGTGAAACAGCGAAACAGTATTGTATATAGATGATTATATATAAATATATATATATATATATATATATGTATGTATGTATATATACATATATATATATATATTTATATACATATATGGAATATTTTGGGAGTTATAGTAAAATTATGTATATGCATATATATATATATATATGTTGTTTTTTTCACAATTTAACACTTAACCACCAAGCTTGCATATATATATATATATATATATATATATATATATATATATATATATATATATATATATATATATAATTAACTGAACATTAGAAATATTTTCAGATTATAGATTCTAAAATTAAAGTGCTTGTAAATATTATTATCAATATTTATAACGCAAATCTAAACAGATAAAAAAGCTCACTGTACGAGATTGAACAATAATATAAATGGAACATTTTATTTTAATTCTAAAAGTTTTTTAAAAATATGCCAAATTTATTATTTGACAAGGAATTAATTTTTTGAAATGTTTTCCTTAATAAAATCCATTTCAGACTGTAATATTTCCATAAGCGTATTACACCAAAGATGTTTGTCTGAAAAAAGTAGCTGAGAAGATTGTGAGATAATTTATCCTGAAGAAATGTCTAATAAAGTAATTATATTTTTTATAAATATACAATGTAGCACGATTAATTTGTCGCCTTAAGAAACAACTTTATTTTAAAACTTTTATTGAAAAATCATTCAGGTATCTTGATTAGGAAAGAGAACTGACATCTATTTAATGAAACCGCTTTCAGCCTCAATGACCGCCTCAATGTGGGTTCGAACCTGATTGCATACTTTTCTACAAGCGCTGGCAGGAGATCCACGGATTGCAGTGATCAGGCTGGCTTCGGTGTTTTGGGATGTCATGTTGGTAAAGTTCTAGACGTATGAACAAACGAGCGGGTCCAGGTCGGGGTAAGAAAGGGGAAGCAGTGAGAGAAAGGTACAAGAGCGTAACACTCCTTCTGAAGCAACGCCTTGGTCTTGACACAGAGTTCTGCTCTAACACCTACAGTATGCCAGCTTCCACCTATTTGCACCCCACTTTTCATTATATCCATGCACACTTTGGTTTTGACTTTCAAGCCGATTCCGAAGATGTGAGGCTGTACACCAAAGACCAGAACATGGCCAGAAACTGGTAATGGCCTTGTCTTCATAACTTCTATCGGTAGAGAGAATGATTTTCACAGGGGCACGTCTTCGATCTCACTCGTTAAACATTGTGACCGTTTAGACCTGATAACAGGTTCCTATCGCTCTTGTGATTTGTACACAACTGGGCAACTAAAAATAAGAAAACCGAAAAAAAGAAAACTAAAAAAAAAAACGGTTTTCATCAAAAAGAAATGAAATCATGTCGTCGGTTATGAGACCACCGTTTTATCCTTCCAGCCGGTATGTTCAAGTGGAAAAATATTTAATTTATAATTTATAAAAGAATATAGGGTTACTTTGAGAGAGAAAAATAATAATACCCAATATTAAACAGTTAAAATGTGACATCACGCATACTATGATCCAAAATAAATCTAATAAAACTCATCTAATGTGATGCAATATAAGCGCCATCTAAAATTATGTCATTTCAACCGTAAGGCTAATCAAAATCAATTTAAAACACGTAACGAAATAAAGAAGTTTGGTGTAACAACCCTTTTATGTCTAATGTTAAAACTAACATGCCTAAAAATGTTTTAATATCGATAGGAATCTTCTAAATTTCCACATAGTTATAATTAAAAATTCGCTTATGACTAATTTGGCAGACATAATTATTACATCAAATAATAAGAAAAGTTAAACGCTTCAAACAGCACCCTTCTATATATCTCTTAAAACCAATTGAAACTGCTAAAATAGACTAAACTCCCCATTAAAATGATATCATCACTTAAGATATTATATATTTATGTATAGCAAATTGAGCAACGAATAGATATTTCGATATTAAACCAAACTTCCTAACCTATGGGATAATATAAATTCTTATAATATAATAATGTAATTTCAGGAAACTACTACTACTACTACTACTACTACTACTAATAATAATAATAATTTAACCAAGAATACTAACAATAGCGATTCCTATGAAATTACCAATATCAACCAGGTATATTTAGACTCTAGTACATGAGAACATACATATCAAAATCACACTAACTTAAACGTTTACCCTGCTGCTAGCTTCAATAGAATTTTCCTCAATAAAAATAGAGGTCAGACCCATTTAAACCTCACACATTTATTTGTGTCCTATCTTGTTTAGTTAAGGTACGAATCTCCTACCACATTAATTCCTTCAAAAGCTTAGATAATAATCAGGGTACTTAATCAGAAACCTAACATATATGGACGTTCTTTTCTCAATAAAATAAGCTATACTACTAATAAAAACATATACATTCTAGGCTCCAAATCCCGAATCTTGATGTTGCGAAACTTGTTAAGGTAATTAATTTCCTTTAAAATAAACATGGAATGTATATATATATATATATATATATATATTTATATATATATATATTTATATATATATATATATATATATATATATATATATATATATATATATATATATATATAACCGCATGTTTATAAGTAATAGAATATATTGACATACAACAATATAATCTGTTTATGCTTTGATATTAAACTTAATACCTGATAAATAAATGAAGTCACCCAATTATTGTCGTATATATATATATATATATATATATATATATATATATATATATATATATATATATATATATATATATATATACAGTAGTATAATGAGGGTGAAAAATGAATTTTCAATGGCAAGGAAACCCTCTTTTATAAAAAGCTCTATCTGATAAAAGGGGCAAAAAAAAAATAAAAATAGCTTAAAGTCTTAGGAATTGTATTCTTATAATAGAAATGTTCTTATTATTTTATTTCATGATATATTTCAGATATAAATTTAGCCTTTATTATTTGTTTCTTCTCTTTTTATCCTCATTATATAAGTCTTTATAATATGTATTTAATAATCATCTAAAGAACTTTCGTTTCAAATCTAATTTCAGTGTTGTCTATCTTCCTTTACATTTGTAAAACACTGGCTTGTTTACCATGTCTGACCAGAAGCAGTTAGCTTTGAAATGTTATAACCTATAAAGGTTTTTCACATATTCGTCTTTCTGTAGCCGTTACTGACTTCGTAATTCAATAAAGATCTTATGTAACTTTACTCTTTATCTTGTTAATGTATTCTCTCTCTTTATCTTTTCTCTCTCTCTCTATATATATATATACATATGTATTTTTTTTTACACAGAGATCACCACTTATCAAGGCCCGGAAGCCACTCAGGGATAAGGGTTATTGCAAGTACATTACGTTAGTGAGGAGATTTGATGAAGTGTTTACTTAAGGGGGCGGTTCATTAGGAATTTGTTAACATCAGACTTGAAGACATCCAAGTTGTAGTCCGGAGGGAAGCAGGCAGACGGAACAGAGTTCCACAGGCGTGCAGTTCTAAGAAAGAAGCTTTGTTCATGAAATCCGCGTTTTGATTTAGGCACAGATAAAGAGTGGGGGAAATTTTTCACAGTGAATTCAGCTAGACGGGTGTTTTCCGTGAAAGATTGGCGAGGGGGGGGACCAGGGATTGGAGTTCAGACGAACACCTGCCATGAAAATAACGATAAAACAAGGATAGGCTTGCAACGTCTCTTCTGTGGGAGAGGGGTTGCAGGGTAGAGAAAAGGGCATCCCCCACTAAACCACGAAGTCTATTTTGTACTCTGTCAAGGCATGATAGGCTATTTTTGGCAGCTCCTGCCCATATATGGCAACAGTATTCCATCCTTGGCCGTACTTGGCTTTTATATAGATAGAGAATTGCATCAGTAGTGAGATATCCTCTGGAGCGGTAGAAGGATCCCACCATCTTTCCAGCGACCTTGGCAACAGACTTGATGTACGTGTTCCATTTCAGATCCGGAGTAAAGGTCAAACCCAGAAGCTTGTCAAAACACGGGACCTCACCCAGACGAGAGCCATTCATCACAATTGATGCCAGCTGGGGATCAGAGCGTTGATGATGTAAGGATAGGAGTTTGGTTTTGGATGCATTAAAGGTAACCAGCATCGTCTTCCCCCACTGAACCACGCGCTCGAGATCAGAGGAGAGAGAATCAGAGAGAACTTTGTCATTTACAGCCTTTGATGTGTTGCCATAGATGGTCGTGTCATCAGCATAGATGTCAACGAATGATTTAAGTATGTGTTTTGGGAGGTCATTGATGTAGATCAGGAAGAGAGTTGGGCCCAGGATTGACCCCTGAAGGACTCCAGCATTTATATTGCAGGGCTCCGATTTGTTACCATCTACCACTACTTTTATGAGCCTATCGGAGAGAAATGATTTAATGATTGAGAAAACATTTCCAGTGATACCGTAGCTGGAAATCTTGTGAAGTAGACCCTTATGCCATACTTTGTCGAAGGCCTTTGATATGTCAAGAGCAATTGCCCTAGAAAGGAAGCCTTTGTCAAGAGATTCACTAATCCTGTGAGATATAACCGTCAGCACATCTGCGGTAGATCTTGCAGAGCGGAAACCATATTGTGTGTCACTAAGAAGGTTATTCCTGCTGAGGTGGTTGACTATTTCTCTATTTAATATGGATTCCAACAACTTACTCATAACACACAGGAGACTTATTGGTCTGTACTGAGAGGGAGATGACTTATCACCTGAATTCTTAAATACAGGGCAAACTGATGAGGTCTTCCAGGGCGTCGGAAAGCACTTCTCCTTAAGGCAGTGCTTAAATAGTTTCGTAAGTATGGGAGCAAGTTCTGGTTGAAGCTTTTTTAACACTATAACTGGGATGCCATCAGGGCCAGTTGCTTTACTGGAATCTAGGTTTTTTATTAGCTTGGCGACCTCATGCACGGATATTTGTATATTACCTAGCTTGTTCTGTGTTATAGGAGGAAATATGGGGAGTTGATGGCCTTCGTCGCATAGGGTAGAATTAGCTGCAAAGTTCTTTGTAAATAGTTTGGCCTTGTCTTACGCTGACGAGATGACCTCTGGTCCATTGATAATGGTTGGGATAGAACGCACACTTCTGTTCAGGATCCTTTTTGTTATTTGCCAAAACTGGTGGGAACCGAGCCGCTGATCAGCTACCTTGGATTTAACAGACTGGGCATATAGCTCTCTTGCATTTTTTATTACTCTTTTACATTGGTTGCTGGCAGTCCCGAAAGCAGCTTTAGTCTCAGTGCATCTATTACGTTGGTAGCTATGGAAAAAGTGATTTCTGTGCGCGATAGCAGCAGCACATTCTGGCTGGCTGTTAGGTTTTTGCTGGAATTTTTTAGATGGTATGAATTGGTCTATGCCTACAATTAACCATTCGGTCAGATCTGATACTATAGAGGGCATTTCCTTTTTAAACATGGAGTGCAGAGGTAAATCAGATATAAATGTACGGAAGCTATCCCAGTCAGCCATAGAGTATCGGTATACAGTACGGTGGAGGGGTACGTCTGGGGGCTTCTTACATTTCGTTTTTATCTTAACTGATACGACGGAGGGGTCGGAGGATCCTAGAGGAGAATGAACGGTACATGAACATAGCTCAGGGGACGTTGAGAGAAAAGGGTCTTAGAGGCTTGCATATTGATTGGGTGTATCGGGCACACGGGTGGGTTCGCGAACAATCTGAGTGAGGTCATAAGCAATGGCAAAATCACGACAAAACCTCCCCTCATCATCTGTCTTATTTGAATGGGTCAGCCATTCCACGTTATGGACGTTGAAGTCACCACAGATGTGGATGTTAGCCGAGGGATGTGTAGACAGTATGTGGTCTATTTTCTCAGATATGCTCTTAAAGATAGTAACTCCACTGTTATGGGGCCTATAAAGGGCAAATATAAATGCAGTGGTGTTAGCAAGTGCAACCCTGAAGCACATATAGGGTAAATTAGGATCTTCTCTAGAGATATCCCTGCCACATGGGAAGCCATCCTTAATGTAGGCACATATTCCATGCCCATGGCGATCTTGGGAGTCAGATTTAGCTGTTAAATTGGAGTATCCATTAATTATGAACTCATCTAGGGAAGTGGTCGGCCCTATTCCAGTTTCACATAGAAATAATATGTTCGGTTTCGTCTCCTGTAATTGGGTTTCAACCTCTGGAAGGTTGGAACGTAAACCCCTGATATTGGAGAAGGAGACCTGGTAGTAGGGGTCTACGCTGGAAGATGGGGTTCTAGGTTTAATCGAGTTTTTATTCTGGAGATATTTCATGTTGAGGTTTTGGGATTTGTGGAATAGGTCGGCATACTTGGTTAGAGCAGTACAGAGAGGGAAAATAAGAGAGAAAAAGACAGGAATTTTTTTTTTATTTGTAGCACACGAAAAGGTAAAGCCGTAGCAATTACCCACTAGTATGGCATTGAGAGGCCCCACCAGAGACTACTGCATGGTTCAGATACACTCACCAAATGGCAATACATCAGTCCCAGTACTTTGCGCCTGCTGATAGGACAGCCTCCTTAGTGGTTAATCCAAGGTTCGGGTCCCTGACTATCAGGCGGATAACGTCAGCCCAGACAAAACGTTTACCTCCAGCACCCTTACTAGTGACATGGCAACAAGGACAGACAGAGACAGAAAAATATCCGACATCTCAGACTACTGGTCACCAAGTAGTACCGATATTTAAGCAGCTTTTTCTTCACCCTTTGTCAGAAAAATCACTCATTGAATGAGGACTGAATGACAAAATAGGAGAAGCGAGAGTTACTGGAGCTGCCGATAACACATCCACTGTATTATCTACTCTCCATTAAAAAAAGGGGGGCGGGAGGAAGGGGAATGGGTACAAGTGACTTATTAATATCTAAGTAGTAAGTCCGGTGCGAACTTAATAATTCATGACACTTTTGGTGATAATCTCCCCTCCCATATGAATGGGTGGAAGTTTGTCGTTATCTATCTAGTTTGAATCATTAAAGTTTCATCTTATAATTAATTAAAATCCAATAATTAACTATTATCAATTTGTAAAGTCTGCTAAATATAAATTTACATTAGAGTTTAAATAATTATTCAAGGTTTTAATTTAGGAGGTTCGTTTCATGAGTGACTGTTTCTTTGCACTGTATTATATTTCGAATGTACTTGGACATAAGGCTAACTATATAAGATAGTCTGATTCGCAAGCAAGAAGAAAGTATTTTCAATACAGGCAAGCTTGCAGTAATAGTATATATTAAGTATACTACTTAAATAAAGTCCTAAGTTTATCTACTCTAGAGAATAATTTCCGGCATTTTTTTCGTTAGTTGCCGGAATTTTGATTGTTTGTTTTCATCGTTCAGCTTTGTAGCAGGAGGGGGGACGGATAAGACGGAATACAGACAAAAAGACAGGAGAAATACAGACAAAATACATAAAACACGAAAAGTAAATTTAAAACAATGTAACAAAACATTTAGGATTAGTTTAGAAAAAAATAAAAATAAATAAATAAAAATACTTAACGTTTTTGACCTAGAGATTCCGCCAGCGGTTTTTTATCAACTGTTAGCAAGCATATGGCTTACTAGAGTGACAGGAGAGTTGTATTTCCGGATGACTTGGTCGAGTGCCTATCTATAGAATAAAAGTCGTAACGTTTCTATGTGTAAACAATATCTAATTTACATTTTTTTTTGTTAAAAAAAAATTCTAGCTTGTTTCTTTTATAAAGTCCTAAGTTTATCTACTCTAGAGAATAATTTCCGGTATTTTTTTATCGTTAGTTGCCGGCATTGTTTGTTTTCAACGTTCAGCTTTGTAGCAGGAGGGGGGACGGATAAGACGGAATACAGACAAAAAGACAGGAGAAATACAGACAAAATACATAAAACACGAAAAGCATATTTAAAAACAATATAACAGAACATTTAGGATTAGTTTAGAAAAATAAAATAAATAAAAATACTTAACGTTTTTGCACTAGAGATTCCGCCTGCTGTCTTTATCAACTGTTAGGTAGCATATGCCTTTCTAGAGTGGCAGAGGAGTTCTATTTCCGGATAATTTGGTCGAGTGCCTATCTATAGAATAAAAGTCGTGACGTTTCTATGTGTAAAGAATATCTAATTTACATTTTTTGTTAAAGAAAAAAAATAAAATAAAAAAACAAATTAAAAAAAAAATAAATTCTAGCTTTTTTTTTTTTTATAAAGTCCTAAGTTTATCTACTCTAGAGAATAATTTCCGGCATTTTTTTTTCGTTAGTTGCCGGCATTTTGATTGCTTGTTTTCATCGTTCAGCATTGTAGCAGGAGGGGGGACGGATAAGGCGGAATACAGACAAAAAGAAAGGAGAAATACTGACAAAATACATAAAACACGAAAAGTAAATTTAAAAAAAATATAACAAAACATTTAGGATTTGTTTAGAAAAAAAATAAAAATAAAAATACTTAACGTTTTTGCACTAGAGATTCCGCCAGCGGTTCTTTTATCAACTGTTAGCTAGCATATGGCTTACAAGAGTGACAGGAGATTTCTATTTCCGGATGACTTGGTCGAGTGCCTATCTATAGAATAAATGTCGTAACGTTTCTATGTGTAAACAATATCTAATTTACATTTTTTTTTGTTAAAAAAAATTCTAGCTTGTTTTTTTTATAAAGTCCTAAGTTTATCTACTCTAGAGAATAATTTCCGGCATTTTTTTCTTATCGTTAGTTTCCGGCATTGTTTGTTTTCAACGTTCAGCTTTGTAGCAGGAGGGGGGACGGATAAGACGGAATACAGACAAAAAGACAGGAGAAATACAGACAAAATACATAAAACACGAAAAGCATATTTAAAAACAATATAACAGAACATTTAGGATTAGTTTAGAAAAAAAAACAAAAAGTAAAAATACTTAACGTTTTTGACCTAGAGATTCCGCCAGCGGTTTTTTATCAACTGTTAGCAAGCATATGGCTTACTAGAGTGACAGGAGGTTTCTATTTCCGGATGACTTGGTCGAGTGCCTATCTATAGAATAAAAGTCGTAACGTTTCTATGTGTAAACAATATCTAATTTACATTTTTTTTGTTAAAAAAAAAAATTCTAGCTTGTTTTTTTTATAAAGTCCTAAGTTTATCTACTCTAGAGAATAATTTCCGGCATTTTTTTTTATCGTTAGTTGCCGGCATTGTTTGTTTTCAACGTTCAGCTTTGTAGCAGGAGGGGGGACGGATAAGACGGAATACAGACAAAAAGACAGGAGAAATACAGACAAAATACATAAAACGCGAAAAGCATATTTAAAAACAATATAACAGAACATTTAGGATTAGTTTAGAAAAAAAAACAAAAAGTAAAAATACTTAACGTTTTTGACCTAGAGATTCCGCCTGATGTATATATATATATATATATATATATATATATATATATATATATATATATATATATACTAGCAAAAGTACCCGTCGTTGATTGGGTTCGAAAACAGCCTACAGAAAATGGGCTCTGATTTATGAAAGTATTATAGGTTATGAAAAAGGAAGGATGTAAAGAGATTGCTTCGAATTTGGGGTAATCAAAACCAAAGCAAAATATTATGAAAGTAAAAATAAAATAGATAAACCTCATAATTTATTATACCATACCTGTTCACACTGAAACACTTATCACAATATTCTGTGGATCTATATTAAAAACACCTTGTTAAATTGTGTGACATCTTATGTAGGTCGGACGCGAAAGATCACCCCATAATTTTATTATACCATATTTCTTCAAGCTGAAACATAATAATCAAAGTATACGCATGCAGATAGATATGAAAAGTCTTTACTAAAGTTTGTGCCTATTTATATTCTATGGAGGTAAGGCGCGAACGCAGACCCCACAATTTTATTATACCACCCTCATTTAAGTTAAAACATACTTATCAAAGTATTATTATTTACATCTATATCAAAAACACTTGTAAACGTTTTATTTTTTATAATATTTAAATTTTTTATTTCCATACTTTGCGGACCAGGCGTGTACGCAGACTCCACAATTTTAATGCATCATCCTTATGTCAGATCAAACATACCCATTACTGTGTCTCGATACATCTTCTATCATTATATGTGATCAGTTCTCTATAACAGTCAACCATATAGGAGCTTATGCGTGACGAGACCCACACAAAGACGTTCATCTTTATGTTATATATATATATATATATATACACTTCAGAATAGTTTTTATTTAACAATCAGTTGTTATGGAAACCTGAGATTGTAGGTTTACAAAATATTACTGGCAGTAATATTCTATAAGTTATCCCATCTAAACAAGAATTGCTCGATATGCAAGATAGAGCAAATAAATTAAATTGTAATTCAATGAATTTCAAAAAACTGACTTTGACTTTCCATGTATCACTGACTTTAGCAAATAGGGTGCATACCTTTATAAGTATTTGCTAATATTTTCTCTCCTCTGAGGAGATCGTAGACATCGAAACCCTATAGGTTAAGGAGATTAATTTTCTAAAGCATTCTTTGTCTTGCTTAGAATAATAAAAATTGTTTGATATGAAACTCAACCACCTCATTTCATTTCAATGGTTTTTTTTTTAACTTCATTGAATTATAATTTGATTTATATATATATATATGTATATATATATATATATATGTATATATATATATATACGGATAGAGAAGGAAAGAAAGAGAGGGAGAGAGAGAAAGAGAGAGACATATCTGATATGTAATTAAAATTTGTTAATCAAATTCGATTGTCTTTAGCCACATAGCTTCTCAAGGGTCAACATCGAAAAATTTTTTTTTTCATTTAAACCTGATAAGCGTAAATCGACAAAATGTTTTATTGCTAGTTATCTAATAATATTTCATGCTACTAATCTCTATATATAAAAGGCTATACGTCTGTATTCCTGTCTCCATATTTTAAAACGCATTCTCCTTCGAAACTAAAAGTCGCAGAGCAGTGCTAGGGGCCTCAAATATTGGGATCTGTATGTTCTTTCATGGGTCATTAGCCTGTTTAAATAGGATTTAAGACTATAAAATAATAAAAAAGGCGTTATACATTTTGTGCATTCATCATAGCTTATTTTTAATTTTTAACCAGTTCATATGCTTGTCACGTTGGTACAGTGGTAATGTCACCAGCTTTGAATGCTAGTGTCTCAGTTCTAGTTGACAGCACTCAAATACTCTTCACAACACGTCTCCATAATGATATATACGGAATATGGACAAATGAAAATATATTACAAGTATATTTTACGCACGGGTAAAGCCAGGCGCTCCTTCTCCCGCTAGTACACAAATATACATAAATAGGTTTAACATATTAATTTTGGATTTTCGTCTACGTGCATGGGTGTTGTGCAGATACTGGATACTGCTAGAAAGCTATATGTTTTGGTTTCGATTTTTTCTGATATTAAATTAGTCTTATTTTTTGTACTTTTGAAACTATCATTATATTTTAAGTACAGCTTACTAATCGATAAAAATTCAGTTTTATATTAATAAATACAAATTTAGCGATAGTGAAAACATAATATTTAAGCGGATAGTGAAAATATCACATCTGAGTGAATTTCTACTATGAAATAACCTTGTATTTATATCTACATCCCGTGTTATGGGTACGAAATGTGGGTATTTTAAATTTTGTACGTGATGACCTGAGAAAATGACGATCTTTCTATGTGCACCGCGGTGATTTGTATTTTAATTTATTTGTAAACAAATGTATTTGTTCTCCCTAGATTTACTAAAAAAAAAACGGTTAAAAGGATTAAGCGTATAAAATATAAAAAATTAGTAAAGAATTTCGTACTAATATTCTAATCGACATTTCGAAGAACAACCTATGATTGAACAAACCTAAATGCGAAGCTAAAGTTTTTATATGGCTTCTGTTTATTGAGAATTCTTACTTTCTTTAATATGCTATAGAAATACTAAAAATTAAACCTTCAATTGTTTGTGAGACGCATTTATTAGATGACTCTTTTTCTTGTTCATGAAATTTTATATGTGTGCCAATGGATATCGTATTTTCCTGTCCATAGGTTTGTAAAGGACGATGGGGCAAACATCTCACTTGAATAACCACTACGTACGTGCTTTTCAAGTATTTTAACGGATACGCTTCGACTAGCTTAACGCTCGTGTGCTCTAATGAAGTAAATAAATCTGATAAACCGGAAATGCAACAAAATCTCACCTCTACATTGTGGAAATCCGGATATGCCGTAAGTTTTTTACTCAGATAGCTTCTGTCCTTAAGCATCGAGATTTTGGAATTACAACCTTAGCCTCTGTTACCCTGACTCTACACACATTTTTTTACAAAAGAATCACTACTTATCAAGGCCAAGAGTCTGTTCGAGGATAAGGGTTAAAGAGTGTACATTGGTCAAAGGGGCAATATAGTAATCGTTAGAAGTGAAAAATTTGTAAATTCGATTACTTAAGGGGAAAGGCTCATAAAGAACTTGTTTGCATTGTACTTGAATACGTTCATATTGTAGTCAGCTTGAAAGCAGGTAAACGAAACAGTTCAACAAGCGGGCAGTTTTTCGAAAAAAGCTTTGTTCATGGAAACATTTAAGTTTAGACACAGATAAAGACTGGGAGAAATTATTGATAGTGTTTACAGTCAAACGAGTGTGTTCTCGTGAATGTTTGGCGAGAGGGGACTATAGATTAGAGCTCAGACATGAACTTGCCACGAATATAAAGATAAACAGAGACAGGTTCGCAACGTCTCTTCTGTGTGAAAGAGGTTGCAGGGAAGAGAAAAGCACATCTCTCACTAGGCTACGAAGTTTACTCTGAATTCTGTCAAGGCAGGATAATATCTTTCTAGCAGCTCCTGCCTAGATATGACAGCAATACTCAATCCTTGGATGTACCTAGCTTTTTTATTAGTAGAGAATTGCATTAGCAGGTAAATATTTACTGGATCGATAGAAGAGTTCCAGCGAATTGGCAACGGATTTTATGTACGTATACCATTCTAGATTTAGAGTAAAGCCAAGCTCAAAAGCTTGTTAGAACATGGAGCCTCCCTAAGAGGGGGCCTATTCCTTTCGATTAAGGCCAGATGGGGATGATAATGTTTATGATATAAAGATAAAAGATTGGTTTTAGGTGCATTAAAGTAACCAGCCACTATTTCCCCTTGTATCAAATGCAAAATATCAGAGGAGATAGAATCAGAGAGGACTTGGTCGTTTATAGCCGTTAAAGTACTGCCATAGAGGGTAATGTTGTCAGCAAAAATGTCTACGAATGATCTAAGGACGTGATTTGGAAGATTATAAATATAGATCAGGAAACTAGTTGGACCCAGGATAGACCCTTGAAGGACTCCAGCATACACACTGGGCTTCTGATTTCTGCCCATCAACCCTAACTCCTTAGGGGCTCGTACATCTTACTCCTTTTCTCCCTATATAGTATTCATGTAAATATGAGCTCAAATAATAGTTTGTTGTTTCTTTGAGGTCAGAATTAGAGTAGAAAAATAACAATATCATGTTTTTTCTAATTATGGTTGAAGAGCATTATACATTTTATAGCTAATACATTATTATAAATAAACATTACACAACATATATAAATTATATAAAATTACCATTATACGACATATATGAAATGAACATTATACGACATATATGAAATGAACATTATACGACATCTATCAAATGAAAATAATACGACATATATAAGATGAACATGATACGACATATATAAAATGAACATTATACGACATATATAAAATGAACATTATACGACATATATAAAATGAACATTATACAACATATATAAAATGATCATTATACGACGTATATCAAATGAACATTATACGCCATGTATAAAATGAACATTATACGACATATATAAAATGAACATTATACGACATGTATAAAATGAACATTATACGACATGTATGAAATGAACATTATACGACATGTATAAAATGAACATTATACGACATGTGTAAAATAAACATTATACAACATGTATAAATGAACATTATACGACATGTATAAAATGAACATTATACGACATGTATAAAAGTATCATTATACGACATATATAAAATGAACATTATACGACATATATAAAATGAACATTATACGACATATATAAAATGAACATTATACGACATGTATAAAATGAACATTATACGAACTGTATAAAATAAACATCATACAACATGTATAAATGAACATTAGACGACATATATAAAATGAACATTATCCAAAATATATAAAATGAACATTATACGACATATATAAAATGAACATTATACGACATATATAAAATGAACATTATACGACATATAAAAAATGAAAATTATACGACATGTTTAAAATGAACATCATACGACCTGTATAAAATAAACATTATACAACATGTATAAAATGAACATTATTCGACATGTATGAAATGAACATTATACGACATATATAAAATGAACATTATACGACATATATAAAATGAACATTATACGACATATATAAAATCAACATTATACAACATATAAATTATAAAAATCAACCTTGTACAACTTATATAATTTTTAGAATGAACATTATACGACTTATAATATTATACACAATAAACATTACACAATATTGCAACATAATAATTCTCATATCCGGATCTCTATCAATGTGTTTATTAGTTGTCCATTTTAGTGCGCTGGAAGATCGTAAATTATAGTTTCAGAATGAAATATTCAAGGTAATCTTAAATAAATTAACACATAAAAGTGGCTTAGTTGAGTGAGTGGACGAATGGATTAAAATATGACTTCGGATGGGACGTCTGTTTAAAGGTATCCAGCAATACAACTGGAAATGATATGAATTATTGTTTTTAACAATTTCACAAAAGCGTATCTCGAGTCCAATTAAATCTTTACCTCGTCCCTCATACTTACTAATCGATCTGCGTCCATTTCTTCATTGGATATTCTTTATACACCACATGAGTATACAGATATATTTCAATCTGACTTGCATCACTAAATAGTTGTCACAAAATCAAGATATAATTAACTATGCTTTTTTAATTGGTAATGACTCTTTCTGAACCCATCTTTTTCTTGTTCTCCTTACGTTTTTTTATCTCACTTTCTCTTTTATTTTTCTATGTACCTATTCCCTCGACTAATCTTTATGTTAACTATCAGAAGCATCATCATCATCATCATCATCATCATCATCATCATCATCATCATCATCATCATCATCATCAGCAGCAGCAGCAGCAGAAGCATCATAATACTCTCGTATCAATCTGAAGATCCTTGCGTCGGCAATGGTTTTCCTTATATAATTCCAATCAGAATTATTTTAAGGAATATATCAGATTCTTACGGGAGGATCTAGGTGAAGGTTGCCAACATCCTAAATAAATTAATTTAAATTTTCACTTTATTTATGTAATTCTCTCTTCTTTAGACTTGAAGTAAAGTATTATACATAGTTTAAAGCATGGTATTCAGATTCTTAAAGCCCTATGATATAATAGACAATGATGTCATAATATGATGTTTATTTCCCCCTTTGTATTTCCAGACTGTTTTTCAATCTTATATTGTATTGTATTTTTCTTACAGTTTTTCTTCTACTTTTCTTTATTTGATGAATTTTTCACTCTAGCAATGTCGAAATCATTATCGCTATCGTTACACTATTTTTTTATCTTCCAACATTCTAAAACACAATCTAAAGTATTATACCGTAAGTGTGTTGGTATAGAATTACTTAGGCTCAATATCAATATTTTATTAGGTCTTTCCTGATGTAAATTGTATTTACGATTAAATTCAGCATATTATTCTGATGATACAGTAGTAAAGATATAACCATGTTTTAAAATGTATTAAGTTCAAGTTAATGTCACATTTATGTAGACGATGTAAAGAAAATATTCCATGTGCACGATAATTGCAATAGTATACACGTAAAACAAATATTTTGAAATATTAGCTAATGTCAAGGGCGTATTATTACATCATTACTTGTTGGAAAATTAACCCGATGTAAAACATACTACTTTTTAGTATGGCTGTATAAACATACTTAACAGGATACATAGAAAAATGTTACGACTTCCCAAAAAAGCTTTCAATTTTAAAAGATAAAAACCATAAATTTGAAGAGCTACGCAGACGGGGTTTGTACCATACAAACAAGCTATATTTTATGCTCCAAAATTAACTTTTCATATGTTGATCAACATTTTCAATGCACTTTTGCTAGCGATAAAATATGCCTCCATTGTAAAAATACGAAAAGAGCAACACAATGAACAGCGTATGTTTTAAGCAAATTTATTATATGAGCAACAACAAATGATTACAGAGGGTCTGCGTGTTAGATACAAGTAATTTTGTTAATGTGCGTATAATGTAACTTTATCACAAAGAGCCAGACATTATTTTAAAGGGTAGAGTAAAAGAATAATCTAATTCAATGGCAGTTTGTGTTCGGTGCCTATACGTTCGTTTCTACTGGGGATAACTCAAATAAGAATGATTTGGGACGAGAGCCAAATTGGGCATTTCTCTGACCAAAATTAATTTTCTTTCATTTCACAAAACTTATTTTGCCGTTCTCTTGTCAAGTATGAAATTTAATTATAAAATAAAGAAGTCGACGTCATATTCAGATCTGATTTGACGGTAAAATACGATAAGTAAGATTGAAGAGTCTCAAGAGGAAAAAGAAATTAAAACACAATCGGAAGTCGATTTATTTTCCCTTGGCAGCCGTAAATTAAACGAGAATATAGTTATTAAATATTGTGGAACAGCAATGACAGAAAATCCTTGCATAATTCGTGTTAAAGAACAGAAACTCAGAATATTGCATTTTAAAAATGTTTCATAATTTGGTAATAGCATGTTATGGAATACATTAAATAAGCCAAAACGTCGTCCATTGAGTGTTTGTATGCTCGCCACAAACGGAAAAAATATGATTATAATGATTTTATAGTGTAATTATATAAAAGTGCGAAATAATTATAATTCTCACGGCATATATCATTTGACAAAACAAAATAGCATTCAAAATAAAAAATGTTATTGCATTTATTGTTCTGCTCAACCCGCGTGTACAAAAACACATACACACACTCGTACATAAAAGCGTATGCGTACGAGTGTATAATTACTATTATATATATATATATATATATATATATATATATATATATATATATATATATATATGGGGGTATACGTGTGTGCCTATGAGTAGGTATGGCTACAAAAACATATACATACATATAAGGCCTTTTTTAACTGCAGATTGATTTGTATAGTGTAAGTGTATTGTGTAATTAGAATTGTGTAATTGTATTGTGCAATTATGGTGTGTAAGTGTATTGTGTAATTGTATTGTGTATGCGTATTGTGTAATTGTATTTTGTATGCGTATTGTGTAATTGTATTGTGTAATTGTATTGTGTAAGTGTATTGTGTAATTGTATTGTGTAAGTATATTGTGTAATTGTATTTTGTAATTGTATTGTGTAAGTGTATTGTGTAATAGTATTGTGTAATTGTATTGTGTGAGAGTAGATTGTGAGAGTATTGTGTAATTGTATTGTGTAAGTGTATTGTGTAATTGTATTGTGTAATTACATTGTGTAAGTGTATTTTGTAATTGTATTGTGATTGTATTGTGTAATTATATTGTGTAATTGTATTGTGTAATTGTACTGGGTAATTGTATTGTGTAATTGTATTTTGTAAGTGTATTGTGCAATTATATTGTGTAATTGTATTGTGTAATTGTTTTGTGTAATAGTATTGTGTAAGTATATTGGGTATTTGTATTGTTTAATTGTATTGTGTAATTGTATTGTGTAAGTGGATTGTGTAAATGGCTTGTGTGACTGTATTGTGTATGTGTATCGTGTAATTGTATTGTGAATTTTTATTGTGTAAGTGTATTGTGTAAGTGTAATGTCTAATGGTATTGTGTTAGTGTATTGTGTAATTGTATTGTGTAATTGTATTGTGTAAGTGTATTGTGTAAGTGTATCATGTAATTGTACTGTGTATGCGTGTTGTGTAAGTGCAGTGTGTAATTGTTATTTATAAGTGTATTGTGTAATTGTATTGTGTAATTGTTTTGTGTATTTGCATTGTGTTAGTGTACTGTGCAATTGTATTGTGTAATTGTATTGTGTGAGTGTATTGTGTAATTGTATTATGTAATTGTATTGTGTAATTTTTTATGTAAGTGTATTGTGTAAGTGTATTGTGTAATTGTATTGTGTAAGTGTATTGTGTAATTGTATAGTGTAATTTATTGTGTAAGTGTGTTGTGTAAGTGTAATGTCTACTTGTATTGTGTAATTGTATTGTGTAATAGTATTGTGTTATTGTATTGTGTAAGTGTATTGTGTAATTGTATTGTGTAAGTGTATTGTGTAATTGTATTGTGTAAGTGTATTGTGTAATTGTAATGCGTAATTGTATTGTGTAATTGTATTGAGTAAGTGTATTGTGCGCTTCTATTGTGTAATTGTATTGCGTAATTATATTGTGTAATTGCATTGTGCAAGTGTATTGTGTAATTGTATTGTGCAATTGTATTGTGTAAGTGTATTGTGTACTTGTATTGTGTAATTGTATTTTGAAAGTGTATTATGTAATTGCATTGTGTAATTGTATTGTGTAAGTGTATTGTGTAATTGCATTGTGAAATTTTATTGGGTAAGTGTATTGTGTACTTGTATTATGTAAGTGTATTGTGTAATTGTATTGTGTAAGTCTATTGTGTAATTGTATTGTGTAATTGTATTATGTAATTGTATTGTGTAAGTGTATTGTGTACTTGTATTGTGTAATTGTATTTTGAAAGTGTATTATGTAATTGCATTGTGTAATTGTATTGTGTAAGTGTATTGTGTAATTGCATTGTGTAATTTTATTGGGTAAGTGTATTGTGTACTTGTATTATGTAAGTGTATTTTGTAATTGTATTGTGTAAGTCTATTGTGTAATTGTATTGTGTAATTGTATTATGTAATTGTATTGTGTAAGTGTATTGTGTACTTGTATTGTGTAATTGTATTGTGTAAGTGTATTGTGTAATTTTATTGTGTAATTGTATTGTGCAATTTTATTGTGTAATTGTAATGCGTAATTGTATGGTGTAATTGTATTGTGTGAGTGTATTGTGTAATTGTATTGTGTAAGTGTATTGTGTAATTTTATTGTGTAAGTGTATTGTGTAATTGTATTGTGTAAGTGTATTGTGTAATTGTACTGTGTAATTGTATTGTGTAAGTGGGTCACTAGCACTTGTCAAAACCTCTTTCATTCCCTCAATTGTCTAATATAAGCATCCTGTAAAGTTTCATTTAGTTTAGTGAATGACCAAAAATCATAGGAAAAAGGTCACTACTTTACGCCCATCTTTTTAAAATCGTCTGTGACATTGATGGAATTGATGACTAGTACATTTTTGTACATAGGGATCACTACTTATCAATGCCCGGAAGCCACTCGGGATAAGGGTTATTTTTAGTACAATAATCAATGGGATAATATCGTAGTAATAGTTGGTATTGGAGATTTGATAATATGTCTTACTTAAGGGGGCGATTAATCAGGAGTTTGTTTATGCTGGACTTGAAGTCATCCAAGTTGTAGTCAGGTGGAAAATAGGTAAACGGAAAAGAATTTCACAGGCGTGCACTTCTAAGAAAGAGTCTATGTTCATGGAATCTACGTTTTGATTTAGGCACATATAAAGAGCTGGGGAAAATACTGACAGTGGTTTAGGCAAGACGGGTGTTTATCCTGAAAGATTGGTGAGAGGGGACCAGTGATTGAAGCTCAGACGAAAACTTAACATGAAAATAACGATAAAACAAAGGCACGCTCGCAACGTCTTTTCTGTGGGAGAGAGGCTGCAGGGAAGAGAAGAGGGGGCCACCCATTAAGCCACGAAGTCTATTTTGTACTTTGTTAAGGCAAGATAGGCTTTTTTAGAAGCTCGTGCCCTGATGTGTCATCAGTACTCCATCTTTGGACGTACTTGTCTTTTCTCCTGGAGCGGTAGAAGGACCCTACCATTTTCCCAGCGGCCCGGGCAACAGGCTTGATATACGTGTTCCATTTCAGACCAGGCGTAAAGTTCAAACCAGGAGCTTGTCAAAACATGGAGCCTCCCCAAGACGAGAGCCATCCATTTCAATTGATGCTAAATGAGGAACAGAGCGTTCATGGTGTAAAGATAGGAGCTTGGTTTTAGATGCATTAAAAGTAACGAGCCATCAATCCCCCCTGTACCACGTGCTCAAGATCAGAGGAGAGGGAATACGAGAGAGCGTTGTCATTTACGGCCTTTGATTTGTTGCCGTAGATGGTCGTGTCATCAGCATCCATTTTTCCTCATGAGTAATTGTGCGTACAGCTCTCACACTGACAGAAAATTGTTCACTTATTGTCCCCATGGACACTCGACGGCCTGTATCCATGAAATTGTTCAATTCTGCTGTTCTGACTATTATCGCCTTACACATCTCATCATCCTTCACAGAGTCCCTGCATGGTTTTGTAAGCAGATTGACCTCCACGCCTTTAAAGAGATGTACTGGATTTGTACTACTCTCAGAAACTTGGAGAAAAATTCTGACAAAAAGACTACAATGTGTTAGAAAACGTCAATATCTATGTAAAACATGTTCAGACTTTATTCTAAAAAAATATAAAGTATCTAAAAGCTGTCATGAAACTCTCATTGAAATGAATTTATTATCAAATAAATTTTATTATTCTAAGCAAGACAAAGAATGCTTTAGAAAATTAATCTCCTTAACCTATAGGGGTTCGATGTCTACCATCTCATCAGAGGAGAGAAAATATTAGCAAATATTTATTAAGGTATGCACCCTATTTGCTAAAGTCAGTGAGACATGGAAAGTCAAAGTCAAAATAATAAATTTAATGTCTCACTGACGTTAGCAAATAACAAATTACAATTAAATATATATATATATATATATATATATATATATATATATATATATATATATATATATATATATATATATACTCAGGGAGATTGTTACTTTGAGAGCAGATAAACTCTGCCAAGATGGTATGTAGAGAATACTAAAAAAAAGAACAATTAAAATTGAGATGAAATCTGTATCAGTGATATTTTAATACAAGAATGACACGCCATGCCAACAAAAATTCTTATAATCTGTTTTTTGACATTGATTGATCAGATTAAATTCGCATCTATAAGCGTTATAAGATTTTGTTCTAAACGACGTTCATTATTGACAATATTTAAAAGTATAAATTTACATTTATATACGATAGCCATTCATAAAGAAAAGCCTCATATTTGTTAACACAAACATTGGTATAGGTACGAAAAGGGGAATGGTACCAGAAAAGCGTGTTGAAAAATATTTTTTTACAAAGTCATTACAAATTAAATGCATTTTTGCCAGGAATTCAATGACGCATGTCTACATTTAATTATTCTACACATGTATAAGCATTCTCAATTAACATTATAAGAAAAACTTTCGATATTTTGAAATATTGTCAGCGATGAACAATAGATATGGACGAGCGTATGGAGCACGTTTGTCATAAGAGGGTGGTTCCACATGTAACACCTCATATTTAAATTCAAAATGTTAAATGGCTACAATGAAAGGGCAATACAATTAAAACAAACGACTTTATGCTCACCAAATCTACTTTTTCAATATAATTTCTTTTTTAATATATTCAGCCAGGAATTCAATGACGAATCGGTGCTTCGGACGCATTTAACCAGGATGAGATGAATTTCTCAAATTCTCACACTATCAATATCTGCAACAGAAATATGAAACTTCGAGGTCATACGTAATGAGTTTAATCATCATCAGAATTAAATTTATAATCACCTCTGATTCATTTGGGCGAAACAAAAAAAGAGAATTCACGAGATTAAGTACTCTATTCGTAACCTACATTTTTACATAAGCAAACGGTTAGAGTATTGGTTTGTTTTATTTCAATTTGGTTTCACTCCTAAATGAGATTTTCGCATGATAATATTTATGGTTAACCTTAATAAATAACGAACAGATATAAAATGTAATTTAATGTTGAAAGTTAAAACAGATTATTCGAATTACGATCCGTTGTTTAGATAGAAAATGGATGAATAATCATTTCGTACAGCTGTGAAAAATCTCGAAAGAATCCCCAATAAAGACATGCATATAGGTATGGTTGCGCGTATTATTCCAAGCAAAACCTTGATTAGAAAAATAAAATTATAATCTCCATTTTGTTTCATCTTTATTTTGTTCTTTTTACGGTAGTTTGTTCTGGATAGACTTTTCTGGTATAGTCACAAATACTCCGTTTTTACATTTTTCTTTTAACATCTGTTTGTCTTACTATTTTTTTTTATTTTTCAAGTTTGTCAACAGCATCAATCTTTGTGCGTAAGTATATATTACAGTGGACAATCAATATAGCAAAGAGAGTCGTCTGGTTGCATGTGTAGTGCATATGTTTGTGCACGTGGGATTAAGTGGGCGGGTATATATAAGCATGCGATGATTTAAGCAGAATTTAATCAAAATTAAAAAAGAAAACGACGACTCAAAACGGGGAAGTAATTGATGTGAGTTTAATTACTTTTATTTCTATGAATGCATTTCTAAATGCTGCAATTGTAAATAAACTAAAACAACGAAAGCTACAAAAGGGAAAAGCAGACAAAGCTGAAAAAGGAAAAATAAACAGAAACTGTCAAACATGAATGAGGAGAAAATCGTATGCATTAATTCTCGAAATCAAAAATCGAAAAAAGATGTGTATCCTTTACCATATGTTTTCTTTTGTTAGTAGCAGGAACAGATATGCATATGTATCGACATATAAATGATTCTGCAGAACACATAAACGTATATTTTGCCCTACTTCGGTAGTGAACACTTTTGTGAAAACTTCATTGTTTTTTTTTTTGCCTATGAACATAGAATTATATATATATATATATATATATATATTTCATCTGCCCATTTCTTGTTTTTTGGTATTTAAATTAAATTATGTTTCCTCTGAAATTTCTCCTTCCATTTTGCTGTACCAAAAATGTACTTATATATATATATATATATATATATATATATATATATATATATATATATATATATAATTCTATGTTCATAGGCAAAAAACAATATATATATATATATATATATGTTGCAATTAAGAAAGGAAGACTTTTATGATTCTTCATTAAAAGTAATTTTTTTTTGTATATAAATATATATAAATTTGTATATATATATATATATATATATATATATATATATATATATATATATATATATATTCCTTTAATATTCTCTCCAAAAAAGGGAGAAAAGGGGAACAGGAGAGGAAAGAAAGAGAAATGGGGAGCCAGATGACCGGTTTTGACCCTCGTTTCTCAAAGCTGTATTGAGGGAATTTTAAAAAATGAAAAAAACGATTAAAATTGTGTTTTTTTTTCAATTTACGGGGAGAAAAAAGTGGGAAAACGATTAAAATAAAACAATGTTATACTCGAATACCCTAGAGATTAATCACGCAAAGGGAAGGTTTTCTAAGTCGAACGTGAATAGTCTCGAAGATCTTAAGGTTATATAGTGAATGAGGACGACTAAGAATAGGAAAAGAGTCCGTGCTAAAGTTCGCTGCGCAAGATGGGGTTTTAAGTAAATGATCAGTAATTGAAGACCCGTATATGTTAGTAACAACGTGCGTTGCCCGGTAGGTTCCATTCCTAATTTTACTGGGTACATGTTGTTGGATTCTCTCATCTAATCTTAATGTCGTTCGACACAAGTAGTTGGCACCGCAACCACATTCAAAATTGTAAATAACGTTAGTATTTTGGCGGGGGAGGCGGTAGAATGTCTTTTCGAGAAGATGGTAATAAAGTTCTCGTAGAGAACACAACACGCACATTGTCAGCAAAATAACATCCATGAACTGCTGAACTTATTTGTTTGGCAAATTTCTCACTTATTGTACCCAACCAAGGCAAACGAAGATACATTGGACATTTGGCTTCTATATTCTCTTTAATTCGACATAATTTAAAGAGAATAGAGTGGTCAAATGCACAATTTGTTTTCGTTTGCCTTGGTTGGGTACAGAACGTGATAAATTTTCCAAATGTATTTTATTTTAATCGTTTCCCAACTTTTTTGTTTCTCCCCGTAAATTGAATAAAGCGCAATTTTAATCGCATTTTCATTCTTTGTTTTAAAAATTCCTTCGATTCAGCTATATATATATATATATATATATATATATATATATATATATATATATATATATATATATATATATATATATGCCATCTGGCTTCTGGCATTGATGGGGGGGCAAATCTTTCTGCTATGATTTCAAATGAGCTGAAGAAACAGCAACGGAAAGTCTTGATTCCAAATATTTCTCCGATGTTGTATATTCCTTGTTTTGTAATTAGTGTCTGATTGTGAATAGCTTCATAATGAAATAATATTTATGATCTGTGAAATTTTCTTTTCATGTATGAAGAACAAATATGTAAAATATAACATACTAGCGTGGGTACCCGGTGTTGCACGGCTGTTTGGAGGTGTGTGTTAAGCAAAAAAAAATAGTAGTAGGAAGGCAGGCTCGAACCCGTACAACGAAGGAGGAAAACAACGGGAAATAAACGTGATGTCATTGCTGTTACGACCACTGACAAATTGGAAGAGACGTAGGTTTAAATAAAGGCTAGACAATCCAAAAGAGGGAATGAATTTCGAAAATATAGGTGAAAAAAGCGACCCCTCCCTGTGGAAAAGTTCCTAGTCGAGGATAAAGTGATTAATGTTTCAGCCAATTTTTCGGTATTTGTCGTCTGAAAGGTCGAGCTTCCAAACGATACTGATTTTGTGAAAATTCATCGCCTCTGTCGAAAGTTTTCGGCAGATATGGAAACATACATACATATATTTATATATTGATACCTCAAATTTTCGACCAAAACCGAATTAAAAAGCTTGCCCTATCTCTGAATACCTTTATGCAAAATTTCAAATATTTTGACCAGAATAGGTAAATTAAACACCTATTATGACCCCTTAACATTTATTGTTTTGGGCTCAAATTCAGTTATTAAGTTAGATCCATGTCCAAGGAACCTATATCTAAACCTTCAAGTGTTTAGACCCACAATTTGCAGACAGGTTGGTAGGGTTCTCAAAGATCAAATCGTTAAACTTTAACCTCTTTACGGGAAAATTTCAGTCCTCAAATCTCACTTCCCTGTATATCAAATTTCGAGTCGATACGCTGAAAACTGACAGGGTAATTGTGTAGGGAAATGTACACAAACCTACAGACACACACATATACACACCCACATTCACTTTTATAGATATACTAGCATTTACGCCCGGCGTTGCCCGGGTGTTAGGTGTATGCTAAGCAAAAAAAAAGTCATTTTTTTAAATTTGACCCCTATTATGACCCCTTAACATTTATTATTTTGGGCTCAAATCAAGTTATTAAATTAGATCCATGTCCAAGAAACCTATATATTTACAATTTCAAGTGTGTAGGCCAAAAATTGTCGGACGAGTTTGGTAGAGGTCTCAAAGGTCAAATCGTTGAACTTTGACCCCTTAACAGCCAACGTTCTGGCCGAAAACCGATAACCTAGAGTTTCCCAAATCTCAGTACACTGTATATTAAATTTTGAGTCTGTAGACTTGAAACAAAAATGTAGTAGGCAAAAAATAAATAAATAAATGTTCTGTCAGCAACAGTCCAACTTCAAATTAGTCAATATCACCCACCTCCAGAAGAGAGGGAATTCCTGTCCGTGATAACCGTGATAAAAGAAGACACACTCCAATCGCCAGAAACACCCACACACACAGTTTGCAGGACACTGACGACTCGTCTCTAGCCTCCTGCTTTTATAGTGGCCGGGAATTATCCATTTGCATAATCACATGTTACAGAAACGTGATTTTCCGAGAGTTGCATGGGGTAAATGCTAATAAAAACCCCCGGACGCCATCTTGGAATTCTCTTTCCCCCCCCCAACTGGTGACACAACAGACGTACCCGAGGTAAGCTCTTTTTCCCCTCATTTTAGTTATTGCTACTTCTGCTACACTCCCCCTTGATCTCATGATCACAAATGGGGCAGGGGGCAGTCGTCTCTGTCTGGTACTTCTCCGAAGAACCGGAGGCAGCACTTCCTCCCTGCCATCCTCCTCATCGCCATTATTGCCACCAGTCTGCTCCATAGGGGGTGTTTCACGATCAGGGCAGGGGGGCAGTATTCGTTTCTGTCGGGTACTCCTTCGTAGAGGCAAGACGGGTGGTCCTTCCTCCGCTTCTTCAGTATGTACATTTTATGGCTCAAAATCCTCTTCGTCGTCCTGCATCAAACTCTCTGTCTTTTCAGAAGACATCATACTGTCTGAGTCTCCCTCTTCCTCCGATGTAACAACATAATGGCGAGGGCGCAAATCCTTCACGTGACGAGGCACACCGTCCACCAAAATCGACTGAGGGCTGATCACCTTGGTCACCTCACCCTTGCCGAACCTCGTGGTACATCGATTTTGCGGTCTTCTGACCCATACGCGATCTCCAACCTGGTAAAAGCTGTTCTTGGGACCTGGGGACGCAGTTGCGAGATTGGTCTCCTTTACTCGAACTTCGTATTGATAAATCCTGTTGGCAGGCGCAGTGGAGGGAGATGTGTCGTCTCTTGGTGTGATGTTATACCAGTAGACAGCCTCCTGTATGGGACAACACATTCTAGCCGCTATTCGTTTCACTGTACGATGAATCGCTCCGCTATGCCATTCCCGGCTGGAGCGTATGCACAACGGAATCGCAAGTGAATTCCCCATTTACATGCAAATACTTGGAACATATTGCTGCAGAAAGCTGTGTCATTGTCTAAAAGGAGTTTATGCGGCGCGCCACGCTCGAGGAACACTGCCACTAACTGATGAATCACGCTTGCCGAGTCCTGCCTTGCCAATTTCCTCCAAATGGAGAAACGCGATGGACCACAGTCTGTTAAAGTTAAAAAATGGAAGGTCCCATAATGCGTGATATCCATTCCAATTCTCTGCCAATTCTCGTTAACTTCCAGCTTTCCCTTTTCCTACCTGACTGGCGCTGGGTCAATGGACTGACATTCCTCGCATTTCTGTATGACCGTTCTGACAGTTGCTTTTGTCGTGGTTGGACATCTTCTCCTGACAAAGTAGGTAGTGCGTCGCACCCCCGGATGTCCACTATCTTTGTGAATAGCCATGATTTGACTCTCATCCAGCTCGTCTGTGTGGACCGCGCCTATCACTGGGTCAAGACCGTTTTTCTTTTTCATTGCCTCAAACCACCGCTATGGCACTCGTGTCAGTCGGTCAGCAATGTTTCGTGCTGATGGAACCAGCGTCACATCCACTGTCAGCCCGTACTCTTTCACGAGCTCCTTAAGAGTGCTTAATCGCCTCCTAATAAGCATCTCGCTTGCTGTTTTGGTGCGTACTCGCGCCTTTCCAGTTAGCGTGTCCGAGACCCAATGGTATACGCAAACAGAATCTGTCTTTATGTGTAGCACCTTGCTCTGCCACTGGAGAGCCAAATTGATGCCTTTCAATACGGCATCCAGTTCAGCCAAGTTGATATGTTGAGAGTCATCTTCAGGTCGCAGCCAACATGCATCTTCCAGCACAGTTTCACACATCTCCAAGGCTGCCCCAATTGCTAGGGAGCTAGCATCGACCCATACATTCAGCTCTTTGCCGTCCACACACCAATTTCCCTGTGCCGGATCGTTCTGCTGTGCAGATTTTAAGGTTTCGAACATCATACGATGTAGTACGGCGTCCCTTGCTTCATCATCCCAGCCCTTCGTTACCGAACTTACTCTCCTTCTGAGTATTCCGCAAGCCACACGAAGCCAACCGCACACCGGAAAGTGCCCGACAAGTCGACCACACAGGGAAAAAATTGTTCGTCGCGTAACAATACTGGGAGCCTCCGGAATTGCATTTCCTCGCTTCCACCCCAGTTCATTGCGTTCCATCCTGACTGCCAATCCCAGCACCCGTGCACCGTCTTTCAACTGCTCCGGGTTCTTGCACTCCAACCCGAACTGCGCGAGGTGTTCTCTCACACGGGTCGCGGGCACAACGTCTTCATTGACAAAAATGTCATCAATGTAAGCAGATGCTGCACGGCTTATAACTTCTTCCTGAGATAGTACTTCGCTGACAATTGCTCTCATTATCAAGGGAGCACCATTCAAACCAAACCCCAGACGGGTCAGACAGTATTTTTTCCCATCGATTTCCACAGTCTGGTATGGCCACAGTGTCTCATGGACCCGGACTTGTAGGTATGCGGCTCTGAGGTCCAGTAGAGACACGTTAGCACCTTTTTGTCTCCACTCACGCAGCTTAGCCGCACAAACATCTGCGTTGGCCGTAAATGCGTCTACGTAATGATTTAGCTCCCGGTAGTCCATTACCGGGCGCACTTTGGCTTTGTTCTGCTGTATCACAGCCATCAGGGGAATTAGACCTTTGGGGGGGTCCCAATTTATCCTCTGGGTATGGCACGAGCCAACCATTGTCTATCCAGGTGTGGAGCTCCTGCGTGTATTCTTCACGAATTTCTGCTGGCACTGGGTACTCTGACACTCGATTATGCAGTCTTTCAGGGGGGTGGTCCACAGACCATTTCCACGATGCGGTCCACGTTCGGTTTTGATGGTCAAAGGTAGCAGTGAAATCTGGTTCATCGATAGAAATGGCTGCGCATTTAATACTTTTCCTGGCGCCCAGCCGCACTGATCCTGTAGGCTTGACAACGACACCTCCTTGAGCTTTTATGGCGTCGATCCCTAGAAGCAAGTCAAATCCCAGTGGCTTGCCATGCACCACCAACACATCGACTCTGGTAGACACACCTTCATCAGTGGATACAGAGACCGTTCCAACACCGCAGCACGCATGGGACATTCCACCAATTGTGTTGACATTTACGTTTGTTTTTCTCCAAGACCGGCACCGGTCTGCATGTAAAATTGTCCTGGAGCATCCTGTATCAATAAGCGCCAAACATCGCGTCCCGTCAACATGGATGCTTATCACCGGGAGCGTCGTGTTCACATCTTGGTTGGGAAGGAGACTGGCGCTTATGCGTCCTCCCCTTGCTCGTTTCCCGAGCAGTTCCGAGCCCAGTGTCCACTCTCACCGCAACGGTAACACCGTGTTCCACGTTTTCGACAGTCCCTTGCAAGGTGGCCTTTAACATTGCATTTGAAACAGGTCACGTTAACAGGATTATTCTGGGCCCTGTTGTTGGGTGAGCGTGTGGCCGCAACCACGTCCTGATTTTGTTCGCCAGTCGTCGTCAAAATTCTCGCTCTCGACATTAGCTCCCCCATGGTCAGGGCTTTGATGTTCGGCACCTGTTGAAGAGCAATTGAGATGGTGTCAGGGAATCCAGTGACAAAAATTAATTTTGTGAGTCTCTCTGAGCTTTCTCCTGTGAATCCGGCCAATCCAACCAACTGCCTGATTTTGTTGGCGTACACATCCACACGTTCACCAGCCCATCTAACCATAGTTATTTTTCTATATGCTGCAAACGCGTCATCAGTAAATGCCTCCTTTAATCGAGGCTCAATCTGGTCTATTTTCTTTTGATCGCCCTCCTCCATTTCCATGTAGAGGGCCAGCGCATCGCCTTCCAGGTATAACGGTAGCAGACTCGCTACGTCATCAACCTGCTGAAGTTGTGCGACAAGTCTCACTTTTTTCAGCCACGCTACAACGTCTCCCTCGCCAGAGAACGGCTTGATAATATCACTGTTTATCCGCACCTTCGCCATATTCGGGCCGGAATAGCTTGAAACAAAAATGTAGTAGGCAAAAAATAAATAAATAAATAAATAAATGTTCTGTCAGCAACAGTACAACTTCAAAATAGTCAATATCACCCACCTCCAGAAGAGAGGGAATTCCTGTCCGTGATAACCGTGGTAAAAGAAGACACACTCCAATCGCCAGAAACACCCACACACACAGTTTGCAGGACACTGCCGACTCGTCTCTAGCCTCCTGCTTTTATAGTGGCCGGGAATTATCCATTTGCATAATCACATGAGACAGAAACGTGATTTTCCGAGAGTTGCATGGGGTAAATGCTAATAAAAACCCCCGGACGCCATCTTGGAATTCTCTTCCCCCCCCCAACTGGTGACACAACAGACGTACCCGAGGTAAGCTCTTTTTCCCCTCATTTTAGTTATTGCTACTTCTGCTACAAGAAGTTATTGCGTAGGGAAATGTACACAGGCACACCCACACACAGACACACACACACACGTTCACCTGGATAGATATACTAGCATTTCAGCCCGGCGTTGCACGGGAGTTGCCCGGGGGTATGCTGAGCAAAAAAAAAGGTCAACTTCTTTAACTTTGACCCCTAATATGGCCTTTTAAAATGTATTGTTTTGGCTAAAAGCAAATTATTAAATTAGATCCATATCCATATATATATATATATATATATATATATATATATATATATATATATATATATATATATATATATATATATATTTACGCATGGATTAATAAATAAAGAAAAGTTTTTTTTTGTTTACTGTAAACTTGTTTTACGCAATTATAAACCGTGCACAATATTTGCTTGAATATACTTACCCGTAATATTTAACAGGATCATCTCAAGAAAATAGAAAAAAAACATTGGGGATTAATAAAAATAAACGTTTAAAAATATGCGAATTAGCGCAAGATAGCCGTAGATGAATGCAACTCTACGATCTGCAAAATGGATTTACTTTTAATAAAACGTTAACAAATGTTCGATACCAGTACATTAAAACAATAATGTATGAGTCTTTACTGTTTATATATTGACAGACATTTCCATGAGTATATTTGGCGACATTTCAAACATGACATTTCTTCCGTTCGTTAACGCACATATCAGAAATAAGGATGGCATTCTTTTTAAAAACAGCCAACCTGCAATTGTCGTATTAAATATAGGAGCCAGATATAGTATATTTTTTTAAACAAAGTGAAACTATTAATTCTTAAACGTAAATTTAGATATAATATTAGGTTTGGCAAATCGCCGCATTGTATTTTTAAGAAGAAATGCGTCATTAATTAAATCCTAGATTGTAAAATAATCTACTAATGTAAGGAAAAATAATATCACAATTATAAAGATTATATTAATGATATATACATGTATGTATAGATGTATATATATATATATATATATATATATATATATATATATATATATATATATATATACATGTATATATATATATATATATATATCCGTTTCTTAGTAAATCTAAGCTGCCACATCGTTTTATTTTTGTAATAAGCATAGCATTTCTCTCATTCTGAAAAAGAGGATATCTCACTACTGATGCAATTCTCTATCTATATAAAAGCCAAGTACGTCCAAGGATGGAATACTGTTGCCATATCTGGGCAGGAGTTGCTAAAAACAGCATATCCTGCCTTGACAGAGTACAAAATAGACTTCGTGGCTTAGTGGGGATGCCCTTTTCTCTACCCTGCAACCTCTCTCACACAGAAGAGACGTTGCGAGCCTATCCTTGTTTTATCGTTATTTCCATGACAGGTGCTCGTCTGAACTCCAATCTCTAGCCCCCCCTCGCCAATCTTTCACGAAAAACACCCGTCTAGTTGAATCCACTGTGAAAAATTTTCCCCACTCTATATCTGTGCCTTAATCAAAACGCGGATTCCATGAACGAAGCTTCTTTTTTAGAACTGCACGCCTGTGGAACTCTGGTCCGTCTGCCTGCTTCCCTCCGGACTACAACTTTGATGTCTTCAAGTCCTGTGTTAACAAATCGCTAATGAACCGCCCCCTTAATTAAACAATTCATCAAATCTCCACACTAACGTAATGTACTTACAATAACCCTTATCCCTGAGTGGCTTCCGGGCCTTGATAAGTGGTGATCACTGTGTAAAAAAAAAGTATTATATGTAAATATATATAGATGCAAATATATATATATATATATAATTATCAATTGTTTTTATGTACATGTAAAGGTGCTTTCAACTACCATATTTCATTTATACGCATGTAAGGAGGTTGCATCTTCATTATCCCCAGTAAATAAATCAATACAATTTAATTAAGTAATCAATTGGGCAGAAATCAGAGCCCCACAGTATTAATGCTGGAGTCCCTTAGGCATCCATCCTGGGCCCAACTCTCTTCTTGATCTATATCAGTGATCTCCCAAATCACATACTTAAATCATTCGTTGACATCTATGCTGATGGCACGACCATCTATGGCAACGCATCAAAAGCAGTAAATCACAAAGTTCTCCCTGATTCTCTCTCGTCTGATCTTGAGCGCGTGCTATATTAGGGGGAAGAAGTGGCTGGTTTCTTTTAATGCATCTAAAACCAAGTTCCTATCTTTACATCATTAACGCTCTGATCCCCACATGGCATCAATTGAGATAAATGGCTCTCATTTTGGGGAGGCCTTATGTTTTGACAAGCTTCTGGGCTTGACCTTTAGTCCTGATCTGAAATGGAACACGTACAGCAAGTCTGTTGCCAAAGTCGTTGGGAAAATGGTAGGATCCTTCTTCCACTCCAGAAGATATCTCACTACTGATGCAATTCTCTATCTATATATAACTCCAAGTACGTCCAAGAATGGAATCCTGCTACCACATCAGGATAGGAACTGTTAAAAAGAACCTATTCTGCCTTGACAAACTACAAAATAGACTTAGTAACTTGATGGGGATGCCCTTTTCTCTTCCCTGCAACCTCTCTCCCAAAGAAGAGACGTTGCGAAGCTGTCTTTGGTTTTTCGTTATTTCCATGGCAAGTGCTCCTGAGCTTCAATCTCTGATCCCTCCTAGCCAATCTAGCTGAAACTAATGTAAGTAATTTTACCCACTCTTTGTCTGTGCCTAAACCAAAACGTAGATTCCATGAACAATACAAATATTAAAAAATGGTAGAGTTTTAGGCGAAAAGTTTAAGAGTAACGGCTAAAACTTTTTTTTTTTCTCAAGGTTTTAATATAAGGTAAGCCAAATTTATTGATAAATGAATGTAGTTTTTAATGGTGTTATTATATTCCCTATGTCTAGGTCTAGTTATAAGTAGATCCTCATCTCTATAATATCCCCCTTGAATAAACTTCACTACGAGCTTTTCCTATTTATGCATATACATAGAGAAGGCTTAAGTCCTTGTTTATATATGTATATATATATATGCATGTTGCTATATATATATATATATATATATATATATATAGTAATTTATAAAAGTATTTTATAAATTACTAACTAGCTCTACCTACATATTGAGCAGTACATATTGAAGTAGTTATATATATATATATATATATATATATATATATATATATATATATATATATATATATGAGTAGACGTTTAAAAACATAATGTAAGAACATGAATTAATGAAACGTCGTGGTTTGATTCTTTGTGATATAATCTTTTTATTGGTATTTGTTAGGAAGCTATTTATTCGGTCAGTTTGTCTGATTGTCTAGATATTTTGTTATGCTATTATTGGCGATAATTTTTATCAGTATCGCATCAAATAAACGTATTCGACTTTAGATGCTGTCAAGCAATTAAAAATGTAGTTAAATCTTGTATGTACGAAAGCACTTTAATTCTCTAAGTTTGAAAATCTATCAAACCAATGGACGCATCTTTTCGATGTGTACAAGCATCGGAAAAGTAGACTTTTACTCTTACGGTCGTGCGTCACTTTGAAATAAGAATTTTTATGCAACAACACTTTTTTTTGTCGTCAAATAACGGTTTCGTTTGAAATAGCAATCATGAATCGCGCAGAACGTGTGAACCTTTCGTTAACAAAAGATAAATTATTCACTTATTTGCTTTTGCAGCAATATTTTTGCCTTCAATTTTTCCTTTGGCGCATGCGCAAATCGTTTTTGACTTACTTTAATGTTTTACTTATTTTTCTATTTTTTTTTTGTTTAACTAACGCAGGAAAGTTTAAGAAACAAAAAATCTGTGCAAGTTTCGCTTTGAAGAATAAGTATTTGACTTGACCTTGCGAACAACAGTAGGATAAGTGTCAGTGTCAATATCTTTGTGTGCTTATTTAGTGTGAATTCAATTCTCAAATAAAAATTTAAAAACACCTATGTATAATAAAGATTTTTTACATTAATACACTTGAATATGGATTTTGTTCTACAAGATCTATATCTGCCCTCTTAGCAGTAATATAGCAGTATATCAGTGAATTTATCGATGGGGACTTGGGCTCAAAGGCTATAGAGTATAGTACATGAACCTGCTTTAATAGAGTAACACAAAATTTGCTATCCTTCATATTTTACTATGCAATATCAGTAAAATCATCAGATGCTAGCAGTTTTTTCTCACTTCCACGTGTATAAATGAAGTTGACAGCATAGTATAATGTTTTTGTGTGTTCGAGATCCGTTGTAGTCGGTTTCCTGACCGGATCTCTATTAATATTTCAAATCAGATTATCATATCAGAAGTTGGGATCTATATACACAATACAATTATTTATAGCAGCACTTCAAGAACATTGACGATACTAATTTTTAGTGCTTTTCTCTTTTTTTATTTAAAGCCGGCAATGCTACCATGATGAAAAGTGTCTTGTTATTTTTAATGGCGTCCAAATTAACTTCTCTTTTTTTGCCATTGGGTTTCAGAAGTTCACTACCCAATCAAAATGAAACCCTTTTGTTAGCAAAGCATCTTTGGCTGACTTGAACTCCAAACCATAAATAAAAGTGAGGTACGTCCAAGGATGGAGTACTGCTGCCATATCTGGACATGAGCTGCTTAAAACAGCGTATTCTGCCTTGAGATAGTTCAAAATAGACTTCGTAACCTAGTGGGGAATGCCCTTTTCTCTTCCCTGCAACCTCTCTCTCTCACACAGAAGGGATGTTGCGAGGCTGTCGTTGTGTTATCGTTATTTCCATGGGAAGTGAGCTCCAATCTCTGGTCTCCCCTCGCTAATCTTTCACGAAACCTTCACGTGTACCTCGAACCACTGCCAGTAATTTTCCCCACTCTTTGTCTGTGCCTAGATCAAACCGTAGATTCCATGAACAAGGCTTATTTCTTAGAAGTGCGCGCCTGTGGAATTCTCCGTTTGCCTATTTCCCACCTGCCTACAACTTTAATGTCTTCAAGTTCAACATAAACAAGTTCCTATTGAACCGCCCCCTAAACTAAGACACTTTATTAGATCTCCTTTACTAGGGATTACTGCGATATAATCCCATTGATTCTCGTACACACAATTACACTTATCCCCGAGTGGCCTCCAGGCCTTGCTATGTGGTGAAATTCTTGTAAAATAAAAGATTTACATCAAGTATATTGCTTAGTTTGCTGTTAAAACATTTTGGATTATTCTCCTGCTCCAGAAAGTCAGAAAGCCTTGCTGCAAATCTACACTTCTAAAAGAGATTGATATGTAGCTGTTGCTTTATCTATGGATATGGCGCCCTGTAAAAATATTTCCAATCAAGCCACCGTGCAAAATCGGCTAATGATTGATTATCGCCTCTCGCCCTTTCTGCTTCTTGTACCCGAGGGAAATGTTGCTAGTAAATTTCTATCACTGCATTATGATTTTAGTAGGTGTTGAACAGATTTCTTATCCCTAGAAATTTATGAACACCTTTCTACTTACCAAACTTTCCTCCGAGAATAATGCCCTTCCCTCTCTGTACCTTGTATTTAACACTAAACTCTTGATCTAAGAGTGAAATTCTAAGTGTACCAAAGTAGCAGAGTATAGACTTATATTATTCGAGAATTGTTAATTTACGAACGAACATGAGAATGGTCTTAGATTTAAGGGTGTAAATTGATTTTTCGGAGGAAAACAGAATGCTAAGAATATATAACAAGGACGTTTATAGTTGCACATAGGATAAATAAGATAAGAAATGGCGAAATATACAACCAGTACAAGATAAAGTAAATGATGGCGGAGGATAAAATATTTTATAATATTTTTAAATTACGAAAAACAGATAGCGTGTAAAAAAAGTGATACATTTCATGGTTGCGTGTTTTTGTTTTACGGCGTATCAACCCTTTGCAGGTTATTTAATTTTTTTCTTCGAAATATTTAGATTAATAATTTTGAAGAAAAAAAATTAATAGAATGTATTTGTTGTTTTCAAGTCGGTTTCGATTTAACCCATAGTTGGGACCCTAACACGTACTATCATTCCGAATCAGAGTGGGCATGAGAGCAAAGGAAATTAAGGGGTATCCCCACACTCCCCAAAGACCGCAAGCTGAGGCCTCACCACTGGATATAGTTTAAGGTCATATCCAGGACCTGATACATTTCAGAGAAAAATATCTCAGCATGTGTGCTGTAATGCTGTAACAAAAGCCATCGTTGTATCTTCCTTACCCACACAAGTATATTATATGTTTAAACTCCCGATCAAGAGAAAAAAAAACATACAAGGGTCTTAATCTCTTTTCAGAACTGCTTCTTAATTAGGAACTATAGCTAAAATTTTCCAAACAATATCGCCAATAATTGTATTCGATTGAATATCGCACTTTGCTCTGCCGTTATTAAACAAAGTAGAACTGATATGAGGAGATGCACTGAAAGAAAAATATAAAAAGTGAGCTTTAAGATTATTCGAACTATCGCAAAGGAGCATAGCGGGTTTGCTGACTTTTTATTGGTCAAATCCATTTAATTATTAATGGAGAAGCAAGTGCACACTCATAAGCCGCACTGTCGACGCGACTGGGTCTTACCATGGCTGTGAATAAAATAAGAAGACAGAAGACTGAATTTGTGGACATGAATTAGTATCTCATTAGTATCAGTTCGGTTATATAAAGATTTGAAGCGCACAGTCATCCAGTTTTATTACCTGAAAAAGCACTACCCACATATCGATCGTGAAATAATATGTGTGACTAGAATAATAATCAGAAAAAAACAAAACGATGATTGAATACACCACCAAAAAAACTGAAACCGATAAATTGTAAGTTTACTATGCCTCGACCCCATAAAATTTGTATTGTCGGTATTGACCTGTATCTTACAAAATAGCCGCCAGAAGATAGTAAAGGAAAACGAGGGGGTGGCTTATTTTCACCCAAATCCCAGAAAAGATTAACCCTAACCCGATTTTTGCCATCAAGAAATTAATGGTAAGAAAAATTACTTTGCGAAAGTTACCAAAAACTCCAATAAACACCGCGGATTGCTGACAAAGAGGAATATTAGAAAATGTCGTTTGTACAAACTCTAGTGAGTACAACAACTACAATAATAATAATAATAATAATAATAATAATAATAATAATAATAATAATAATGATAATAATAATAATGATGATGATAATAAAACACTACTACTACTACTACTACTACTAATAATAATAATAATAATAATAATCATAACAAACGTGCCATTGAAAATAAAAAATTAGAGTACCCTCTAGAAATAAAATAAAAAATTTATAAATACCTTATGTTCCCGGAACTATTCACATGAACCAGAAATATTTTGAAATGCATAAAAAAACCCAGCTCCCACGTCCTATGAAAAAAACATTCGTTTAAGAGCACACATTTCCTTATATTTTATGTTGTATATCTGTAAGGATAATCTGTAAGAATTATAATTAAAAATGTTCATTTTTAAATAAATCGAAGTACATATTTTATACTTCACGGAAATTCTGCAGATTTGTGTTCCGTTACGATTTGTCTCAGGTGCATTTTAATTAGCTTTCCATTTCCACTTTAATAAAGTATTTCAATGGGAGGACACGACAATACAAATGTCTACTTGTCTTTCAAATAGATACACGCGTCTGTACACACATCCATACACGCAAACACAAACACACACGCACACACATACATATATACATATATATATATATATATATATATATAATACACATGTATACATGTTTTTCTATATATTGACTTATATATACCATACACGTATATTTCTGTACACATATATATATATACATATATATATATATATATCCATATATACAATTTATGCACACACACATACACACATATATATATATATGGGTGTGTATATCTTTATATCATGCATATATATGCATATATATATATATATATATACATACATAAGTGTCATTTATTTTACCTATTTAAATAATTAGAAAATACTTCTTTTTATCGATATCCACGACGACACACATTCTCAAACACATATATACATCTATTTGTATGGATATATTTATATATTTATATATACGAGCGTTTTGTCATTCATTATATATATATATATATATATATATATATATATATATATAGAGAGAGAGAGAGAGAGAGAGAGAGTACACACATGTAATACTTATACGTAGTCTCATTTGCGTTATTTATATAATTGAAGAATACTTCTTTTTCTAGCATAAGTCTTCGCTTCTCTGCTTGCCTGTTCGCTGCTTCCTCACATCTTGAGCGTATCTTCTTCCACTGATGACAATGCAATTTGAGATTCGCGTAACATGTTTGCCGAGGGCGGCCGGCATTGGAGATATATGATAAAGAAAACCTTCAATGGACTAATACGCATTTCTCCCGCCCTTTTCCACCAACTCATTTTCCGCCATTATTCTCTTATCTCGTTGCATCGTAAAATTCTTGTATCTTTCTCGACTCGAACATAGATTCCGCTGTTAATGATGGTGCCCCTGGCGGAATGTGGGGATGCGTGGGGCAGGTTGAATAATGCTACGGAGGTGGAAGTGAAATAGAGGTCCGGACTTTTGTTGGGGAATGAATTAGCACGTTGCAAAGGAAAGGATACCGATTACAGTTGTGTGTTTAAAAGGCTTTATCAATGTCGTGACATAATGAGCGGGCATATATTAAAATATGTGTATCTTACATTCCATAAGTCTACTAGTTCGACCTTTCTGTGTCTGAAGGCACTATTGAAAAATGACCCTTTCTTCAATCTGTGCTTTTTGCGATGTAGATTATATTCCATTCTAAACTTTTTTTTGCACTATCTCCGTAGAGACACAAACACAGATTCACATAAATATACTTTGATATATATATATATATATATATATATATATATATATATATATATATATATATAAACTATCAGGCCGACGAGCGTTTCCCTGTCGTGAAATATGCATAAATATATATTTCAATCAATGGAGAAGTATTATTTATGATAAAATACCGAAGGTATTAAACGTAACGTTAAATTCCTTTTAAAACATTTAGTAAATATAAGCTGAAAAAAAAAACTAAGATGTATGCATGCGAGTATTATATTTCTTTCTAAATAATTCACTTCTTGTAAGTTAAAAACAAACTAGAGCAGAAATGGAAACGAACACGTAAAAAAGTAAGTCAAGTTTGATAAACATTAAACAAGCTTGACACGATTTTTAAAAGTGTTTTCAAACCTATTACTTTTTTAGCTCAAGTACTCTGTCATGTAACTGTTTCACGCAGGCATGAAACAGTTGACAAACAGATAAAAATTTGATGAGGCATACGTAAGTTATTTTCAATTTTAACCTCTTAGCAACCTTTTTTTGAATGAAAACTAATTAAAAAGTTTTCACATGTTTTCCGAACCTATATTCGAAATTTCAGATCTGTAGACAAATAATCCTTTGAGTATATAGTTTGACAAGTGTCGTCACTTACTCACACACATATTCTCACATTTCTTTTAGATTTATAGATTTTTTTGTATTATATTTATGAGACTATGAATATTTACACTTATGTTGGAAGTTATTCTCACAACGATTTGCGTAGAGATTTTAAGTTATTTGTTATCTTATTCATATGTAGTATTGACTATAATGAGATTTGTATTGTTAACTTATAGATGGTTGATAGTCTAATTCATCTAAAGCATTCATGAGTAAAATCAAAAGTAAAGTTCATTTTCATTTTAAAAATTAAGGAAAAAACTCCGAATTTTTCATAATAAATCTGTTAAAAGTGATTTGTCTTAAAATGAAATAATTGAAAATTATCGTGCAAGAAAGGTTTTAATAATCTGTTACTTATTTTATTTAACAACTGCAATGAGTTAAATAAGACGAGTAGCGATGTTTATAAATAGTGTAATATTTAGCAATAGAACGAAACAGTTTTTTATATGAGCCGCTATTATGTTTCTGTTCCGACTTATTAGGGTGCAGTTACTTAATTCACAAATAGACTCATTGCTATCTTTTTACATTTATATTAACGATTATTTTTTAATAAATATTTGAATGTGTAGTGTTTGCACCAATTAATTGTTTGTTATTGAAAAGCCTCGTTACAAGTATTTTATGTAAATTATTTTACAAAGTTGTAACAAACTAGCAAACCATTAAAGTGTGAATTAAAAAAATATATATGCTTCAGAAAAGCTTACGTGGACATGAATGATGCAACGAAAGCAATGTAAGACATTAGATGAAATAAAACGTCCGGTCTAAAATTTCGTTTATATTCCCAACTTATACAATCATGTGGGAGGTTACATATATATTCACAATTGATAATTCTAAATATTTGGAGGTGATGATTGATTATCCGTTTTATTTAGATTCTTTGAACTACTGTTTTAATTCTGCGTATTATTTAAAAAACGTTTCAATCGATTCTAACTTCGACCTAGATAGTCACTGAGAGAATTAATGGCATTAAGCGTGCTACTGATAAACACAGATATATACATTATTATGTTGACATAAACATTTGTGAATTTATACGTTTTCTGCAACGGAAACTTGATATCTATTCAAAAAGTTATATAATATATATATATATATATATATATATATATATAATGTATATAACTACTTAATTTACTCAGATAAAATAATTATACGAAAGTATAGATTTATACGTAAACTTTAAGTATTTAATCAAAAGTGGTCAATACGTAGGTAGAGCTTGTTAGTAATTTATAAAATATATATGGCGATTAAGCTACACTGAATATTCGGCATTTCATCTACTCTAGGGCTCATCAGGCGTATGCGCGAATTATGTGCTTGTTTATCGTTTTTATATGCTCCTCCCCTATTGAGATTTTAGTTAGCCAATCAGCTTTCTAGTATCCACCGCGCTTCTTCCTATCAGCCAATGGGCATGTATTTTATCGGACAAGGCATCTGTTTTTAAAACTAGGTAAGTTTTTTTTTATTGTTAGTTTATATATAAATATATATATATGTACATACATATATGCATATATATATACATATATATATACATGCATATATGTGTGATGGTTTATGTATATTGATGTTTATTTAATTTATTTATTTGTTTATTTTCTATTGTTTTTGTTAGTTTTAAAACTAGAGTAAATTTTATTTTGTGAACACAGTTATTTGCTATTTCTCTTCTACAGTTTAATAGATGTTGGGGTTCTTTGAAGTACAGGATATCAAAATTTTCATGAAGGCATAATCTACATGGGTCGTCTAGATGCCTACACTTGGTAGTTTGTCTTATTATTTTCCAATCGACTACCGGCGAATGTCCGCTTTCTTTGAGTTCCCAGTATTTATTCGCTAGCGTTGTTTTTATACACGCTTTGGTTGACACATTTTGGTTTTGTTTAAATAATACTGCCAATAATATAATATATATATATATATATATATATGTATGTATATATATATATATATATATATATATATATATATATATATATATAAGAGCAAATAGTTAATATAACATCTTAAAAACATTTGGAAAAAGAGTTAAAAAATATTTAATCTGAAAAGGAAACCTTAATCCGCGGAGTTTCGAAGAAATACTTTCCTTCTATTCAAAGGGTAGGAATTAGAAAAATGCAGGATCGGATTTTGCATACAAAAGTATTTGATGAAACTGCAAGTAAGTCAAATACCTTACTTGATAACAAAAAGTGAAGCAGAGGGAATATGGCGAAGAAAAAAGTGATTTCACGTGAATGCATAGTCAGGTGAAAGGTAAGGTATCCAATGACGGTAAAATCCAAAAATATACGCCAATACTCTATTTCCTACTTGGTTTCATCGCGCTTTTACATCTGCTTCAGATTATTTTATATATATTAATTCTTTAATATTTATAATATACTTTTGTTGTACCATCTTGAATCATTTGGTAAATTTAATTGTAATTTTATTTTATTATATATATATATATATATATATATATATATATATATATATATATATATTCATATATTCATATATTCATATACATAAATCTATGCGGCAGGATTTGATTTTAATAAAAGGTAATTGACTGATTTTTTTCTATAACAGGATGTCGTTTTCCAATGCTTCATATCAACAACAATGGACATTAGAACAAAGCAATTGTTGTTCTGTACAAGGAATTAGTTTGATTGACTTTGTAAGACTGTGTGTATATAGAATAAGCATATGCCGTGTGATACGTGATTTGGTATGTGATATTCATCAACACACGAAACACGAACAACTTTTTTGAGAAAATACTTAACGCATGTTTCCTGATACATGTGAAGTTTTATGTCTTGGGAGTTTTCCCAGATGTATCTAAATGTATCGAGAATAAAAACGAGAAAACGGTGTACAAGTTATTTGCCTTAATGTTCCTCATTTCGTGACATCCATATTACTTAAACGCAGGTATTGGCTTTAGATATCATTATTCACGCAAGAATAGTACTTTTGCAGCTTCTTATGAAAAGAATAGAAAGAATGAACACTCCGCTTGAATAGCTGTCATAAGTACATTCAGCTTCCACTGTTGGTTGTGATTTCATGCATACTCTATTTTCAGCTAAAAATTATATTCATCTCGAGATCTGCAGATGTAGATACTAGCTGAGAGTCACAGACGCACAGACACACAGACACACACACACACACACACACATATATATATATATATATATATATATAGTCTTTGAAGTTTTTACCCTTTAAAACTATACAAATAAAATATCTTTATTATCATTCGTTAGAAAACCATCTAGTCAGTAAGTCATTTAATCACCTGCAATCACTGCATCAACTCGCTCTCGAATTTACTATTATACCAATAATCTATTTTTCAAGGGATCATCAGCTGTTTACCATGAAACACTGTTTCGGGGATTTAAAAACAAAGCAGTATATTACATCATGGCTCCTCAGCAGTGTTGAGCAAACACCACCACCCTTAATCTGCAAGAAGACATGTTACAAACATTTGATCCAATTTCCTATTCTTAATTGCAATTACTAACCTTTTCATACTATAAAAATGAATTTCTTACCTGTGCGATACATCAATTTCCACATTTAAAATGGATACATTTTTTTAATTTTTTTATTTATCAGTCTTGTATTTATGAGATTAGGATTAATCCATTTAACTACTTATCACCCCCACTATGATTAGTATTTAGTATATTTACATTCTTATTTAAAATTAGATATATAAAGGTTTAAAATATTTTTACATATATAAATTTATATATATATATATATATATATATATATATATATATATATATATATATATATATATGTATGTATATATATTCTTCCGAATCGATTTATCCAACAATCAGCTGTTATGAAAACCTGTGATTATGAGATTTAAAAAAATTTTACTGTTCGTAATATTCTATGTATTATTCCATCTAAATAGGAATTGCTCAATATATAGGGGTAGAGCAAATAAAGCTAATTATAGTGATTACATGAAATTTTTAAAAAAGAATCTTTATTCAAATCAAGTATTTTTTTTTATTATTCCAAGTAAGACAAAGAATACTTTCGAAAGTTTATCTACCTTACTTAAAAAAATAAACTCTTTTATTTGAATAAAGGTTTTTAATTTCATTGAACCACTATAATTTGATATATATATATATATATATATATATATATATATATATATATATATATATATATAAAAGAGAGAAGGAAACACGTAAAGTTGAAATTTGCAATCCAAATATCTTGTTCGACTGAATACTCCCCCCCCCAAAAAAAACAATTTACAAACAACTTATTCCGCGGTGTTTAAAATAATGATATTCTGGCTATTCTTCAGGACAGAATGAAATCATCTAATGATAGTTGTAGTAATGCTGCAATCTTCTAATTTCGGCATAAGTGAAACCGCAATTTGTTGTAGTCATTATAAATTCCGCAAAAACAAACAAGTGAAAAAATGTTGGGTATATAAAAGAATATGAAAACAAACCGCGTATAATATTTCAGGATGCATAAGCATACTTTCAAGCTAATCCGAAAGGCGAAAATAGAACTTTCGAGAGAATGGATTCTACAATTAAATCAAGTGTGGTGATGGATATAGTCAGGTTTTAAAGTTTTCAAAGCAACTGAAATAATGGAAATAGCGAAGGTGAGTTACCACCGACGGTACAGCTGGGCGACAGATCAGGGCAGCGGTGAATTATTAGCGACAGTAGTAGCTGAATCGATATAATCGAAACAATAGGGGGAACAACACAGGCGAAGGAAAACGTTGGAAAAGATCAGAATATAAAAGACATATCAGATATATATATATATATATATATATATATGTATATATATATTTATATATATATGTATATATATATTTATATATATATGTATATATATACATGCATACATATTTATATATATATGTATATATATATATATATATATATATATATATATATATATATATATATACATACATACATATTATTGTTGTGTTCAAGAATTAGGTATCCCCGTTTTCCTTACGTTACCACTGTGATATGAGATATACAAATATATGTACATGATGTTGCTAAGCTAATAAAAAACCTTGATTTCACTAACGCAACCGACCCTGACGGTATTCCATTTATAGTACTCAAAAGATTTCAACCAGAACTAGCGCCCAGACGTACAAAACTGTTTAAACGTTGTCTTTAGGAGAATTGCTTTCCATCACCCTTGTATTTAAGAATTCAGGTGACTGTTCATCTCCCTCTCAGTACAGGCAAATAAGTCCCTGTGGGTCATGAGTAAGTTACTGGAATCTTGTAAATAGGGAAGTAATTAAACATCTCCGAAAAACTAACCATCTTAGTGACACGTAATATGGTTTCCGTTCTTCTAGATCTACAGCAGATGTGCTTACAGTTATATCTCATAGGATTAGCGAATCTCTCGACGGAGGCTACTTTTTAAGGGCAATTGCTCTTTACACATCAAAGGCTTTGATAGAGTATGGCATAAAGATTTACTTCACAAGATCTCCAACTAGGGTATAACTGGAAATGTGTTCTCAATTATTAAATCATTTCTCTCTGATGTGTTCATAAAGTTGTGGCAGAAATCAGAAGCTCACAGTATTAATGCTTGAGTCCCTCAAGGGTCCATACGGGACCCAACTATATTCCTGATCTTCATTAATGATCTTCCAAATCACACCCTTACGTCATTTGTAGACATGGTGGCACATCTACGATCGTAAACGACCAAGTTCTCTCTGATTCCTTCTCCTCTTATCTTGAGCAAGTGGTACAATGGGGAAAGAGGTGGCTTGTTACTTTTAATGCATCTAAAACCAAGCTTTATCTTTAAATTATCAACGCTCTGATCTCAATCTGGCATCAATTGAAATGAATGGCTCTCGTCTTGGGGAGGCCTCATGTTTAGACCAGCTTCTGGGCTTGACCTTTACTCCTAATTTTCAATAGAACAAATTCATCAAATCCGTGGCCAAGGTCGCTGGAATAAATGGTGGGATCCTTCTATCGATCCAGTAGATATCTCACTGCTGATGCAGTTATTTATCTATATAAGAGACAGGTACGTCCGAGGATGGAGTATTGTTGTCACATCTGGGCAGGAGCTGCTAGAAAGAACTTGTCCTTCCTTGATAGAGTTCAAAATAGGTTTCGTAGCCTTGTAGGGGATGCACTTTTCTCTTTCCTTCACAGAAGAAAGGTTGTGAATTTGTCTCTGCTTTATCGTTATTTTCATGGCAGGTGCTCGACTGAGCTCCAATCTATGATCCCTCCTCGCAAAACATGTACAAGAAAGACCCATGAAGCAGAAAATACTATATAATCCTTATATTCTTTATCTGTGCCAATACCTTAACGTAGATTCATTGAGCAAAGCTCCTTTCTTAGACCTACACGCCTATGGATTTGTATTCCCTTTTTATGCTTTCCAACTGACTACGATATGGCTGTCTTCAAGTCAAATGCAAACAATTTATTCATGAGTCGTTCCATATAAGTTTAAAAATTTACCGAATCTCAATTACTAACTATTACTATATTGTCCAATTTCTACTGTACACTCTTGATCCTTATCCTCGAGTGAACTCTTGACCTTGATAAATTGTGATGCCTATGTAAAAAAAAAATCAACGGAGAAACTTTCCTTTTTATATCTGATTACTGCATCATCACTGCGGTTCCTAGCCGAGTTCAGGTAGGGTAACACGCTTGAATCATATAGTAACTAACAGCCAATTAGAAAAGCCTCTCCGTTACTTACAGATTCCGAGAAAATTTCAACACCAGTCATTTTAGTATAATATTTGTTTACTGAATGAAAAGCGATATATATATATATATATATATATATATATATATATATATATATATATATATATATATATATATATACAGGGTGAACAGAAAGTCCTTGGACCATTTTTAGTGTTAACAATAAATATCGTTAAAATCACTTGTTCTCTTTTCGAATAAAGTAAGTATTTAGTCTAACTATTGATCTAATTATTTTCAACAAAAATATTGAAATAATTTTGTTTAAACTTTCAGAAAAATGAGCAAACGAGAGGCCATAATTCAGCTTCATTGCGCGGGAAGGACAAACTCAGAAATTATTAAACTCTTGAAAGTGGCTAAATCCACCGTGTACCATGTTGTGAACAGATTTAAGGAACTTGGTACATTTGAAGACCGTCATAGGAGTGGAAGACCTCACACTGCTCGAACAAAGAAGGTGACTAAAGCTGTCCGAGAGAGGGTAAGGAGGAACCCGAAGAGATCTGCAAGACAAATGGCTGAAGACATGAATGTGAGCGTGACCTCGATGAGAACCATCGTAAAAAACGATCTCCAGTTGTCCCCCTACAAGACGAAAAAGAGACAGTATCTCACACCTCCCCAAAAGCACAAGAGACTTGAAAGAGCAAAGCTTCTTCTTGGAGAACTGAAGGCTGACACGGCAGAGCGAGATATCGTTTTTTTTGATGAAAAACTCTTCACAATTGAAACGACTGTTAACAATCAGAGTTTACGCAAAATCGTCAGCAGACATTGATGACTCCGGGAGAATAGTTTTCCGCCGACAAAAGCCGTCTTCCTTCATGGTGTGGGCTGCAGTCTCCCAATCTTGGAAGTCGCCTCTGATTTTCGTGGAGCAGGGGGTTAAGATCAACACAGATTGCTACATTAAGGATATTTTGGTTCCAGCATTTGAAGAGATGAAGAACCACTTCAAAGATCAGCCTTTCACCTTCTAACAAGATAAAGCACCATCCCACATGTCCAGAAAAAATCTCAGGACTGGTGCCAACGTCATTTTCCAAGATTCTGGAGTAAGGAGATGTGGCCTCCTGCATCGCCTGATCTGAATCCCATGGATTTTTCGGTGTGGTCTTTGTTGGAGGCAAAGGTCTTTTCTGTTACTCATCCAAGTGTTGATGCTTTGAAGACATCTCTTCTGAGTGAATGGGCTCAAATACCTCAGGAAACGCTGCGTGCCTCGGTTGGTAACTTCAGACAGAGAATTGAACGCTCAATCGAAAGGGAGGGCCATCACATTGAAAATAAATAATTTGAATTTATTCTTGGTTTCCTAACATATAATTTTCATTCATGTTTAATTTATATTTTTGTAATTTTCTATTAATAAACCACTTTTGAATTGGTCCAAGGGCTTTCTGTTTACCCTGTATATATATATTTGGTTGAGAAGTATGTTCTTGCGGAATTTGTGATGTCAACGATACCTTTACACCGAAATATCTATGAACGCAGACCACTATAGCGGTTTAATAAATTTATCGGCGGCAACGAGAGGTTTGATGGTTATGAGCGTCCTGAACAGCTATTAGATATTTACAGCGATCATTTAAGAGCCTTCGTAAAGTCCAATCCACTTACAACTCTCCGAAAAATTTGTCTGAATTAGACGTAATGCATCGACGATCTGCAACCGCTTGAGATAGATTGGAAACAGAACACACTTGATAAATGGGTGCTTCGTGAATAAAATCCCGTTTTTCGGCCGAGTTGTTACGTGCGACGAAACTTCAGTTCTTTACGACAAGCGGCGACGCTCAGCTCAGTGGTTAGACGCTGACGATATTCTATGACACATCTTAAAGCCAGAATTGCACCAAAACAATATCCTGCTGACTCTTTCGACGTCTGCAACCGCTGCCACCCATCACATATATTTTTTTAATGCAGGCGAAGCACTTGCGGCATGAAAGTACTTTCAACAAATGGAAGAATGTGTCAGCAACTTCGACAACAACCCCCATCATTAGTCAGCAGAAAACAATGTCCTATCGTCCGTTGCTAAAGCAGCCATGCAAATGTTTAACGACGAGGGCTACGAAACTAATCCTCCATACTCTCCAGACTTCTCACCTACCAAAACTATTTTTTTTTATCATGTCGACAAATTTCGGTGTGAGAAATGCTAAAATATTTTAGCGATATTTAAAACGCTTTTTATTGACTTAATCGCCAGCATAACAGAAGATGTTCAGGTTACTAGCATCAATGCACTTGTTTTGCATTACCAAAAATGTGTTGATGCTTCTGGTTCTTATTTCAATCATTATGTCTTTGTCTGACCCAATATGTATTCATCTGAATTGAAAAGTTACACCCGCAAGAAATTGTTAAACAAAAAAAAACGGGTACATTCAAGAGTAGTGTCTAGTTATATAACACTCAGCAAAAAAATATTGCTGACACGTCCGTCGTACATAAGATGCGTCGATGGTATGGAACTTAATTACGGGAGAAAATCACCCCCCCTTTTGACAAAGAATGCTAGAGTATCATCCAAGATAGTGAACGAGACTAGGACCAAGATAAAAGAAAAAAATAAAGAATAAATAAGTTAGGGTATCTCTTTTACACAATAAATTACCCAAAGTGGACTTCGGTACTATAATAAATAACAAATATCAAAATCTTTGTTGTGTAACTAGAATTAAGAAACAAATGAAATTTTACCAATATTTTATTTTTAATAAAATTATAAAAATAAATAATTAAATATGGAAATAAATAATATCGCAAAAATATAACAAAAAGCTAATAATAAGTAAAAAAAGATATCGCCAGTTACTTACATAATTAACTACTCAATGTTGACTGCGATACTAGTCACTTGCTTCGGTCCGGGACTCTTTCACCATTTTGAAAAATATTATGACCCTTAAGATGTATTAATAGCGAGTATCTGTGTTAACTGTGGCAGGTAAGGGCAAGGGTAAAAACATTACTATTATTATTATTATTATTATTATTATTATTATTATTATTATTATTATTATTATTATTGATTCAGTGATTGATTAGAGCATCGGCCTGTTCGTTGGATCAATTATTATTATTTAAAAACAATAAGATTGGAAAACGTGGTTTACAGGAAATAATAATAATATTGCTACAAATTTAATGTGAAGAATATATATCGCTACAAATGGAATGTGAAAATAGATGTCAACATGACTTTTAGTTTGCATAAACAAATAACTACATTTAGATTACATCAGCTGTTGGTTGGAGACACGTACTGAGATGTAGATTTGTGGAGATTCTAGTCAGTTGGTAGCTGTACATCAGAGGTAACGGATGACTCAATAGGGGAGTTGGTCTCTCTATTACGTAGGGGGCTGCGTTTCCTCAGGGAGCCAAAATGTAAAGACATTGTAATCTTTGAACATGTTGGCCGAAATCATGAAAATAAATCGTTGTATATAATGTAGGTATGTGTTGTGTTATTTACGCCTGTTAAAATGAACTGTTTGTCTACAACTGTTTCGATACGTCCCCGTCAATCGTTTCCTAGTAGAACTGTTGCATAAATGTAAAAATATATCTTTTGACGATCAATGAATTGGTACAACGTATATACCTACATGCATTGACAAGTACATGGATATACAGATAAAATATAAAACACATCTATTCAACATGTACGACCTTTTTGAACATATTTATATAAACACACAACGTAACAATACTCTTCAACAAATTTATGTACTCTGGACTTGCCAGAAAACTTGGTTTGCTGATGGTTAAAGTTGTTATAAATTAATAGATATTTAGACAATTCTCTCGAACATACCCATTTATTTGTTTGTTTTCCCTTCCCTTTTCTTGCTGCTCCGGTATTTCCACATTGCTCTCGGTTATTCAATCTTCGATATATATATATATATATATATATATATATATATATATATATATATATATATATATATATATATATAAAGCTGGATTTATGTGTGTGTGTCTTGTCACGAATAGGCTCCTATATGGTTGACTATTTTAAAAAACAGATTACATATAATGATAGAAGATGTATCGAGACACAGAAATGGGTATGTTTGATCTGGCAGAACGGTGGTTCATTATAATTGTGGGGTCCTCGTCTGCTCCTGGTCTACAAAATATGGAAATAAAAAATTTAAAAATTAAAAAAAAAGTTTACAAACGGTTTTGATATAGATGTACATATGAATACTTTGATAAGTATGTTTTAACTTAAATAGGGATTGTATAATAAAATTGTGGGGTCTGTGTTCGCGACTGACCTCCATAGAATGGAAATAGGCACATACATTAATAAAGACTTTTAATATCTATCTGCGTAAGTATACTTTGGTAATTATGTTTCAGTTTGAAGACATATGGTATAATAAAAGTATGGGGTGTTCGTTCGCGCCTGACCTCCATAGAATGGAAATATGTCACAAAGTTTAGCAAGGTTTTTTGATATAGATCCACAGAATACGGTGATACGGGTTTCAGTGTGAACAGGTATGTTATAATAAATTATGGGGTTTATCTATTTATTTTTACTTTCATCATATTTTGCTTTGGTTTTGATACCCTCAAAGTCGAAGCTATCTCTTGACAACCCTTTCTTTTCATAACCTATCATACTTTCATAAATCAGAGTCCATTTTCTGTAGGCTGTTTTTGAACCCAGTCAACGACGCGTACTTTTGCTAGTATATATATACATATGTATACATATATATATATATATATAGATAGATATATATATATATATGTATATATATACACACCCATATATATATATATATTTATACACACACACACACACATACATATATATATATATATATATATATATATATATATATATATATATAAAGGGAACGACTAAAAGTATTGTAATGTAGATGATACGTTTTCAATGGGTTTTATTATTTAGCTCCATCTGGCCACCTATCTTTTTTGCAAAAGGTTTCGATGCTGTATAAATTTTATGTCGAACAGGCATTAAAACTAATCGTTTCTTTAATCCGCGAGTGTAGAAAGTTCTTCATCCTGACTGAGTAAATGTCATAACTAATTCGCAATTGCATTTCTCAGTCGTCCGTTCACAGGATTTAACATTTTATCTCTAGAATGTAACTTTTTAAACCGAGTTTTATCAATTACTCTATGTACCGCCTGATAGACTTTTGAGGGCGTTTACTTCATAATTTTTTTTTTTTAGATGAAAATATTACTATTTGGTACTAGTTATTAATACTGCATGTATAGTTATCTCTCGCTCATTCTCTCCTATGCTCTCTCTCTTTCCATGTATATATATACATATATATATATAGAGAGAGAGATATGTATAGATATAGAAAAGTAAACAGATAGATATTCCAAGAGGAAAGATATCAAAAAAATTAAGAATAATAGAATTTCAACAAGATGTCTTGATAGTGCTCAATCAAAGAGAACAACTTATATTTTATTATTATTTATGTAAATACGGGCATATCTTGCTCTCCCTCTCTCTCTCTCTCTCTCTCTCTCTCTCTCTCTCTCTCTCTGTATATATATATATATATATATATTGTGTGTGTGCATTGATATTCGTATTAAAACTCATCTTGCCATGAGTAGTATTTTATACCACACGTAAGTTATTTTAAGAGTTTATTGATGAAGTGATTTATTGCCATATTTGTCATATACGCAATTACAAATAACTATATATATATATATATATATATATATATATATATATATATATATATATATCTTAATTTACAAGGAAAAGAGAAATATCAATTTTACAAAAGGAGACTTATCCGGATAATGTCAAGCTCAACAATAATTATTGGAGCTTATACAATAGAACGACAAGAGTATGAAATGAAGACACAAAACTATATATATTGGTAGATATAGAGTGGATCATTTATTGAACAATGGAATACATGCCAAATTTGGGGGATAGAAGGGACTCTTCATGCCAGGGCATTTCCAAGCCCAATGCTTCTCATCAGAAGAGTACAGAAGGTGCTAGGTAGCATAGGAAAGATGCGGCGCCTAGCATAAGTTTCATTAGGGATGAGCATTGATTCCTTAATTATTTTGTGCCAGAACCTATTTTAAAGTTTACTTTTTCAGTTTTAAAAGAAAGCAAGCAACAGCATCAAAAACCAACAGTGCCCACCTTAATTCCGAGCAGACTACATTCAACCAGCAGTCTCCACCTTTATTCCTACCAGTTCAACGTTTTAATTAAATTTTCATTTGGTAATTTAAATTTCTATTATATCAGTATGATTTTTTTATATTTACAAAATTTATGCTTTGAAATTACATTGATTCCTTAATTATTTTGTGTCAGGAATTATTTTGATTTTTCTTTATTGGAGTTTTAACTTTATTTTATAGTTTGGTTTTACAGAAAATTCATAGTTAAAAAAAAAAATTCTGAATATTTCATTATATATTCTATTCAATTATTTCAATATTTTTTCTTCATCCAATATAAAATTTTACTTCAGTTTATATTGTGTACAATAAACAGAACTTCAAAGTTAAGAGTGATTTCAACTCTATTACATCACTGCTTCTGATTTTGATTACGAGGCACTAATTGATGAGATATTGCTTAGGTATTTCTGTAAACGTTTGATTTCTTTCATATTTTAAGCAGACAAAACTTTGTTGGTAAGTATAAATTTTTGCCACAGCATTTTGGTTTGATACAATATATTCTTTAATTTCATCTTCAATTTCCTTCCATTACAGAACTCTTTTTTTCTACTCAAACAAAAAAGTCGTTTAGAATTATATTTCTTTTTAATTTAACATTCTCTGGCATGAACTTTTCTAATTTTACAAAGAGGAAATTTTTATGGTAAGTTCCTTATCTCTTTTATTACATAATGTTTCTTTTCTTGTATGAAATTTTTTTTGGAATTATATTGATTTGTTATTTATTTACTAGCGTTTCTCAGTTACAATTTTGACTAGATAAATAGGAAGCAAACCAGACCATTGTACAGTCAACTGAAATTCCTATATAAGCTACATTTTTATATAACTATAGGACAATTTTAAGGTAAGTTTCTTACTTATTTCATAAAAGCGCCATTCTCTATTATTTATAAATTAAGGATTCGGAAATTATATTGATTTATTTACTATTTTTCTTGATGTTTTTAATATATAGTTTTGGTTTTATACATAATTCACTTTTATCTAATTTTATTTATTTATTTTTTTACAGAAAATAACATTCTACCAAGACTTTATACTCAAACAGAAAACTTCCCTATCTGAGCAGTGTTTTGACATGACTAGTGAATTTCTTAAAAAGTTAAAAGAATATGTATGACATTTTGGAAGAATAAAAGTTCTTTTTTTGGTTTTTGAGTTTTTTTGTTAGGGTGGTGCAGGGGATCCGGGGAGTGCTTTCTGAAAAGCAGAAATGTTCTTTTAGTAACGGGTACCCCGGAGAAGTCTGGTAATTATTTCATAAATTTCAAATTTCACTAAACAAACTCGATGCTGACATATGGTGACTAATTCTATGGAACACAACATAAGCTGAACTTTTTCTTTGCTTTTTACACTAACCCTAAATTTAGTTTTATTTTGCATTTATTAATTAATATTATCAATATAATCAAAGTGCATTGAAATAACATCTCTAATTCAAATATGACTTTGTGTTTGTTACTTTTTTTCATTAGATTTTAGCTTTGAAGTGATACATTCTGGATAAAAAATCAATTTGAGGGTATTGATAGAGAAATAAGTTCATCACACTTTTTGACTACTAATTCATGTTTCTGGCTTCAGTCAATTATTTGAAAAACTGGCGCGATAAATTAGCTGAATCTCAGTAGTTGCTAAATTAGACCAGATATGTTATAATGTAATAATGTAGAAACCAGTGTATACGCTATATATAGAAATACAATCCTTTTGAAGTAATTTAGGAAAAAATGTTGTTTATTACTTGCTTGCAAATGGACTTCTATGTTTTTATTTGTTTTAATCAATAAAAACAAGTGAGAGTAATTGAGAATGTAAAATGGATATACATTGTTACAATTTTCACCTGTTATGTTCCTGATGGTCCCAGGCAACGCCGTGCACCTGTGCTATAAAGATAAATAGGAAAAAAAAACGTAGAAATACAATAAATGAAATTGCAAACAGGTATCTAACCTTAATTTTTATTTTATTTCTTCCAACTTATAAATAAAAATCAGCCTTTATAGAATAACTAAAAACGGTGTGTCCGTAAAAAAATTGAAGAATGCTTGCCCAACTTTTTCTGATTTTCATCAGCTGTTGAGCGAGCCAGAGTCAACTTTATGGAAATCATCGGCCGGTAAAAGCAAATGCACCTTAGATCCTTCAAGATGCATGTATTGATCTGTTATTTTAAAACTGCCCTTTCTAATTAACAGGCAGCCAGAAATATATAATGAGCAGTTATTTGTATGTATAGCTTAAAATCAAAAACTCCTTTTCTCTTCCCTGCAAACTTTGCCGACAGAGTTGCCAGCCTGGCTCTGCTCTATCACTATTTCATGTAAACTCTAATCTATGGTACCCACTTACCAACCTTTAACGCAAAAAACTCGACTAGCTAAAACCACTATACATGATTATAACTCGTGACAGACAAATGGGAAGGTTACCAAACAGGTATCGTTTTGAAGCGCAATACTTCAGGAAACAAATATCGAAGAATTAGCCAAACACATTAATTCATTCACCCTCAACTGGGCAGTTTTATACAAGGAATGGTCGGTTTTTGCAAGCCATTTTTTTTTTTATTCTTTTATTTTTTTCAATTAAGTTTGCCTAATTGCAACGTTATCAACTTCCGGTTGGGCAGTAGATACCTCGACAAAGACATCACGTTTTTTCCCTACTTTGTGTTACAGGTTTCAGCCTGCCTGTCTCCAAACGTTTTCTTTTTTTATATACAACACTCCCAGGCAACGTTGTTTTTTTTTTGTTTTTTTTCCGTTGTCTTTCTTTTTTGCATGGCCTCCTGCTCAAGATTCTTAATACACCACCTGTACACACACAGACAACATACTAGGGTAGGTAAAATATTCTGTTTTTTGTTTTTTTTAAATAGGAAATAATGCATAGAAATTAGTTAATCTTAGGATAGACATGTTTAATGTTCAAAATTAACTCTAATGTTCTCATTGTTTTATAAAATCCCGAGAAATTTTAGTAGCGATAGTGACGAAGGAAAAAACCCAGTAATGCTGAAATTTATGAAGCAATGGTTGCCTAACCCTTAACAAAAATAATGTATTTATGTACTAATTTGGAAATCGTAATGATGCACTTTCTAAAAATTGTTTCAGTTTTCTTAGAATTATGGAGGTAAGAGAAATTATTTTATATGTACAATACCTATCAATAGTATGTGAAATTGTTTGATGTATGTATTTAAATTACCCGTCTGAGTGTAGGTAAAATTATTTTAAATATGTGGTGTATATTACCCATCCCCGCAAAGGTAACATTATTCCATATACATGCTATAAATTACTTATCCTAGGTATGGTACAATTATTTGATACGTGTAATACCCGTCCTAGAGTAGGTGAAATATTTATTTGCTCGAAAAAGCTTGTGATACATAGACATTAAAAATTCCTCGATCCGAAGAATAAAAATATGTTCAAAATCAACTGTAATTTTCTAATTGTTTATACGGTCCCGAGCAAAATAATATTAGGCTAATTATAATAGTACGTATCTTTCGTACTATTATAATCTCCCTACTATTCATAGTCTTTGCCACCCTAATCTCCGACCACCCCCTTATGATCATACTCCCTATATCATAACATTAGAAACTTATAAATATATTGCCACATATTACGTTTCAGTTTTACAACCTTGCATAACCCCCAAATTTATCAAAATTACCCACTCCATAGAAAATAGACACCCCACAAACCGTTAAAATAAATTACCACGCAGCAACAATACATCCCCTATTTAACCATAATACATATACCCCTTAATCTCAATACTATGTTAAAGACCATATATAATCTTATGTATCATACTATATATAATAAACTTCTCCTTGTTTATGTAGAATTCAATAAAGCTTCCCCCAACATTCTATAATTCCTCTTCATCTTTTTCATCGCTAATGAACCTTACGCTAGATGCCGCATCTTCCCCATGCTACCTAGCACCTTTTCTAATCTTCTAATGATAAGCATTAGGCTTCGAAATGCCCTGGCATAAAGAGTCCCTTCTATCACCCAAATTTTCCCTCTATTCCATTATTCAATAAATGATCCACTCTATATCTACCAATATATAGTTTTGTATCTTCATTTCATACTCTTGTTGTCCTAGTATATATATATATATATATATATATATATATATATATATATATATATATATATATATATATATATATATATATATATATAAACACCAGCGGCAGCAGCAGCCGGGAGGCAGGAAGAAGAGGGGAAAAAAGAAAGAGAATCAGTCTGGAGTCACGTTTCGGTGATTTTTTTTTTGTTGTCTGTGCTCATGGAATCGGACGCGATAAAGAAATGATGTCCTCAAAAGAAAAGAACGTTATGCGGCTGAATCGGCATTTGCCATGGAGAGCAACGAATTGGGTTTGTTTGCTTAAATTACTAACGAAATGAATAACGCATTGACGAAATATACATCTGCGTTGAGATATTAATCAATTTTCTCTTAAATGAATATTGCTTTCATAAAATAAATAGCATTACTTTTTTACAATTAAAAAAATTACGTAATTAAATTAGCATCACTGTAAACCGTGCAAATGAAAATTCACACCTCATTCTAATTACGATGAGTTCATCTTAGTAACAATATGACTGAACCAATCGGAATAAAGAAAATAGTCCTAAATAATAATATTCCAAAGTTAATATGTTTTTGTAATAATTAGAAGCTAGTAAAAACGAATTTTCACAATACACGATAAATCATAATGAGAAACGTATTAATAAATATATGCACACATTCAATAATAGACGTACGGGGTTCCTTAAATAAGTTTCTAGACTTTTTCGTATGGACATTTTTATTGATAGTACACACACGGAACACTCATCCTTTTCCATTTAATCTTCTCTGCCGACAGTGCACTTGTTTACTGTTTCAAAAACTCTGTAAGACACCACGGAAGTCATATTGTGCGATCGTGTCAATCATCCTCGTCACAATCTCTTTCATCTCCTTGATTGTCACATGACAACATCCTCTAAGGTTTCCGGTGAGCTTAGGGAATTACCAAAAGTCACAGGGGGTAAGCTCTGGACTTTAGATGGGGATGAGCAACTGTATTGATACTTGGTCAAAAAATCTGTGACAAGGATTGAGCCGCCTTGGAACAAACTTCGCGCAAAACTTCCACATCTTCAGTGTCGAATAATTGTATCTAGATTTCCCACACTGACATCCGACTATTAACGCATTGTCTTTATAGACACGATGGTCCACAATATTCTTTATTTGGTCAAACAACTCTAGTGCTCTGACTACCAACTCATCCTCTCACACAGACTTCCTGCCTTGCTTAAATCGCGTATGTTCCTCAATAGTTGATGCTATATTCGTGCAAATTACAAATCAGTCTGAAGCCTTCTATACATTTCTGTGGTATTTTACAAAGCTTAAAATAGAAATTTATTGCATATAGTCCTTCGAAAGTGTCACCACGTCTAAATTGCATTAATGAATTACACAAAGCGTGACAGGCAGAATTTAGGAAAGTGTATTCCAATTCTTGTTTCAGATGTTCTTTTGAATCTGAAATCATGAATATTAGTAACCTCATAAGATGTATGGCAATAACACACTGAAATTTCAAAGTCTACGACAATTTTACATACCTTACAAAGACATCTTGAAACTTATTGATAGAACTTCGTAGCTTTCGACATTGGCATTATCTATATACCAGTATTTTTAAACGTGCACTCACTTGTAAACACGTTACATTTTGTTGGTATTTCATTATAAAATAGAACGTTTGTTCATAAATTCATTATTTTTTTCTTAGTGCCAATGCATAACCGAATCTAGTTAATTATTAATAAGTTCATTTAATTTTGTAAATACGGAAGAACCATGATGTTAATGAAATATGCAATCATAAAATACCTAAACATTTTACTCTATCATTTTTGAATAGTCATAAAAAATAAAATCTGACAATATGCATAGATATATTTAAATTGTCACTCTCTCTCTCACTATCTCTGTATCTATCTCTTTCTATCTCTTTCTTTCCCTCACTCTCTCTCTATATATATATGTATATATATATATATATATATATATATATATATATATATATAACTACTTCATTTACTCACATAAAATAAATATACGAAAATATAAATTTATGCGTAAACTTTAAGTATTTACTTCAAAAGTGGTCAATACGTAGGTAGAGCTAGTTAGTAAGTTATAACATAAATGACGATTAAGCTACACTGAATAGTCCGCGTTTCATCCACTCTGGGACTCTTCAGGCTTATATATATATATATATATATATATATATATATATATAATGTACTTATATGGATAGAAAGAAAACCGAGAAAAAGAGCATTAAGTTATTTTCCTTACAAACGAACACATGATATCCCTTAAATACGATTTTTAAATTGAATGGCTGAAAAATCACATGTTAAGTTAATGCTCTATTCTTGATCGTTAAATTCTTATTTAAAGATGGATTACTAGAACAATAACACGTAGACACATATTATTTATTTAAATACTTTTATATTACATGAAGAGAGAGAAAATACGTATCAAAAAGAGAAAGAGAGAGAGAGGGAGAGAGAGCGAGCTAAATGATAAATGAATTGCATGGTATAAATTGATAGAATGTTATGTTCTTGTTGTATGGCATTTATTTTTCATGAGAGAACCAGAATAACTTAAGGAAAAAGGAAAAAATGGGAGAGAGGGAAAGATAAAGCCCGGGCTTCGAAAGAGATTAAAACATGAGCAATATGACAGCGCAGCATTCTTAAAGTGGAGCCCATTAAAATCAAATCGCCAAGTGAGCCGTACTGAATTGACCTGAGTCAAATACTTCACCTTGCGAAATCGGGGAAAGGTCAACAGATCGTAGGTGAAGAGTCACATTTTAAAATGCAATGAATATTTATTAAGCAGATCATCGATTGGCCGCGCTCTAGGGTTCCTGCAGGGCAGCGGCAATTTTTGCTTTTAGACCGTTGACCCCTAGCTAACCTTGTCGCAAATAAGACCGCTTCACCTTATTACCAGAAATGCTGACATTCGCCAAGCGGTTCATCGTTCGCGAAGTTCAGGGTTACAATCTCACCCTGTTCCTGCTGCTCGATGCTCTCAATTTGTCTACTACAACCTATAAAGCTAGAATTAGTATAATTATCAACGTTAAAATTATGTGCATGTCAGTAAGACGGCCGTTCTATCCTGAAAATACACGTTGAAGTTCATGATGAACAATTTTTCATTCTCTTTTTTTAAAATGTGTACTTTTAAATGATCACTAGCTGTGATTAAATCACTATACATAATAATATCGGTATTTATCATTTCAGCAAGCATTAAAAAAGAGCCGACATGATTTTTACGAGTATCCTTACAATCGTTTTGTGTGACAATGAAAAAATTATATAATTCTCTATATATATCAGGACTTCTTGCGATCTGATTCGAATAATAATCAGATAAAAATGCTAGTAAACCAAAGTTTAATAAGGTCATATCATAATGTACGAGGTGTATTCAAATAAGTTTCCATAAACGAGGTGGATAAACAAGATGCATTCAATAAGTTTCCGAATTTTTTCCTATTTTTTACATGAGAGTCACCACTTATCAAGGCCCGAAGGCCACTCAGGGATAAGAGTTATTGCGTGTACAGTAATCAATGAGATAAGATTGTAGTAATCATTAGTATTGGGGGTTTTGATAGAGTGTCTTACTTAAGGGGGCGGTTTGTTACGAGTTTGTTTATGTTGGACTTGGAGACGTCCAAGTTGTAATCAGGTGGGAAACAGGCAAGCGGCAGAGAGTTCCACTGGCGTACAGTTCTAAGAAAGAAGCTTTGCTGATGGAATCCACGCTTGGATTTAGGCACAGATAAAGAGTTGGGAAATTTATTGACAGTAGTTTCAGCCAGACGGGTGTTTCTCGTGAAAGATTGGCGAGGGGGGGGGCGAACGATTGAAGCTCAGACGACTACCTGCCATGGAAATAACGATAAAACAAAGACAGGCTCGCAACGTCTCTTCTGTGGGAGAGGGGTTGCAGGAAGAGAAAAAATACGAAATCTATCTTGTACTCTGTCAAGGCAGGATAGGCTGCTTTTAGCAGCTCCTGCCCAGATGTGGCAGCAGTACTCCATCCTTCGACGTACTTGGCTTTTATATAGATAGAGAATTGCATCAGTAGTGAGATATCTTCTGGAGCGGTAGAAGGATCCCAACATTTTCCCAGCGTCCCTGGCAACAGACTTGATGTACGTGTTCCATTTCAGATCAGGAGTAAAGGTCAAATCTAGAAGCTTGTCGAAACATGGATCCTCTCCAAGACGAGGGCCTTCCATTTCACTTGATGCCAGATGAGGATCAGAGCATTGGTTATGTAAAGATAGAAGCTTGGTTTTAGAGGCATTAAAAGTTGCCAGCCACCTCTTCTCCTATTATACCACGTGCTCTAGGTCAGAGGAGAGAGAATTGGAGAGAACATTGTCATTTACGGCCTTTGATGTGTTGCCGTAGATGGTCGTGTGATCAGCATAGATGTCAACGAATGATTTAAGTATGTGTTTTGGGAGATCATTGATGTAGATCAGGAAGAGAGTTGGACCCAGGATGGAGGAACTCCAGCATTAATACTCCAGGCCTCTGATTTTTCCCCTCAACCACTACTCTTATGTGCCTATCAGAGAGAAATGATTTAATGATAAAGAGAATATTTCCAGTTATACCTTAGCTTGCGATCTTGTGAAGTAGGCGTTTATGCCATACTTTGTTGAAGTCCTTTGATATTTCAAGAGCAATTGCCCTGGAAAGGAAGCCATTGTCAAGAGATTCACTAATCCTATGATATATGACCGTTAGCACATCTGCGGTAGATCTTGCAGAACAGAAACATATTGTGTGTCACTAAGAAGGTTATTCCTGCTGATGTGGTTGACTATTTCTCTATTTAATATGGATTCCAGCAACTTACTCATAACACACAAGAGACTTATTGGTCTGTACTGAGAGGAAGATGACTTATCACCTGATTTCTTAAATACAGGGCATACTGATGAGGTTTTCCAAGGTGTTGGAAAACACTTCTCCTTAAGGCAACGTTTAAACAGTTTCGTAAGTATGGGAGCAAGTTCTGTTTGAAGCTTTTTTAACACTATAATTGGGATGCCGTCAGGGCCAGTAGGTTTACTAGAATCAAGGTCCTTGATTAGCTTGGTGACTTCATGTACAGATATTTGTATGTTACCTAGCTTGTTCTGTGTTATAGGAGGAAATATGGGGATTGATGGTATTCGTCACATAGGGTAGAATTAGCTGCAAAGTTCTTTGCAAATAGTTTGGCCTTGTCTGACGCTGACGAGATGACTACTGGTCCATTGATAATGGTTGGGATAGAATGCACACTTCTGTTCAGGATCCTATTTGTTATTTGCCAAAACTGGTGGGAACCGAGCCGCTGATCAGCTACCTTGGATTTAACAGACTGGGCATATAGCTCTCTTGCATTTTTTATTACTCTTTTACAGTGGTTGTTGGCGTTCCTGAAAGCAGCTTTAGTCTCAATACATCTATTACGTTGGTAGCTATGGAAAAAGTGATTTATGTGCGCGACGGCAGCAGCATATTCTGGGGAGAACCATGGCTGGCTGTTAGGTTTTTGTTAGAATTTTTTAGATTGTATGAATCGGTATGTGCCTACAATTAACCATTCTGTCAGATCTGATACTATAGAGGACACATACCGGACATACCAATAACTTGGTTGCAAATTTTTTATATAATGAGAGGAAGAGTGATAAATGAACACCGAGTTAGACATTTCTCTACTCGAACATATTTGCATGTTTGTTTTTTTTCTTTACTCTTGTGATACTGGTCATTTCCACATTAGTTTATGCAATTTTTACACCCAAACTAAGAATAAAAACAAATACATGAAACGAATATGTTCATTGCGACTTGGAATGTAAGAATACGCCAGGATAACAAAAAGAACCCTGATCGAAAAACCGCTATCATAGCACGTGTGTTAAGGCATCATATTTTTTTGTTACAGCTCTTTCTGAAACTATGTTTATCTGATACAGGATAGGTGAAATTATAGACGAATACACTTTTTATTGGATTGGAAATTAAGTGTGTCATCTGCCTGCAAGAAATCAGTTATAACATCCCCAGCCTAATACTTATCACATGGTGACTATGTCATTGTACGTCGTCTGGATCGACAAAATAAAAATGTTACACGCTCTTACAGTATCGGTGAATGTTGTTCAGACCATGAATTTATCTGCTCCACAGTCACGATAAAAATCAAGTGCCCAATTCGAAATCAACGTAATTCTTCCATCGAAAGAATTGATGTAGGCAAGTTAAAGGTTAAGGAGACAATTCACTCTTTTCAAAAGACTACTTATGACAAGCTACCCTCCATTGTATGTGAGTATGACATCGAGAGAGATTTTAAAACTGCAGTGCATGACGCTGTCAAAGTGTCATTAGAATATATTCGAAGGAAAAATTAAGATTGGTTTAATGAAAATGATCCAACTATCACCCCTCTGCCCTATAACATGCATCGATCTCATCAAAATTCAATAATGACAAAACATCTTCAGTGAAACACAAAGGTTCAAAATGGTCAAAAGTTTGGCACAATCTCTGCTCCGAAAAATAAAACAAAATTGGTAGGGAGCGGGACGCAAAGGCCTTACAAAATCCGGCGGATAGGTGTGATTTTAAATCATTTTTTATCAAAACTCCAAGGGGGTGTTTGCTCGCATATCAAGGGGGAGGGAACATCTCCAATATTTTCGTCGGATGCATTCTCCTCACTGATAAAACGAAATTACTAAGCGCTGGGCTGAACGCTTTTTAAATATTTTAAACAGAGAATCGATAGTGGCCAACCATCGAGGCACTTGCTGATAGTCCATCCATGCCAGAGATTGAATGGGCTGTAAAACAACTTTACAATGGTAAGGCTCCAGGTGTGTAATCAGAGGTGTTTTTCTGTCCGTTTCGATTTACTCAAAACCGCACACACCTCGTCTTCTCATGTATCGTTCTCTTCTTCCTCTTCTACTTCTTGCTCTTTTTCTTCTTTTTTCTTCTCAGTCGTCAGAAGCGTCGTCTTTGTCTTGACTACGTTTTTCCTTGCCCCTTCTTGCTCACAGTGACCCGTTTTTATGCTAAGCTGAACTCGCGTGTGTGCGAGAGAACACGAGATTTTGCGTGATTACTTGGCAATATTAACCGGCCGCCGCCATCTTGCCATTTTTCTTTGGACGTGCCCGCTTTGCAGAGTGCACACTTCGAGCGTTTGTCAGGTAAGCCCGTCTGTTCGCAATTTATTACACACTCCCCCCTGATCTCATTATCACAGAAAGAGCAGGGAGGCGGTGGCCTTTTTCTTCGAGTGCTTCTTCGGAGAGGGGGATTCGGGGCTTCATCATCGTCTGCGCTGTCTTCCGTGACACGAAGGTCGGCGAACCTAAAGCTGAGCATCGCAGTATCGCTGTCCGGGTCTTCATCATCAGCAGGAGGGTCAGTACTTTGAAGGCTACCACTCTCAGTGTCGCTGTGCGTTGAAGCCGTCATGAACCAGAATGATTGGTCGCTGGTCACGGATTCAATTTCACTATCTTCGTCAAGCGGCAGCTGCGTTTGGAATACTGATCTTAAGTATTTAATATGACGAGGTACTCCATCAACTCGCACCGCCTGCGGGCTGATCACTTCAGTGACATGACCGGTTCCGTAGCGAGTCGTGCACTGGCCTCGGGTTTTTTTTTTAACCCAGACGACATCTCCCTCTTTTATGTTCTTTTGTGGTGGCTCCGGTTCGGGTAGTGAGTTGCTCTCCAAACCTCTCACCCTGACACGGTATGTATGTAGCGCGTTGGCTGGCGCGGTGGAGGGTGAAACATCGTCCTTAACGGTGACGTTGTACCAATAGACCGCTTCAGGTACCGTACACCCCTTCCGCGCTGCGATTGTCTTAACAGTTCTGTGATTTCGCTCAATAATCCCGTTTCCACTGGGAACATGGGCACACCGAAAACGCAGATGGACACCCTAGCCATCTGCAAACTGTTTAAACGGCTCACTAACAAAAGCGGGGCCATTGTCGGTGAGTATCTCAGAAGGAGGGCAACGCTCGAGGAACACACCTTCCAAGGGGCCGCCACAATGAAAACCTAGATGGTCCACAGTCGATAAGCGTCAAAAAATGCCTCCCGTTGTAGTGCGTTATGTCCATCGCAATCCTATCCCAATTACGCTTCACACTGAGTATTCCCTTCTTCCACCGGACAGGTGCTGGGTCGATCGATCGGCAGGTGTTGCAGCTTCCCACAACAGATTTCACAGCCCTCCGAGACACAGAGGGGTCAACCAATCTGGCGAAGTAAAGCGTTTGGTTTACACCGGGGTGCCCGCTTTGGCAATGAACATCATTAATATGCTCCGGGCTGAGTCTATGTCCCACTGCAGCGCAATTTATAGGTGCTGACTCGTTCACTTCTTTTGGCAGGTCTAGCCAACGGCGTGGCACTCTGGTCAGACGATCCGCCTGATTCAAACAGGACTGCACCAGTGTCACATCTATGACCAAGTCGTATTCCTTAGTGGCTTCGGTTAGGGTAGCAAGCCGCCTCCGGATCAACATTTCGGCCGACGCCTTCGTGGTCAGACGTGCTTTTCCGTTCAAGGCATTGGTCATCCACCGATGCACACACGTGGAATCCGTGATGATGTGAAGGATTCTAGCCTGCCACTGAAGCGCTAGATTGACTCCTTTCAGTGTAGCATCGAGTTCAGCTAGGTTTATATGCTTAGCGTCATTCTCCGGCCGAAGCCAGCAGGCATCTTCTATTATCCTTCCGTCGACCGCCAGAGCAACGCCAAGGGCAAGTGAGCTGGCGTCTACCCAAACTGTAAATTCACTCCCATCGACGCACCAGCTCCCCCGTACAGGGTCATCATTGGTCACTCTGGCCACAACTTCCACCAGCATGCTTTGCAGGGCAGGATCATGCACCTAATCGTCCCATCCAGTTGACATAGAAGTTGCCCGTCGCTTTATGGCCGCTACAGCCACTCGGAGCCACCCACACACAGGGAAGTGACCCACCAATTTTCCGCAAATGGCAAAAGTGCTCCGACGTGTGACGGTAGATGGGATTTCCGGGATTTCACTACTCTTTCCCTATTGAAGGCCATCTGCACTTCCGCTCACCTGCAGTCCGAGCACTTTCGCCCCGTCCTGTAGCCGCTCCGGCTCCTTGCACAACAATCCGAAGTGCTCGAAGTGTTCTTTGACCGCCTGGGCAGACAGGAGGCTCTCATTGACAAAATTGTCGTCTATATACGACGATGTCGCATGTTGCACCGCTTCATCTTGACGCCGGATCGCCTGCATGATTGCTGTCATTATGTTAGGGGCTACATTCAGGCCGAATCCTAGCCTGGTCAAGCAATAGCGAGTTCCTTTGATCACCACCGTCTGGAACGGCCACAGCGATTTCTCAACACGTATTTGCAAGTACGCTCTTCGCAAATCCAGTATGGTTGCTTCCGCACCCTGCCGCCGCCACTCCCGTAGTTTATGATCACAGACATCAGCCCCCGCAGTGTGTGGGTCAACGTATTCATTAAGTTCCCGGTAATCAAGAACAGGTCGAACTTTCTGCTTGTTCTCTTGTCTGACAGCCATCAGGGGAATTAGCCCCCGCGGGGGCCCGAGCTCATCCTCTGGGTATGGAACTAACCAGCCATTATCCAGCCACACTTGAAGTTCTGCCTCGTACTGCCCCCTAAGCCACGTAGGAGGGGGATACTCTGTAAGTCGATTCCGCAATGACACTGGTAGCTGGTCGCCTGCCCATTTCCAGGACGCTGTCCAAGTGTTTGTGCCCTTATCGTATTCTGCATGGACGTCGGGCTCATCGAGAGTGATTGCTGCACACATTTGTTTGTTTGGTCGAGAGAAGCTCACATCACCGGCGCCGTTCACAGTAATTCCGCCTAGCTGTGTGATTGCGTCCATTCCAGGGAGAAGGTCATATCCGAGCAGCTCCCCATCGACCAGTAACACCGTCACAGCAACCGGAGGGTCATTGCCAATGCTGATATGAACAACGCTGACCCCACAACATACCAATGAGCCTTGGCCGACAGTAAGTACAGGGGTCCTTCGTTTCTTCCATGTGGCGCAATATTCCTTTCGAAGAAGGGTTTGGGTACAGCCGGTGTCAACCAGTGCTGAACGTTCACATCCATCAACTTGAACTGTTACTGCAGGCAGCACTTTGTTCAATGCCGCGTTGGGGAGGGTGCTAGCGCTGCGGCGTCCTCCGCTTGCCCGTTTCCCGGACAATTCTGCGCTATGTGTCCTGGCTTATTGCATTGGTGACACCGTATTACTTGTCGTGCTCCATAATTAGGGGTGCGCCTTGTACCGCTTTTGCAGTCTCTGGAAAAGTGGTTGGGGCCACCACAGGTATAGCATCGTAGACCCTTCGTTGGCGAGTCCAGAGTGTCAACAGCTGCGGAGACTAGTTCTCGATCGTCTTTCAAGATGTTTCGTGCTCTCGCCAATAACTCCTCCAATCCAATCTCAGTGAATCTTGACGATGCTCGCAGCAGTCGACTTGCCTCATCCGGAAGTCCCGACAAAAAGGCGCATGCCAATATGCGATCACTTGCACAGCCGAAGGGAGTGGCAAACTTTTTCAAGTCGGCCATGTAGACATCCACTGTCTCCCCCGGCCCAAGTCGGCGTTCGGAAAACTGCCTCCAGGCGACAAAAGGGTCGGTACCAAATGCCCCGTATAGCGCTTGTGTAATCTGCTCCATGGTCGGATCCTCCCCTAGCTGCTGGTACACGGCATAAACCCCTTTAGTGAGTATCAATGGGATAACCATAGCTGGGTCTTTAATTTTGCACAACCGGCAAACGCGCTCAGCCTTTTCCAGCCATTCGACCAACGAGGGACCAGTTGGGGAGCCATCGAATTCCGGAATTTATCTGATGTCAAATTTCTCCATACCAAAGCCTAGATAGCTTGTAATCAGAGGTTTTTTTCTGTCCGTTTCGATTGACTCAAAACCGCACACACCTCGTCTTCTCATGTATCGTTCTCTTCGTCCTCTTCTACTTCTTGCTCTTTTTCTTCTTTTTTCTTCTCAGTCGTCAGAAGCGTCGTCTTTGTCTTGACTACGTTTTTCCTTGCCCCTTCTTGCTCACAGTGACCCGTTTTTATGCTAAGCTGAACTCTCGTGTGTGCGAGAGAACACGAGATTTTGCGTGATTACTTGGCAATATTAACCGGCCGCCGCCATCTTGCCATTTTTCTTTGGACGTGCCCGCTTTGCAGAGTGCACACCTCGAGCGTTTGTCAGGTAAGCCCGTCTGTTCGCAATTTATTACACAAGGTGATGATGGCATACCCGCAGAGGTATAAAAATGTGGAAGCTAACTGATAATCAGGAAAGTAAGTGCCCTTTCATTAATATCGGAACTTGCTACCGTGCCACAACAGTTCAAAGATGCGTCGATTAGTCACCTGTTTAAGCACATAGGGATTATGTGTGAGTGTGATAACCATAGTGGTAATTCTCTGTTGCTGTCAAGATTCTAGCTCGTGTAATCTTAAACAGACTCAATAGTTCAATTTGTAAAACTGTGCTCTCAGAAACCCAATGTGGTTATGGGGCAGGAAGAAGTACTTTGAACATGATCTACAGTCTTCGGCAATTACAGGAGAAAGGCTTTTGTCTCCAAGGATGTCCTGTGAGCTGTGTTGAGGAGGCTCGGTATTCCAGGCAGTATTTGGAATTGGAGTGTCCGCTTTCATGGGGGAATAATAACGAAAGTACGATCTGCCTCCGAACACACTGAACCATTTGAAGTGTAAAATGGAACTAAGCAAGTATGTGTCCTTGCTCTGATCCTATTTGCTCTTTTCTTTTCGGTGATTCTTGAGACAGCTTTCAGGACTATCTCAGGAGGTTTAGGTTTGAGTATCGATCAAGTGGAGGATTAATTACTCAGCACCGGTTTAAGGCCAAAACCAAGATTTCTGTTCAAACTGTTCTTGATCTCCTGTAACTTATAGGATTTTTTCTTAGGGCCCTGAGAATATGGAGTGAAGAATACATCGTGGAAGAATTTGAGTATATCGAACGTACATTCATGAACTTGCAATACCCTCAACATTTTTTGGCAAATACAAAACGAAAAGCACTAAAAATTTACCATAACCGAAACCGAGACCATTCCCTAAATAGCCAGACACACAACAGACAATTAACATTACCAACTAATACAAACAAGGACACAATCTATAAGAACCTAAATAAGACAGGCATTCAAATAACAAAACTAAACTCTTTAACAATTAGGGATCTAACACGTAAAATTATAACTAATACCAACATTAACACCAAAGCCGGAATATATTCCATACCCTGCCTTGATTGTGGAAGAATATGCGTAGGAGAAACTCAGCGTAATTTAAATAAAAGAATATATGAACACAAAAGAGATGTAAAAAACAACAATACACTCAACGCCATATTTTGTCACATCATGGAAAACGACCACCATTTTGATTTTAACAAAGCAACTTTCCTTAAACACATATATAACAGATCCACACGACGTTTAATTGAGTCAGCTATAATCTCCCATTCCAGCAATATAATTAAGCAAAGAAAAGGTTTTTTCCACGTTGCTCCCTTTCTGTCGGAAATAATTATTAAAGAGAACAACTTAGACACCGGTTAAACGCGATAAAAAAAATCGTAATTTCACTTAATTTTATTATTTTTATTTTACTTATTTACTGTATTTTATTTTATCATTATCTATTTTTAGACTCCATTTTATCACCTCCTATTCTTATTTTTAGACACCATCTTTTAAGTTACTACGCTATATCATCCCAATTCAGTTATTTCTAATTAAAAAAAAATCTTTCGTAATCTCGTGTCATTTTATTTATTTAATCTATCACCGCTATATTTCCAAACACAATATTTTTTTAATCTCTACGATATTTTAACTTTTAGACGTAGTCCACTACACTAATTTACTCTAATCTATTTTTTATTTTTTTCTCTCATAAAATGTATATATATATATATATATGTATATATGATATCTAATTTACATAAGGAAAACACGTTGCTCTCCCCCATCATTATATATAGCCCCAATCCTCCGACTCTCTCGTCAATGACCATCCCTCTTGAAGAAGCCCGCATAAATCGGGCGAAACGTTGAGTATCCAGGTCCTTCCACCTCCATTTTATTTCATATCGTCGGATTTAATCCAGCTCAACAATCATATATATATATATATATATATATATATATATATATATATATATATATATATATATATATATATACAACAATAATTGGAGTGACTTAATTTATGTATCATGTATAAAGTTTAATATCAAAACATAAACAGATTAAATTGTTTTATGTCATAATATATTCTATTACGTATAAACATTCGGATATATATATGTATGTATATATATATATATATATATATATATATATATATATATATATATATATATATATATATAGTTACCGTATGTAATCATCTTTTTTTGCATGAACAAATTGTATTCGTTTATATAATTGTATGAACAAATTGTATTCGTTTATATAATTGTATTCGTTTATATAATGATATATATCTCTAACAAATAATTTGTTTTTATTGTTATGTCATATCTAAGCAGATTATATTTTTCTCAGTTTAAGAAAAAGATAACATGGCTTTTAAATGTTTTAATAATCCAAACATAAATTTAAAAAGTTTTAATAAAACCACATATTCTGTGTTTGTGGAATCACTTTTTTCTTTACTTTCTTTTACTTCCTTGTATTAGCTCGCTCGTTGGAGAAAGATCACGGATATAATTTATATCCACTTCATAGACATACATGCACACACACATTCATACAAACAAACACACCTATTAAATAAATCTCAAACGTTCGAGTGCCTGTGTTCTTATATCCACTGATAATTTTTCTCGTGCGTATTTTACAGGTACGTACGAATGTCGATACTTTGACAAAATTATTGAAAAAATTGGAAGAAATCACTGATTATTTTGTTTAGGACTGCCGTATCTTTTGAAGTGGGAGGGAAATATGAAGATCACTAGATTTCGACGCGGTTTGCGAAACGTGCATACACTTAATGTCGTTATGTTCTTCTGCATTAAAACGAAAAAAACTTAATTTTCAACGCCATGGAATCTAAGATAACTTGAGTTATGCAAGTTCGCCCAGCACGCGTCAATATTTCTTTTTTGTTTTTTTGTTTGTTTTTTAAAAAAATTCGCTTTCGGTTTCCGTTTTGGCTGATGCCACTCTAGTCCTGTTTTTTTTTTTTTTTAACAAGCAGGTAACACCACCCCTCAACACTCAATCGTAAATCACATAAAATAATATACAAGGATATAATTTTATGTGAAAATTTTCAATATTTATTTCAACAGTGATCGGCACATACGTGGAGCTAAGTAGTAATTTATGAAAATATATATAAACTAAGGCTCACGGATTAAACACAACATGGTGTCTAAAAGACAAACATTACACCAAATTGTTACCCCATATACACACATGAAACCAAAATTAGGTTTACCTTGTTTACTTCTGGACGCTCGCATATGCTATCAACAAAAATATTTACCGACTGGTTACCGTTTACTTTGCATTCACTTTATCAACTACGTTTCTCTCTCAATCTATCTTTTTTCTCTCTCTCTCTCTCTCAAAAATATTAACGAATTATTTAGCGGTATTATAAAAAAAATACAGTTATTTTAAACTAAATACGATCACAAATCGTTTTTAAGGTTCATCCATTCGCCTATTAACTGCTGTCTTTTTTATTATTTGTGAGAGTGGAGCAGTTTAGTTTCGCTAGCTGGTAGAAGACAAAACAAATAAAACGTGTTCGGTCTGTCTTTCTGTCTATCTTCCTCTCTCTCTTTTTAGCGCTACCATTTTTTTTGTTAGTTATTTGCGAATACTTTTAAAGAAGTGCACATATTGTTATACACGTTCATTTCTTATTATGCATTTTTTTCTTTTTAGTCATAGAATTTTTGAGGAGGGTTGCATGGTTTTGCTACCTGCTTTAACAAAACACAAACAACAATGTTGTTCTTCTCTCCGTCTGTCTATTTCTCTATCTCTCCCTCTCTTTCTCTCTCTCTCTATAAATATATATATATATATATCTTTCTCACAACAATGATTGAGTGTTGTTCCTTACATACATTGGAAGAAACTACTACCAAGGAAGAACGTGAAAAGAGAAACAACATTTTTACCTTATTCACTTTCTCGTCCATCTAAGGTTTCTGTTCGGATGGGGGTATTGTTAATGCTTGCCTGGTTAACTTTACGTGAACGTATATTTGAGGAGGTGGCTAGGATTCTTTGTTTTTTTCTACCTTTTTGCTTCTTCAACTTTTTTTTTTGCTGGAGGTGGAATTTTTACAACTTCAAAATTTTCTTAAGTGTGACGAGTTTTATAAGTTTACTCATTAAAACAAGGGTCTTTATATTAGGCGCTGACAGTTACTTTTCAAGATATAAATACCTACATTCTGCTCTTTAATTCTTTTGCAGGAGTTGGAGTCGTCTATTCCGACAGCTTTCCTTACAATGGTGACGTTTGAGGCCTATTCCAAAAACCGCTCTTAACACAGGGAGCTCGAAGGGCTAGAACAACAACCGCACATTACTTTTTTACATGGAGGCGATATGTTTCCACCGGACAACGCCGATTAACGGGTCGTGCTATTATATAATATTTTTCGACAAATATAGATCGATATATAAGTTTTCTCATATTTATATCTATCAAGGAATTTTCACATTCTCTTGAAATTTAGTAATTCTACTTAAAAAAAATGATGAGATAATCTAAATATAGCCATACATTTTTAAAGATTATTCGTGGCATAATATAAAAGTAGGCATTGTATAATATTTTTGTTCAACGTCTGTTTTGCACACACTTTATTTAATGCTCGATAATTTAGATTATTTGAATTATTCGTAGTGTTGTCATACCAGATGTAATCCTAAAAATGTATTTACCTGTGTAGCCTCGAACCTACTTTACGTTCGTCTTCGCGATCTAGTGACCTCTATGGAATTTCGACTGGAACACTTTATTTAAATCGTATGATAGATTGCTCTATCTCGTAATTCATAACCGAATAGTAATCTTAATTAAATTGTAATAATAAAGACGGTTACACGCATATGTAATGGCTTGGAATTTATATCAGTTAAACGTCAGATGATTGTCTACATCTCTTTCAGAGTCACCATACAACCAATTTTTCTTTCTTATATTTTTCTACCGCTCCCGCTCCAAATAGTTTCGTGTCCTGCTCGACTATATATCGCCTTTTGTATCTCATTTTATTTTGGAGTTTTAATATCTATCTCATAGATTGGCTTGTTTTATCGGACTACTGAGTCGCAGTCCGTTACAGTAGACGAAGTTTCTTAATCGACCAATCAATCTCAGAAGCTATCAATTTATCTATGAATAACTTTGAACACACTGTACTGGACTCCTGCATGCTAATTAGGAAGTCTAATGATCTTGCGATAATTGCTGAACTACCTTAAATATCTGACCCTACATCCATATGCCAGCAATAATTTGATATATATTATATATTTCCTCTCTGCTCTCAAATTCGCAAATTAGATAATAGGATAAATTAACATAACAACATATTTCCGCATTCGAAAATTTTACGTGATTAATTTACATTTCTTGAGTTGCTCTTGCGAATTCCACCAAAGCAACCGCGCCGTCTACGCTAGAATCAAACATATTTAGCGTGAGAATCGTTTAAAGTTAATAGCAACAATTATAACTAGGTAGAAATGAAAATCATTGAATAGTCAATATTATTACACAGTTAAGTTTATTTTTTGTTCAGTTTATTTTTGTTCAGTTTATTTTCTGTTTTCATTTTTTGTTATGTTTATTGTTTGTGAAGCTTATTTTTGTTAAGTTTATGTTTTGTTAAGTTTATTTTTTCTCAATCTTTCTATTTTCTAATCATACGGGGTACTTGTAAGTTATTTTCTTTCTCATTTTAAATGTGTGTGTAAGATTTTCTAACATTATGCATTCCTGTGTTGTTTATGTATTGTATTGCCCAGAACTACGCTTTAATCCCTGTCATTTCGGTCTTCCACTTTGGTATTATTCTTGTAAACATATAAATAAAACTCCCTTTCATTGGATTAAAATAAATAGTTTTTTGAGACTGTTAAGCTTTGGATCTATCTTATTAGTATTATATATTTTGATTACCATTTATATTGTGTCTATGTTACATAATAGGAACCATGTGTGAGTGAATAATTGAAGCGGTAAAAAAGAGAAATGTTCAAATCACGTTATTTTCGGGTAGATTTCCCTTAGCCGGCAAGACTTCAGCTAACATCGACCTGTCGGGGCGTTCCTCATAATACAGAACCTTATGTAGTGGGAGGAACTATTTGAAACCATATCTCTCTCGCTCATGCAAGCAAATCAATTTTTTTGTCTGTTTCAACGCTTTTTACTAACTTCTCATTTAAGAAAAAATGATAATTTGCATGAACGTTTTTTACATAAAAACCAGCAATAACATTGATACATAACGCGAGCACTAACTCTTATTTTATAAGATTTATTAAAATATTATTATTAGTGGTATGGCTACAAAATTCATCAATCATTACACACAGCAAAAATCTAACAAAACTTAGATTCCTTAATTTTTCCATTCTATCATTATTCTGCGCCTAACAAATCGCCTTCCTGGGCACAATCATTTACCTATCTCTATTAGGCTTAAGGGAAATAACTTTGTGAAAAAGTCAGAGTTACTCCCCTTTTGGTTTTGTGTTAGAAACATAAACAATAAATGTTATGTGTACTCTAGTACAAATGGCAGCTTACCTTTTTTTTACACAGTGATCACCACTTATCAAAGCCCGGAAGCCACTCAGGGATAAGGGTTATTGCAAGTACATAACGTTAGTGTGAAGATTTGATGAAGTGCTTACTTAAGGGGGCGGTTCATTAGGAATTTGTTAACATTTGAGTTGAAGACATCCGAGTTGTAGTCCGGAGGGAAGCAGGCAGACGGAACAGAGTTCCACAGTCGTGCATTTCTAAGAAAGAAGCTTTGTTCATGGACTCTGCGTTTTGATTTAGGCACAGATATATAGTGGGGGAAATTTTTCACAGTGGATTCAGCTAGACGGGTGTTTTTCGTGAAAGATTGGCGAGGGGGGGGAAGAGATTGGAGTTTAGACGAGCACCTGCCATGGAAATAACGATAAAACAAGGATAGGCTCGCAACGTCTCTTCTGTGGGAGAGAGGTTGCAGGGCAGAGAAAAGGGCATCGCCCACTAAGCCACGAAGTCTATTTTGTACTCTCTACCATTAATTCCATTATTAAATTATAGATATTTTACATCCCGACTTATGTCGATTAACTAATATTAACACTTTCAAGAATAATTTATATACTTTAATTCAATGCTTGACATATTCACTTACAGAAATTATAACAATACTTTTCACACAATAATATAATAATAATAAGAAGAAGAAGAAGAAGAAGAAGAAGAATGAGAAGAAGAAGAAAAGAAGAAGGAGGAGAAGAAAATGAATTAGTAGAAGTAGAAGTAGTAGTAGTAGTAGCAGTATACATTCAAACTCGAAGCATTGTTAAAATAGAAACGGAACGACCAGACTAATAAAAAATGATATTAATTTAGTTCACTGAATACAACTGCACACTGTCGATAAATTATATGGACTGAAAAGAAAGACATGATTCGCGGACACATAAATCGAAATAAATAAATCTGGTATGTCAAACATTTTCAAAGAAAGAGTATGCAAAAGATATTATTGTTCAATATATCAATCCACTAACTCAGAGTAATGTGATTTATTAATGTATTTCTTAATGCTACATTGCATATCTACTTAAAATAACAAAATAAAATAGGTAGCGTGGGACATAAAACGAAAATCTGTTCGACAAACTAACATGTCGTTAAAATTACAAAATTTAATTCGACATTTAAACAGTGAAAATCACATTTACATGTATAGTAAAGTTTTGTTCACTATAACCATAATGCTTATGTTCACTATAGCCATAATGCTTCCAAAATAATGATACAATTCTACAGAAAGGGCATAAGAGGTTTCTATCGCGTCCTCCAACACCAATAGAAGAAAGAATTGACCTTTAATGAGACGGCTCCTGTGGATTGTGGGGTTTGAATTCTTTCTTTGATAAGGTGTTAGTTTATTACTAATCGCCTAAGACGCCCTTGGCGGGAAATTTTGACGGGACTGTTTAGGTACATTTTGCAGGTTTGAGTGCATGTTCTTGGGGAGATGACTTCTCAATCTTATGTTTCTACCCTGGTGTCAGAGATCGTGCAGTGGGAGCGAACTAAATACCTTATATACACATTGAACAATAAAGCTTCGACTTTATCATAAAGAAATGTTGGAGAAGACAGAACATGAATATTAGTTGTGTTACGTTTATAATACATTCAGTATAGCCATCAGAAAGCATAAGAATAAGTCAATCGAATGTATAAGATTAGCATATAAATAAGCAGGTCACAACTAATGACATATTCTTATTCATCTCTTAGTGTCACCATCTTAATGAGTGTATAATCTTGGCACCTATAAATCAAACTGCAGTAAACAAATAATGTTGATTTTCGTCGGTTTCAATCCTTAAAAAAACACACTAGTAGACACCGCGGCATCATAAAATACAAATAAATATTATATTTTCATTAATGCCGAAATCTCATTTATTATAAACAGAGATACCGTAGGTATTAAACGTTACGTAAAATATATTTATAAATGAAGTAAAAAAAAAAAAAAAAAACGGTGAGAAACTGACACATGTTCGTGCAAGTATTATGTTTTTTTTCTTAACAGTTCACTTATTGTAATTAAAAATAAATACTCGAGCTGAGATCGAAACTGGAACCTAAAAACAGTGAGTTAAGTACGATAATCATTAGGCTAGCTTGACACAATCTTAAAAAATGTATTTTCTAGCCTAAGCATAAGTAATCTGCCAGGTAAATATTCACGCATGCGCATTCGTGAAACAGTGACAAATTGAAAAAATCCGATGACTCTAACGTAACAATGTTTTAGTTTTAATTCCTTTGCAGCTCTTTTCCCGGATGATGAAGACTAATTAAAACGTTTTCCACAGGTCTGAATACACTATATACAAATATCCCGCCTGCCGATAAAAATTCGTTGAATATATATGTTGAGAAGTGCCTTCTCACACGTATTCTAACTTTTATAAATACATAGGTGTACCTTGTACTCCTCTACATTCAGTAACTGAACGTTATTCACAAGGAAATTGCAAATTGCTTATTTGAATTGGGGGCTGATATCTGGAGATAACGGGTCACACACGTTAAATATGTAATATATTAAAACAACAATGATCTGCGCAATTGACTTACATTGTTGCTTAAAATATGTTTCCCGTTTTGCATAAAAAGTACATCAGTTTATGATTTTAGTAACGCGTGTACATTATTTACCGACAATTATTTTTTTATTGCATTATATAAATTATATGTAAAGCGAAGTACTTCTCTATTTATTTGTTTTATTCCAATTATATGACAAAACTTTTTGAGGATTTTTTTTCAGGGACACATATTAATTAGCCAAAAAACACGTCTGGTATAGCTGCATTAATACAGTCCAACCCTGATGAGGTAAATCTGTAAATAGTGTATTGGGATTTAAAAACGTAGAGATGTTTGATTGAGATGACAATAAATTTCCCAACGATAAAATACCGAGTTATGTACCCTTGACCCGAGCTCTCCAGGAAGGAGAGAGGAAAGCACTGTAATGGCGGACCCAATAGAGATACACATGTACGTCGCTTATCGAGATTAACTACCGTGTCTTTTTGTCTTTCCCTTATGAGTGAGGCCCTTATTTCATAACTATACATGGTGTCAGGAGTCGCATAAAGAGAAAAAATAATAAAACAAAGTAAAAATACAACGACCCATCCTAAATAAGAAACCTGAAAATACATACGATCGATAAAGGACGCACGCTCACCACGTGGTAAACTTTAATCGTTTCTTTCTTTGTTTTTTTTTTTAAATGTCCACTTATTTAATAGTCAGTCACTATACATATTCTATACATTTTGACATTCTAATAAACACAAATATGTCTAACCCAAACGAAGCTTCACCAAAACTCACAGAAATCGACCCAATTTCTGCCATGTTACAAATGCAACAACATCAACAACTTGCTATGCAAGAACAGATAACGAACCTCATGGCACGCCTTCTGCCCACCGAGCAACACGCCCTCACCCTATTGTCGCGCCATTCACGGGTTAAGCCCGCGAAACCTGTAATAGAACCTGACTCGTCAGACAACAAATGGGTCATTTTTAAGGATTCATGGTTTCGTTATAAAGAGATGACGCAACTTACAGAACTCCGAAATGAACTATGAACTGTATGCAGTTTATCTGTAAACGAAATGTTGTTCAACTTCGTTTGTCCGGATACCCTGAATAATACCAGAGAGGAACAACTGCTAGAATATATTAAATCCGTCGCAGTGAAAACCGTCCATCCTGAGGTATACCGCCAGCAATTCTTTATAATGAAGTAAAGTTATCGGGATACTATCACATCCTTTATTTCCCGGTTGATATCACAAGCGATGCTCTGCATTTTCACTTGTGGCTACCAGCAATGTGCAATGTCATTTTCTGAGGACATGATCAAATCTCAAATCATTGGCGGATTACGGGACACCTCTCATCAGAGCAAAATTTTAGCAGAAATTAGGTCCCTGCCAACTCTGAATGATTTAAATAGATGCCTCTTGACTCTGGAATCTACCGCCAGATCATCAAATCACTTCCGACGAGCAGATATCACACAAGTGGCCCAATTTAAATCTATGGCATCAAAAAAGTTTCTACCACCAAATAAGACGACACGTAACGATGGCAGATGCAAAGGTTGTGAACACAAGACACGCCCAAAAGGACGAAGACAACGCCCCGCTTAGGGCAAATCGTGCACCAAATGTTGCAAAGAGAACCACTTCTCAACAACATGCCACGGCACAGCATCGGCAAATGCCATAATGGGAGACTACCCAAATAGCAACCAGGATGAAGATTCTTCATTCATATCGACAATGACTGTGCAACCTGACTGACTAGAGGAAGAAGAGGAAATCCTGCATGGTGCATTGGCCAACAACAAGTTCACACCAGGCCGACTAGAGCCACCTCCATTTTTCAATATTACCATCACATTAGATACAAAGGCCAACCAACACCTCGGACGATTAAAACATACAAATATGAAACACCAACCTGTTCAATTGCCCGATTTGGCAGTCACGGGAGCTCAGAAAAGTACAGCTTGTGTAGATTTATTAAACAATCTTGGGTGCACTTCTGAACATCTGCTGCGCACTAGGCACCGGTTACTTGCCGTTAATGATGACAAACTGCCCACTATAGGGGCCTTAATTGCCACAATGTCACCCGGTTAGGCAGCATGTTCGGAGCTGATATACATCAGCCCAAGAGTTAAGGGCCTATATATATCACAGACGGCCCTGAAAAAAAACTAATAATTATCAACGACGACTTTCCCGCACAAATTAGTAGTCTGGTAGCCACAACGAAGATGGACCTCAAACCAGCTGACCAACTGTTAGCCCCTTACGGATGCCTATAGAGATCACCATGTTCACCACTACCAGACAAGCTGCCATTTCCCGCTACACCTGATTATCGAGGAGAGATAGAAAGCTGGATCAGATGCCACTTTGCCGGCAGTGCGTTTAATAAATGTACGCGCCAGGAATTGCAGACCTTGACCGGAGAATCGCGTACTATCACATTCCTCCACAACCACCAACCTAAGGCTGTTCACAAACCAATCATTATCCCCCACAACTGGAAAGAGGCTGCCAAATTCCAACCTGCTGCAGATGTAGCACTGAACAACATTTAATCTGTGCCAGCAGGGACACCAACGACATGGTGTTCTAGAATGATCACATTGCCGTAAAAAGATGGCAGCCAACGTAGAACAGTCGACCTCCAAAATTTAAATGCAGCGACAAGACGAGAAACACACCACACACCCTCTCCATTCAATCTTCTGAACAGGATACCCACAGGAAAAAAGAAAACTATTCTGGATGCCTGAAACGGATATCACAGTGTTTCTCTGGTTGTGAAAGCACGGGATGCCACCACTTTCATAACAAAATGGGGCAGATTAAGGTATTTGCTAACCCCCCAAGGTGTCCAACCATCCAATGATGGTAACACAAAGAGATTCGACCCCATTACAGAATGTGCCCCTCCCGTGACTCGCTGTGTAGACGACTCTATCTTGTGGAATGATGATATGCCACTGTCCTTTTGGCACACTATTAAATACATCATGCTATGTGCTGAAAATGGAATAGTATTTACCCAGAAAAAATCCAATTTGCAAAATAGAATGTAGAGTTTGCTGTCTTCGACATTAGCCTAACAGGGTACAAGCCATCTCAAAAAGTACTCGAGGGCATCAGAAACTCCCCATAACCGACAAACATTACAGGAGTTAGATCTTTATTTGGTCTGATTAACCAAATTTCATATGCGTTTGGCCAAACACCCATCAGGTCTCCCTTCAGAGAACTACAGAAACATAACAGCAGGTTTTACTGGGTCGATACATTGGAACAACTCTTCCAGCAATCCAAGGAAACAATCCTAGAAAGCATCCAGGATGGCGTTCGAACATTTGAAATAAATCGCCCAACATACCTGACTACAGATTGGAGTCGAGCAGGAATAGGATTTACCCTACTTCAAAAACATTATGCATTCCCGTCCACAATGGACCATCGTTGTGGGGCAGGACATTGGAAAGTTGTATATGCTGGCTCCCGATTCACTAGACCTGCTGAATACCGGTATGGACCAATTGAAGGGCAAGATTTAGCTATAAAGTTTGGATTGGAAAGCTGCAAAATATTTGTTTTAGGCTGCCCCGCCTAATACTTGCTATTGACCACAAACCCCTTGTGCCGATATTCAATGACCGTAGCTTGAACGAAATAAAAAATCCCAGGATTTTAGATATCAGAGAGCAGACCCTGATGTACCAGTTCAGGGGCATACCAATACCAGGCAACGCCAAGGTGAAGCAAATGCAATGTCCTATATCCCTACACCTACTACCAAAGTCGCAGAAGCTGAATCGGACAGTATGGAAGAAGCGTTGCAAGCTGGAATAGAATCCCGATACAACCAAGAAACATCTCTTAGCAAGATGGCACGCATACAGCAAGAAGCCACGATGGATCACCAATACCTGACCCTCGTGGAAACGATAAAAAAGATTCCCTGAACACAAGGATCTTCTACAGCCAAATGTTAGAGAATTCTGGAATATGGTGCAGTCTCTAGTATCCAAGGAAGGCCGCATATTAATTCCAAAAAGCCTACGTCGCGAACTTATCGACCAACTCCATCTTGGCCACCAGGGTCTACAATATAAGAAGCAATGTCAACCAACGTTTTTTTTTTGGGGGGGGGCTGCAATTCCAGGAAAAACCACAATCAGTGCAAGCGCTGTAACGAAATTGCCGCATCAAACCTTAAAGAACCCGCAATAGAGCCTGTCCACCCAGACTACTCTTTCCAGTCGACAGTAATTTTTCAACATGGCTGGACGGAAATATATGATTCATGCTGACAGATATTCAGGTTGGACTGAGGTAACCTCAATGCAACAAGACGCCAAAATCTCCACAGTATGCAACATCTTACACAGGTATTTTGTGAATTATGGTATGCCGGAGAAAATTGTTTGTGACGGTGGACCCCCATACAACTCTGATGAGTGGAGGACATTTCTCAAATCATGACGCGTATAACTTTGAGTCTCGCCGGCATATTATCCACAAAGCAATGGCAGAGCCGAGGCATCTGTCAAGCACATGAAGAGGATATAAACAACAAATATTAGCCCCAATGGTTCACTGGATACGGACGAAGTGGCAAAAGCACTGCTACTCCATCGCAACACACTACCATCTGACAAAGGTGCGTCACAATCAGAACTTCTATTCGCTCGCCCCCTGAATGACCACTTACCAAATCCCACAAAATGTCGCCGTGAATGGTTGGAACTTGTCGACATGCACGAGAAGGCCATTAATAAGCGGTTCCTCAACAACACAAAACACACTAAAAACAGGCAACAACTCAACCCAGTAAAAATCGGGGAAAATTTGTCAATTCAAAACCAACATGGACACAAACCCCTGCGCTGGGACTACACTGGCACGATTGTTGAAACTCTCCCCCACACACAGACAATACCGCATATTAGTTGATGGCAGCAAGAGAACCACACTCCGAAGCCACAACCTGGCTCATGGTAACACCCTAGCAGATGACCTGCCAAACAACAGAATCAGGACGCATTCCCGACAATCACCTATAATACCAAACCCAGTACACCCAGATAGCCAGCAGTGCCCTCAAATACAAATAACACCAACCCCACCTTACAACACCAGGTACTCAAATAATGAACGACCCCCTGGAAATGACAGATATTATACAGAACGAAAAATCTGAAGCTACGTCTGGACCTATCCGTAACAGACGATCACCGTCTAGATTTAAGGACTTCCAGATTAGATGAAATAAATAAATAAATAAATAATAAGTAAAAAAACTAAGATAAAAAATAATAAAAATAAAAAATAATAAAAAAATAACATGTAAGCATAATACTGAGTTATATAACCTTGGCCCGAGCTCTCCAGGAAAGAGAGAAAAAAGCACTGTAATGGCGGACCCAATAAAGGTACACACGTACGCCCCTTATCGAGATTAACTACCGTGTCTTATTGTCTTTCCCTTATGAGTGAGGCCCTCCCCTCATAACTATACACTATAAAAGTATTCCTTTTATTTTAAAGATTCATTAGTTCACTTAAAATATGCAAGATTACTTTCCAAAGAAGAAGCTTCCAGTTCAATCGCGCAATCGTAACTGAAAAACTTTTCATATTTTAGCGTCGCTGACTAACAATTAAACGAATTAAGAATTTAAACTTAACTATTAAAGCCTTCAAATATGATATCTTGAATTTAAGTGTATCAGATCAAGGAAAAATAGTTCACACCAGCGGTGTTTAGGAGATGCTCTTGGTCGGGCATAAGAAGTGCCCAAACATGTTCTAATTCATGCAGAGTTGGTATTTATAATTAAATGATCTATTATCTATTGAAAGTAATACAGCTATATTAATTTTATTAATTTATTTTATTTCGGACTACTAGTCTCATCTTTATTAGTTGTTGTTTTTCATCTTTTATTGGTTTGTTTATTCACAACGTTTCGGCCAACTATTTCTCTGGCCTTCGTCAGGTGGTAACCGCGACGGATAGGAACTTCGAATCTCCTAACTGCATTCTCAGCCATCACTGCCATCCGTAGTTGTCGTCTCACCAAATTTTGGCCAAGTAAACCTCTGGCACGCTTTGGGTGGGATTGAAACCGCTATCTTCAGACAATGCTCATCTGGAACTGTAGAGATTCGACGTCTCTATCAAATGCGCCACGGGCCCCGAAGGGCGATCAATGTTGGATTCTTTGATCTTATAAATCGACGTTTATTTTTTATCTGATCTTCCATATTCGGGTCCGTACCGATTATAATATATATATATATATATATATATATATATATATATATATATATATATATATATATTATTCCTTAATTGGAATTCATTTTGGAGATGAGCATTATATATATTAATTTCATGTATTTATTTTTATTTCGGACTATTAGTCTCATCTTTATTAGTTGTTGTTTTTCATCTTTTATTGGTTTGTTTATTCACAACGTTTCGGCCAACTATTTCTCTGGCTTTCTTCAGGTATAATACAGATATGTACCGCACTGGCTTCAAAAGTTTTTAAAATGGTTAAAATGCGATCATCAAATAGAATCGAAACAAAAACATATAGCCCTCCAGCCTCGTTCTATACCACTTGAGCTATCGACAAATAGATAAGAAACATTTAAAATTAAACCATTGAAAGTTAGGAATAAGTAAGAGAAATATGAAAGCAAGTGGAAATAAATATTCTAATTTGCCGATATATATATGCACGTGTTATTCAAATATCCGGAGAAAAATTTACTCATACACAGCTTTGCTATATAATTAATATTTTCTATTGATTTTAAAATTATATCAGCAGTAGTTTTGCACAGACACACAAAAGTACACTCATCTACTGTTTTATTTATATAGTATAAGGCTTAGGTTAGCATGGAATATAATATTTATCATTTAAGCGAGGCATACTAACGCAAATTCGTTATTAACAGTAAGATGATAGACACGCTATTTAAATCTCTAGTGTAATAGACTGACATACGGTCTGTTTGTGTTATGACTCTCATTTACAATAGCATGCAAATGTTTAGTGATAAAATACTATTTTTAATGGAAGCATGACAAACAGGTTGATAACAGACAGATTCACTGTACTAAAGACAGAAATATTTTGTATAGAGGCATAGTCGAAGCGAAAAAGGAAACGTATAAAACAGATAAAAACAATGAGAAAATATTAGTTATGGGAAAATATTAGTTATGTGAAAATATGAGATATTCTTATAGTATCTTACATTCTTAATGAATTCATTTATCTCGGATTTCAATTTTACTTTATGTTCTGTTTGAGTTAATTTCGGTCCAATGATACGATCATAAGCTTTAAGTGGGATATGTGTATATACCAAGCATTGATATTTGAGATCAACTTCGAAATATCAAGGCATAACATACCGAGAATAAAAGGACTTTGTCCGAATAAAATGGCATACCGGTGGCAATATTCGTACATGTTCAAGAAAGATCAACCGCAAACATAATCACATTAAATATAGATACAAGAAAATACACATATAAAAATACAAAAAATAAAAGCTTTCTATTAAGATACAGCTAAGGCGGCGATTATAAGAAACTATTCCCATAATCGATTGCGATCGTTCAAAATTAGTAAAGTTTGCCGGGAATATACCTTGGTCAGTTATTGTACGTGCCTGACAATAACTGAACGTCTTCCCTGAGATCTGTGTGACAGCAACCTTCCCAATTCTCTCCGCATTCTCCAGCTCTTTCGATAATTTAAGAAACCGATTTGCACAATCGCAACATCCGGTTTCTGTGGATTTCTTGCGGGCAATACATATTCGTTATCTCTGAAATTTGGGAGATCAGAGAAGGAAGGCGGGCTCGAACCCGTAGCGCGAAGGCGAAAAAGAACGGAGAGAAACGTAGCGTTTTTGATGTTACGACCACCGCAAAACCTAACGTGATCTAGGATTAAATTAAGGGTACACAATCAAAAAGAGGGGATGACTTTCGAAAATATCGTGAAAAAAGCGACCCCTCCCTGTCAACTGTTTAGTTGAAGGTGAAGCAATTAGTGTTTTTAGTCCATTTTTCGGTATTTGTCGTTTGCAGCATCTAGCTTCAAAACATTACGGATCATATGAAAATCCGTTCAATTCAGTCGAAAGTTTTATGCAGACATGCAAACATACATGCATACATTTATATATTAGTAGCAACCCAAATCGATTAACACACTTGCTCTATCTCTGAATACTATTTATGGAAAATTTCAAATGTTTAGAATAGAAATTGTCTGAGTAATTAGGTAAAGACCGCAGAGGTAACTTTTTTAAAAATTGATCCCTATTATGACCCCTTAAAATTTATTGTTTTGGGCTCAGATCAAATTATTAAGTAAGATCCGTGTCCAAGAAAACTATATCTAAAATTTAAAGTGTTTAGACCCAAAATTAGCTGAAGAGTTTGGTTTGAATTTGACCCCTTAACAGCCAAATTTCTGGCCGAAAACGGATTAGAAATATTTTCTCCTATCACCATATCCTCTATATAAAATTTCGAGACTGAAAATTGACAGAGTTCTTTGGTAGGGAAATATACATAGACATACAGTCAGACACTTGCACTTTTATACATATACTAGCATGGGTGCACGGCGTTGCCCGAGTGTTTGGAGGTGTGTGTTGAGCAAAAGAAAATGTGGTAGTAAGAAGGCAGGCTCGAACTCGTACCGCGAAGGAGAAAAAGAACGTGAAAAACGTCACGTCTTTGCTGTTATGACCACCGCCAGACCGGAAGTGACATAGGTTTAAATTGAGGCCAGACAATCGAAAAGAGAGGATGACTTTCAAAAATATCGACGAAAAAGCAACTCCCTCCTGTAAGAAAAGTGGCCAGTTGACGGTGAAGGTATTAATGTTTTTAGCCAATTTTTCAATATTTGCCCTCTGAAAGGTCCAATTTCAACACGATACAGATCTTGCTAAAATCTGTCGCCTCTGACATGTAAGGCAGACATGTAAACATACATATAGACATACATACACACATACATACATACATTTATATATTGGTAACTAAGCATTTTCGACCCAAACTAATTAAAAAGCTTGCTCTATCTCTGAATACCCTTTATGTCAAATTCCAAATTTTATGCCAATAAATGATCTGCCTTATATGGTAGAGACCGTAGAAAGCATTATTTTTTTTAACTTTTACCACTATTATGCCCCTTAACATTTATTTTTTGGGCTCAAATCAAGTTATTAAGTTAGATCTATGGCTAAGGAGCCTATATCTAAAATTTCAAGTGTTTAGACTCAAAATTGTCGAAGGAGTTTTGTAGAGTTCTCAAAGGTCAAATCGTTGACATTTGACCCCTTAACATCCAAATTTCAGGCCGAAAACGAAACAAGTAGATTTTCCCAAATCTCCATACGCTGTATGTCAAATACATACATACATAGACACATACATTTATTTATTTGAAGCTAAGAATTTTTTTGTAGAGTTCTCAAAGGTAAAATCGTTGAACTTTGACCCCTTAACAGCCAAATTTGGCCGAAAACTAATCACGTAGAGTTTCCCAAATCTCCATACCCTGTATTTCAAATTTCGAGTCTGTAGACTTAAAAGTGGCAGAGTTATTGCGTAGAGAAATGTACACACACAGACAGACAGATACACAGATACTCAGACAGATTCACTTTTATATATATACTAGCTGTACCCGGCCACGCGTTGCTGTGGCTCAGTTTGTTAAAATGGAACACATGTGAAAGTAGAGAAAAGTTTGATTATTTTTTTGAAGAGAATGTACAATTTATTTTTTTTTTAACAGATGTTAAGAAAATAAACAGGAAAATACTTCCATCATTAATTATGCAAAAAAATAAATAAAATACGATAAAACTTGCTGAGTATGCACTGTTTTACGGTTGTTGTAAAAATGGAACGGAAACTTAAATTTCGCTTCATTTTAATCTTTCTTAATTATTTAATTGTCCCCCCCCCAACGAATATAATCAAAACAGTAACATTCAACAATTGTACTTTATCTATATAAAACACAAAATGGGTGTTTGTATTACTGTACACATAGATTCGAAAAAGTTGTGAAAAAAAACAAAAAAACAAATACATAACAAATAAATGTTATCAAAGCCAAGATAAGTTACTTTTCTGCCAAACTGGATATATATATTTTTCGTGTTTTTATTCAATGTAACATATTTAATCAGCTCGAAAACCATACAGTGTTTACCGATGTAATCGAAAATTCAAGATGGCGTCTCACACCCTCATTAACACCGTAAGTATGGAAGAAGGTGTTATAAATAAAAAACTATACAAAATGTATAACATCTTTTCCCACACTTATCGTGTTAAAGAGAGAATCAGACGCCATCTTGAATGTTCCAATACATCGGTAAACACTGTATGGTTTTCGAGCTGAATAAACATGTTACATTGAATTGGGAAAAGATGTTATAAATAAAAAAGCTAATGAAATACTGTTAAAAACTCGCTCAATACATGTTAATGCGACATAGGTTGACATATATTCGGCGTGTTTTTAATAGTATTTTGTATATGTTTTTTATTTATAACACCTTTTTCTATACTTACGGTGTTAAAGAGGGTGTGAGACGCTTTCCTGAATTTTCGAATACATCGGTAAACACTGTATGGTTTTCGAGCCGAATAAATATGTTACATTGAATAAAAACACGAAAAAGATATCCAGTTTGGCAGAAAAGTAACTGATCTTGGCTTTGAGAACATTTATTTGTTATGTATTTGTTTTTTTGGTTTTTGACAACTTTTTCGAATCTATGTGTACAGTAATACAAACCCCCTTCGGAGGTTGGAATGCCCCCCCCCACCTAAAATGTAGTTGGAAAAATCGATTTTATAGTGAGATTAAAGAATGGTTAGTCTAAAAAAAGGGTGAAAAACAAAACAAATAAGCAATTAATAATTATTACCAAAAGCAATAAATGCTACTTTTTGTTTACTGGCACAAATAGAGTTGGATACACAAGTAATAGTCGTAGAGTGATAGAGTGTAAGTAAAACCTGGAATATCCGGTTGTTTCGTTTCGTTTTAACAATGGAAAGAGCAGAAAATGGAGAGAAAAGAAAGAAAGAAGGAAAGACCGAAAGGAAAGATAAAGATAGGGAAGTACCCCCACCACCATCACCCATAAAGCAAAAAGACAACGAAAGGTAAGAAAGAAAGAAAGAAAGAAAGAAAGAAAGAAAGCAAAAAAACACGTAAGGAAAGAGTGAAACGGAAGTTGTGTTTGTGTAAGTAAGTAAGTTTGGTGCGTTTCACGTAAATGTCAATTCAGGTTTTCCTTAAACTTTAACCACGCGGGTTATAACGAAATCGAAGTAATGTAATTGTGAATTCAATTCCAGGTAACGGATTGTGTTCTGTTTGAATCTAATTTTATTATAATAAATGCTTTATAAATTGTGTTTATGTTTTATGCTAACCACTGGCAAAGTAAGCGTGGTTCGTTTCAGCGTAAGTCCAGACCAGTTTTTAGATTAATTCTAACCGGTGGTCGGTTTTAAATGTCTCCTGTGAACGGTCCTGAACGGTGTAAGCGAGTGGCGGTGGTAGGATGAATTTGGTAGAGAGAGTTTACTTTACTACTTCCATCAAATGTAACCGATTTTTACAGTGGACTCTCACCAGACAGAATATAGGAAACTCTGATCAGCGAGATCCTTAATATGTAATAACCCTATAACATACGGCAGATGTCGTGATTCAGTTTGTGAATGATACGGCTGCACCAAATGTATACAGGTGCAGTCCTATAAACGTCAAAGTCGGAGGGGAAAAATGAGTTCATTTTATTTATATAGAGAAGATAAATAGATATCAAAAATAATTATCAACGCAACACAAAAAATGATGAACTACCATCCATCGTCTGTAAATATATTGCACAAACAAATAATTTAATTTACACCATAAGAACAAACGTAACTATTATTGATACGTATATCCATGTTTTATATTGATAACAATCATTCGTAAATAAATTAAACAATGGAATAGTTTAACCTCTTAATTTAGAAAGTGTGTAGATTAAAAACATAAATTGATTTCTGATTTTTGTTGGAAATAAAGCAGTTTTTCTAACGTTTGTCTTATGTCCTTTTACTGATCATTTCCCGTGTAATCCATCTTGCAATTGTTCAGAAGTATTCTATGACTTTTAAAATATTACGGTAAATGTAGTCGTATTATAAGAAAACAACTCTTTTGTAGATCTTTTCACTGGGTGACCCTCACTAATATTTACATAACAGTTCATAAAGGAAAATATACCATGCATTCTTTATGCATCTGGTCCTATCATTCTATCTCTATGAGTATGTATCCATCGATGGATGTATGCACGTCTATCGCCTCCTTCGATATTTCGTTTTATCGATCGATTATATCTTAAGGCAAATTCCTTACTTTTATCTAAACATCTGCCATAAAATTAATGCACCTGCTTTATGGAATATGTAGATATGTTTGTACTCCTCGGGCTAATGATATCAAAATTCCATCGATTATAAATAAATATCTATACAAACATATACATATACATATATATATATATATATATATATATATATATATATATATAAAATGCGAATATACGTGTAAGCCCACGTCTCAGTACATAATTACGAACGCACACACACATCTATCTATATATCTATAAAAGTGAACGTGTCTGTCTGTCTGTCTGTGTACATTTCCCTACGCAATAACTCTGTCAATTCTTTGAAATTTGAAATACCGGTTACTGAGATTTGGGAAAATCGATGTGACGAATGTCAGCCAGAAATTTGGCTGTTAAGGGGTCAAATTTAAACGATTTGACCTTTAAGAACTCTACCAAACTCCTCCGACAATTTTGGGTCTAGACACTTGAAATTTTAGATATAGGTTCCTTGAACCTGGATCTAACTTAATAAAGTGATTAGAGCCCGAAACTATAAATTTTAAGGGGTCATAATAGGGGTCAAATTAAAAAAAAAGTTACTCTTTTTTTTTCTCAGCATACAGCTCCAAACACCCGGGCAACGCCGGGCTGAAATGCTAGTATATATATATATATACCCACACACACACACACACACACATATATATATATATATATATATATATATATATATATATATATATATACAGAATAATGAGATGTGTCAGATAACATATTAATGAATCCTGTGGTTTCTAGTCTTACAAAATATTTCAAGGTGCAATCATTTTATCTCAGCCAAATACATTTGCTCAATATATGATTTAGTGAAAAAATATACAGTCTTTTAAATTTCATTTTCACTCACAATAATATAATTTTTCTAAACAAAAATTAACTATTTGAACAAAAAATACAATATTAAAGGGCATTCGTACATCCATAGATGTTTATTGTTGACTCATCTCTCAGAGGCAAGTCATTAGAATGCTATTCAGCACATACATAGAAAATATATTAAAGATTAATATTTTTAGTTGCGTAATAACTCCGGGTCCATTCCGCTTTTTTATATGATTAATGTGTATTTCTGGGAGAAAGATTTATAATCATTTCTTGTAATATTTGGACTATTATTATCATCCTGATAGTATTTTTGTTTTTTTGTTTTTTTTCACAAGGTTTCGGTCGATGTTACCTTCAACTATCTTCAGGTGCATTAATACTGGATGCCATTGGTGAATAGTGAAAAACAAAGACGTGGCGCTGTTTGAAATCAAGATTAGAATCATAGTCCAGAGTTATCAATATAAAACAAAAAGACTTGGCGCTATTTGCAATCAGGATTAAAATCATAGTCCAGAGTTATCAATATAATAAAAAAAAAGACTTGACGCTATTTGCAATAAAGATTAGAATCATAGTCTAGACTTATCAATATAAAAAAAAAAGACCTGTGCGCTATTTGCAATCAAGATTAAAATCATAGTCCAGAGTTATCAATATAATAAAAAAAAGACTTGGCGCTATTTGCAATCAGGATTAAAATCATAGTCCAGAGTTATCAATATAATAAAAAAAAGACTTGGCGCTATTTGCAATCAAGATTAAAATCATAGTCCAGAGTTATCAATATAATAAAAAAAAGACTTGGCGCTATTTGCAATCAGGATTAAAATCATAGTCCAGAGTTATCAATATAATAAAAAAAAAAAATTGGCGCTATTTGCAATCAAGATTAAAATCATAGTCCAGAGTTATCAATATAAAATATTAAAATCATAGTCCAGAGTTATCAATATAAAAAAAAGACTTGGCGCTATTTGCAATCAGGATTAAAATCATAGTCAAGAGTTATCAATATAATAAAAAAAAGACTTGGTGCTATTTGCAATCAAGATTAAAATCATAGTCCAGAGTTATCAATATAAAAAAAAGACTTCGTACTATTTGAAAGCAAGATTAGAATCATAGTCCAGAGTTATCAATATAATAAAAAAAGACTTCACGCTATTTGCAATCAAATTAAAAATCATAGTCCAGAGTTATCAATATAAAACAAAACAAAAGACTTGACGCTATTTGCAATAAAGATTAGACTCATAGTCCAGAGTTATCAACATAAAACAAAAAAAAAGACTTGGTGCTATCTGCAAACAAAATTAGAATCATAGTCCAGAGTTATCAATATAAAAGAAAAAAAAAAAGAATTGACGCTATTTTCATTTTAAATTTGTAACGGCTCTGTTCGTTGGGAAAGCAAATAAACCAACAATTTTTTCACTATTCATCAATGACATCCAGTGGGAATGCACCTAAAGATGGTCGAAGGTTACATCGGCCAACATGTTGTGAAAAAAAGAAACACTCAATATGAGAATCATAGTCCAAATGATACAAGAAATAATACTATAAACTTGGCAATTATGCTGTCCATAAACAAGCAACAAAGAAAAAATGTAATTACCATTTTTAGTTCATCCTTATGAATGCATACACTTATATGTGTGTGTGCGTTATGAACATTAGCCCTGTATATAGATTACTGTTGTGAGGATGTACTTATCCACAATATCTGGAGGCTTACGAACTATATAAATAGGCAGATGGTCGTGTATGTGATGTGTGTAATTCGTAGTACGCGATATTGGTGTTAAGTGCTACGAATGTTGTTTTTTTTTATATATACTGTATTATCTTCAATGGAAATATATTTATCCTACCTCATATCTATGTGTGATTTGAATACATACAGGGTATATAAAGAATAGCTTAGCGACGAATAACACAACGTTAAAAGAGCCAGCAAAATCAAAATCCGTTTCCAACAAATAAACACAGCATAAAATTATTTAATATTAGTCGGGAATCAAACCAATCATCTAATTAGACATAAATTCAATGAACCAAGAATGCCATAGATATTACAGATAGCATTAAAATATTTGAAAACAATTACCCTGATCGTAAATTTGAAAATCAAAACAGGAAAATAATACGTACAATCCCCGGCGTCTGTACGATCATGTGGATGTGGCAGGATATTTTGTTATTTTATGTATACAAACTCTATTATAGTTTTTGTGTGATTATTTTATTGTGTTTTACTTTGATCATATAATTTTTTTATTTCATTTTCAGGTGACAATCGTGTATAATTAATATGTTAAGAATGGGTTTACAATTTTATTATTTCCGCTGACGTACCAAAATGTGATTTCATGACATTAACAGTCAAATAAAATTATTACGGCCTCCTCCGCACTAGTTTTCAATGTACCTATTTACAATGCCTCCCAACGGGACAAAGTTAGACACCAGGGTCGTTTTTTAACGCGGAGAAAATGTACAAAAACTAAAAAAAATTGTCTCAGTCGTGAAGGACTGATCCTCTACCGAAGGGGAACAAAAAATGGAAGTGCAACATCTAAAGAACAGGAATGATGTAGTCTTCAATGTAGATATGTAAGATTGCTTGGGTATTTCATTGTATTTTGCAGAGATCATTACTCATATTGGAACCTAAGAATTTACAAAAATTAACTTTTTAATAAAAAATCATATATTTTTGATTTACAGGCACCGCAGAATTGTATGCAATACAAGAGCGGTTCATACTATATTCGGGGAAAGCCGATTACTGTTTGACCGTGCCGAATTTCAAGATAAGGGCACCGATACAATAAGGCTTCTTTTTAATCTAACCGGAAGATTTTTACATGAATAAAAGTATAAATTTCCATCTGTAATTATTTTAGAAAAATTACATTTTGCTATACTGAAGAAAAGCCAAACATTTTTTTTAATAATAAATAATATAACACCAATTAAATAAACTCCCGTCTAAACTATTACTATCGATCAGCCAGTGTGAGGTACTTATATGAACAGAAGAATTATTTAGAGTAAAATCGGAATTTCTATACAACTTCTATTTTGATTGCCTAATAAGCTTTTAAGCATTACAACTGTTAATATAGTTTAGATATAATAGGTTATGATTGCCGAAAGATACAGGATTTTTCTAATAGGCGCGATAAGAACTAACTGATCAAATGAGACCCATTTCTATTAGTAACCAATCAGAAACAGAACCGCATCATATAAATATTGCATCTTTTAACTTTCAAGGACAGTTTTTTGTATGTCAACAAGTGAAAGAGATGCTGCTCTTCGTCTGCAAAATTGTAAACTGCGAAATATTTAAAGACAGCTAGCCACTGAAAACTCAATATCCAGGGACTTCTACATCATTTCGACCCATCGTAAATTCTCAAATCAAACATGACTTTCAATTCAAGCGGTTATGGCCCTAGCTGTGACTATGCTTCGATGGATCGAAATCCAAATTCAGAATTGGGCAAATGAACGGGTTGGGATATTTACGAATTCAAACATTCCTATTTGGTTTGTCTCGCCACGGGACGGGTTAAGCACAAGGGACGTTTTTTAATATGGTGAAAATGAACAAAATAGAAAATTGTCTCAGTCGGGAAGCATTTTCCTCCACTAACAGAAAACAAGAAAGTAAAGTGTAGCACCTGAAGAACAGATACTACTCGTTGATCTTGATCCACAGGTTAGAACATCTCTTACCATGAGTGAACCATTAATCCATTTCCGGTGCACAAGAGCTATCGCATTGAAAATTGCACAAAATAATTCAAGCATACTCTGGCAATAGAAAAAATACTGACTTTATTAAAAACAGAACGAATGTGTCTTTACTGAAAAATAATGACCAGTAATGCGGGAAGCCTAAAACGGTCGCTGCAAATAATTGAACATATTTAGAGAGCATTATTTATTGGATGGAAAATCTCCAATGATCTCTTTATATACTGAACTGACGTCTCTAAAACATATAGACGCCAGGAAGAGTACTAAATATATTATAAGGGACGAAACAACAAAATTAAAAATGTCTGGCGAATTTATTAGCGACAGTCTGTTAATTTCCATGGTCCTTCAAAGGTTTCTGTGTAATGTAAAGTCGTTTACAACCGCCATAGCAAAGATTGATTTGAACCTCTGCTCTTAATATAGCGCGGCCTGTTGACTTTAAATGGCTCCTGGGCGTGCATAGAATTATTAGTGGGAATTATATTCTCGTGCTACGTAGGGATACAAAGGTCATTTTTTTTTAGTATAATACAATTATATTCCGATGAACCTTTTGTACGACGTTTCGGCCGCAGACAAGTATTTTTTTTTAAGAGTTAGATTTCGCGCACCGGAGATGAGTTAAAAGTTCACTCATGGTAAAATTGAGGGAGTTCAGTTTAGCAAGGCGCTTTTCCATTAGAGGATTGTGCTTAGAATAAAAACAAATTTGTAAAAACATTATGTGAGAATTTTAACGGCGGACATTGTACCGTTTACATTATGAGCCTGGTATTGCTCATGCTGATTGCTTGCGTGAAGCTAACAATAGGACAAACACATTTAATAAAAGAAAATAAACAAAGAAAAAAGTTCCGTTCGCACCTCCGAGAGAATTTCATGGTAATGATGGAGCCTTAATTGTAATCCTCAAGCACAATGCGCAATAAATTAGTACTAAATTGTAGGGAAAAGTCATTATCTTGACTATTATCTGTGAGTATTGTTTGGACGTTTTGTTGAGTTCAAATCTGTTATTGATTTGTGTGTTGAGTCTATTTATTATCGTCGACTCTTTTATTCATAGGTTAACGACCGTATGTTGATGTTTTATTACCAGCAAGACAATGCCTTATAAGACGAACACAATACTACAGGAAAACAATGCAATACTTGTATAGAGATGTATTTGTGTTGCGTATTTATATATATATATATATATATATATATATATATACACATATATATATATATATATATATATATATATATATATATATATATGCACACAAAGTTGAGTTTTACTTCATTTCACACTCCAGATTTATTTTATACAATTGAAAATAAATATTTTCATCGGAAAATACAAAATTAATTTGCATTTCTATATATACTATAAGGAAGCTACGACGATACCCGGCCCCTTGAATAAGAATGAATTAATGTTTACCCCACCCCAGATATTATTATCATCGAAATCGTACATTCATCAATCAAATAGATGTATTGACTACTCTAGTTATGAAACCCACTGCGGTGCACTGTTACGGAGGTACATATTCTTGCCCACAGTTATTTTGTACCCGATATATTCTAGTTTATAAATCAGTGTAGAAAAATTGCTGTTAATCTGATCAATTATATATATATATATATATATATATATATATATATATATGCGTGTATATATATATATATATATATATATATATAATAGCTTTAATTAAAGTTAAAATTTAAAAAGTATCAATGATAAATTGTGCTTCAAATAGAAACATTCATTTCGTAAGCGCCCATGTCATATCAAAGAACCTGCTATTTTATACTTGATGGTTTGTTTGGTTATAATGGTGTGAATTCAAGTTTAAATTTAAAAAAAAAATAGAGTATCATAGTTCAATTATGCGTTAAATTAAAGCATTCATTTCGTACGCGGCTCGGTTATATGAAATAATACCCTGTTGGTTTTATATGCTGAGCTGTTTTGCGTGTGTACTAATATTACTTCGCAAATTCACTTTTAATGTTTAGTATAACTCGATCGTCGTAGAGAGAGGTCGCTGTAGTAAGTATTTGTTGGTGTTTGTTGAATTATCGTGTTAGTAGTAGTAGTAGTAGTATTTTAATTAATATATTTAAATTTAGTAAAATATATTATTAGTTTAATTTTCATTTGATCGCTTTAGTGTACCTTTTAAATAATTGTCTGAGTAATTTAGTTGAACTGCAGAGGTAATTTTTCTTTGACCCCAATATTGATCCCTTTAACATTAATAGTTTTGGTCTAAAATGAAAATAAAAAGTTGTACTCATGTCTAAGTTACGTACATGTAAAATTCAAAGTGTTTATACCCAAAATTGGCGGAGAAGGTTTGTAGAATCTACCTAGGTCAAGTCTTTCAACTAGAGAACGGCGTGTAGCAAATCTAGAGTTACCTTTATAAGCTCTCTTACGCACCTTTCTAAGGTCCTTGACAAAGTTATTCACAGTTTGATGACACTTCTTATCATTTTTGATATTTCGAGGGGCGTTTTAATTTTTGCTAGCTGTTTTGTAATAGTACCTTTACGACTCTTTTTATTGACGAAACAAATTGACTTGAAAATAAATTGACACGCTTCAAATACCGTGGATTCAGCAATTGCGATGGCATTGCGCAGAACAGTACGAACATTTCATAGTACGTGCAACTCGGCATTGTCAACTTTTCCGAAGCTTTTGATAGGCAACTACCGGTAAGTTTCTGAAACTGGTAAAAGAATTGTTATCTCATAAATAATTTGCCACGCGGTATATATATATATATATATATATATATATATATATATATATATATATATATATATATATATTTTACACAGTGATCACCACTTATCAAGGCCCGGAAGCCACTCAGAGATAAGGGTTATTGCAAGTACATTACGTTAGTGTGGAGATTTGATGGAGTGTTTACTTAAGGGGGCGGTTCATCAGAAACTTGTTAACATTAGACTTGAAGACATACAAGTTGTAGTCTGGAGGGAAGCAGGCAGACGGAACAGAGTTCCACAGGCGTGTAGTTCTAAGAAAGAAGCTTTGTTTATGGAATCCGCGTTTTGATTTAAGCACAGACAGAGAGTGGGGGAAATTTTTCGCAGTGGATTCAGCTAGACGGGTGTTTTTCGTGAAAGATTGGCGAGGGGGGGCCAGGGATTGGACTTCAGACGAGCACCTGCCATGAAAATTACGATAAAACAAGGATAGGCTCGCAACGTCTCTTCTGTGGGAGAGGGGTTGCAGGGTAGAGAAAAGGGCATCCCCCAATAAGCCACGAAGTCTATTTTGTACTCTGTCAAGGCATGATAGGCGGTTTTTGGCAGCTCCTGCCCAGATATGGCAACAGTATTCCATCCTTGGACGTACTTCGCTTTTATATAGATAGAGAATTGCATCAGTAGTGAGATATCTTCTGGAGCGGTAGAAGGATCCCACCATCTTTCCAGCGACCTTGGCAACAGACTTGATGTACGTGTTCCATTTCAGATCAAGAGTAAAGGTCAAACCCAGAAGCTTGTCAAAACACGGGGCCTTACCCAGTCGAGAGCCATCCATCACAATTGATGCCAGCTGGGGATCAGAGCGTTGATGATGTAAGGATAGGAGTTTGGTTTTGGATGCATTAAAGGTAACTAGCCACTTCTTCCCCCACTGAACCACGCGCTCGAGATCAGAGGAGAGAGAATCAGAGAGAACTTTGTCATTTACAGCCTTTGATGTGTTACCGTAGATGGTCGTGTCATCAGCATAGATGTCAACGAATGATTTAAGTATGTGTTTAGGGAGGTCATTGATGTAGATCAGGAAGAGAGTTGGGCCCAGTATTGACCCCTGAGGGACCCCAGCATTTATATTGCAGGCCTCCGATTTTTGTCCATCTACCACTACTCTTATGAGCCTATCAGAGAGAAATGATTTAATGATTGATAAAACATTTCCAGTTACACCGTAGCTGGAAATCTTGTGAAGTAGACCCTTATGTCATACCTTGTCGAAGGCCTTTGATATGTCAAGAGAAATTTCCCTAGAAAGGAAGCCTTTGTCAAGAGGTTCACTAATCCTGTGGGATATAACCGTCAGCACATCTGCGGTAGATCTTGCAGAGCAGAAACCATATTGTGTGTCACTAAGAAGGTTATTCCTGCTGATGTGGTTGACTATTTCTCTATTTAATATTGATTCCAGCAACTTACTCATAACACAGAGGAGACTTATTGGTCTGTACTGAGAGGGGGATGACTTATCACCTGAATTCTTAAATACAGGTGAAACAAAAATGTAGTAGGCAAAAAAAAAAAAATAAATGTTCTGTCAGCAACAGTACAACTTCAAAATAGTACAATATCGCCCACCTCCAGAAGAGAGGGAATTCCTGTCCGTGATAACCGTGGTAAAAGAAGACACACTCCAATCGCCAGAAACACCCACACACACAGTTTGCAGGACACTGCCGACTCGTCTCTAGCCTCCTGCTTTTATAGTGGCCGGGAATTATCCATTTGCATAATCACATGAGACAGAAACGTGATTTTCCGAGAGTTGCATGGGGTAAATGCTAATAAAAAACCCCGGACGCCATCTTGGAATTCTCTTTTTCCCCCCAACTGGTGACACAACAGACGTACCCGAGGTAAGCTCTTTTTCCCCTCATTTTAGTTATTGCTACTTCTGCTACACTCCCCCCTGATCTCATGATCACAAATAGGGCAGGGGGGGCAGTCGTCTCTGTCTGGTACTTCTCCGAAGAACCAGAGGCAGCACTTCCTCCCTGCCATCCTCCTCATCGCCATTATTGCCACCAGTCTGCTCCATAGGCGGTGTTTCACAATCAGGGCAGGGGGGCAGTATTCGTTTCTGTCGGGTACTCCTTCGTAGAGGCGAGACGGGTGGTTCTTCCTCCGCTTCTTCAGTATGTACATTATATGGCTCAAAATCCTCTTCGTCGTCCTGCATCATACTCTCTGTCTTTTCAGAAGACATCATACTGTCTGAGTCTCCCTCTTCCTCCGATGTAACAACATAATGGCGAGGGCGCAAATCCTTCACGTGACAAGGCACACCGTCCACCAAAATCGACTGAGGGCTGATCACCTTGGTCACCTCACCTTTGCCGAACATCGTGGTACATCGATTTTGCGGTCTTCTGACCCATACGCGATCTCCAACCTGGTAAAAGCTGTTCTTGGGACCTGGGGACGCAGTTGCGAGATTGGTCTCCTTTACTCGAACTTCGTATTGATAAATCCTGTTGGCAGGCGCAGTGGAGGGAGATGTGTCGTCTCTTGGTGTGATGTTATACCAGTAGACAGCCTCCTGTATGGGACAACACATTCTAGCCGCTATTCGTTTCACTGTACGATGACATCGCTCCGCTATGCCATTCCCAGCTGGAGCGTATGCACAACGGAATCGCAAGTGAACTCCCCATTTACATGCAAATGCTTGGAACATATTGCTGCAGAAAGCTGTGTCATTGTCTAAAAGGAGTTCATGCGGCGCGCCACGCTCGAGGAACACTGCCTCCAACTGATGAATCACGCTTGCCGAGTCCTGCCTTGCCAATTTCCTCCAAATGGAGAAACGCGATGGACCACAGTCTGTTAAAGTTAAAAAATGGAAGGTGCCATAATGCGTGATATCCATTCCAATTCTCTGCCAATTCTCGTTAACTTCCAGCTTTCCCTTTTCCCACCTGACTGGCGCTGGGTCAATGGACTGACATTCCTCGCATTTCTGTATGACCGTTCTGACAGTTGCTTTTGTCGTGGTTGGACATCTTCTCCTGACAAAGTAGGTAGTGCGTCGCACCCCCGGATGTCCACTATCTTTGTGAATAGCCATGATTTGACTCTCATCCAGCTCGTCTGTGTTGACCGCGCCTATCACTGGGTCAAGACCGTTTTTCTTTTTCATTGCCTCAAACCACCGCTGTGGCACTCGTGTCAGTCGGTCAGCAATGTTTCGTGCTGATGGAACAAGCGTCACATCCACTGTCAGCCCGTACTCTTTCACGAGCTCCTTAAGAGTGCTTAATCGCCTCCTAATAAGCATCTCGCTTGCTGCTTTGGTGCGTACTCGCGCCTTTCCAGTTAGCGTGTCCGAGACCCAATGGTATACGCAAACAGAATCTGTCTTTATGTGTAGCACCTTGCTCTGCCACTGGAGAGCCAAATTGATACCTTTCAATACGGCATCCAGTTCAGCCAAGTTGATATGTTGAGAGTCATCTTCAGGTCGCAGCCAACATGCATCTTCCAGCACAGATTCACACATCTCCAAGGCTGCCCCAATTGCTAGGGAGCTAGCATCGACCCATACATTCAGCTCTTCGCCGTCCACACACCAATTTCCCTGTGCCGGATCGTTCTGCTGTGCAGATTTTAAGGTTTCAAACATCATACGATGTAGTACGGCGTCCCTTGCTTCATCATCCCAGCCCTTCGTTACCGAACTTACTCTCCTTCTGAGTATTCCGCAAGCCACACGAAGCCAACCGCACACCGGAAAGTGCCCGACAAGTCGACACACAGAGAAAAGATTGTTCGTCGCGTAACAATACTGGGAGCCTCCGGAATTGCATTTCCTCGCTTCCACCGCAGTTCATTGCGTTCCATCCTGACTGCCAATCCCAGCACCCGTGCACCGTCCTTCAACTGCTCCGGGTTCTTGCACTCCAACCCGAACTGCGCGAGGTGTTCTCTCACACGGGTCGCGGGCACCACGTCTTCATTGACAAAAATGTTATCAATGTAAGCAGATGCTGCGCGGCTTATAACTTCTTCCTGAGATATTACTTCGCTGACAATTGCTCTCATTATCAAGGGAGCCACATTCAAACCAAACCCCAGACGGGTCAGACAGTATTTTTTCCCATCGATTTCCACAGTCTGGTATGGCCACAGTGTCTCATGGACCCGGACTTGTAGGTATGCTCTTCTGAGGTCCAGTAGAGACACGTTAGCACCTTTTTGTCTCCACTCACGCAGCTTAGCCGCACAAACATCTGCGTTGGCCGTAAATGCGTCTACGTAATGATTTAGCTCCCGGTAGTCCATTACCGGGCGCACTTTGGCTTTATTCTGCTGTATCACAGCCATCAGAGGAATTAGACCTTTGGGGGGTCCCAATTTATCCTCTGGGTATGGCACGACCCAACCATTATCTATCCAGGTGTGGAGCTCCTGCGTGTATTCTTCACGAATTTCTGCTTGCACTGGGTACTCTGACACTCGATTATGCAGCCTTTCAGGGGGGTGGTCCACAGACAATTTCCACGATGCGGTCCACGTTCGGTTTTGATGGTCAAAGGTAGCAGTGAAATCTGGTTCATCGATAGAAATGGCTGCGCATTTAATACTTTTCCTGGCGCCCAGCCGCACTGATCCTGTAGGCTTGACAACGACACCTCCTAGAGCTTTTATGGCGTCGATCCCTAGAAGCAAGTCAAATCCCAGTGGCTTGCCATGCACCACCAACACATCGACTCTGGCAGACACACCTTCATCAGTGGATACAGAGACCGTTCCAACACCGCAGCACGCATGGGACATTCCACCAATTGTGTTGACATTTACGTTTGTTTTTCTCCAAGACCGGCACCGGTCTGCATGTAAAATTGTCCTGGAGCATCCTGTATCAATAAGCGCCAAACATCGCGTCCCGTCAACATGGATGCTTATCACCGGGAGCGTCGTGTTCACATCTTGGTTGGGAAGGAGACTGGCGCTTATGCGTCCTCCCCTTGCTCGTTTCCCGACCAGTTCCGAGCCCAGTGTCCACTCTCACCGCAACGGTAACACCGTGTTCCACGTTTTCGACAGTCCCTTGCAAGGTGGCCTTTAACATTGCATTTGAAACAGGTCACGTTAACAGGATTATTCTGGGCCCTGTTGTTGGGTGAGCGTGTGGCCGCAACCACATCCTGATTTTGTTCGCCAGTCGTCGTCAAAATTCTCGCTCTCGACATTAGCTCCCCCATGGTCAGGGCTTTGATGTTCGGCACCTGTTGAAGAGCAATTGAGATGGTGTCAGGGAATCCAGTGACAAAAATTAATTTTGTGAGTCTCTCTGAGCTTTCTCCTGTGAATCCGGCCAATCCAACCAACTGCCTGATCTTGTTGGCGTACACATCCACACGTTCACCAGCCCATCTAACCATGGTTATTTTTCTATATGTTGCAAACGCGTCATCAGTAAATGCCTCCTTTAATCGAGCCTCAATCTGGTCTATTTTCTTTTGATCGTCCTCCTCCATTTCCATGTAGAGGGCCAGCGCATCGCCTTCCAGGTATAAAGGTAGCAGACTCGCTACGTCATCCACCTGCTGAAGTTGTGCGACAAGTCTCACTTTTTTCAGCCACGCTACAACGTCTCCCTCGCCAGAGAACGGCTTGATAATATCACTGCTTATCCGCACCTTTGCCATATTCGGGCCGAAATAGCTTGAAACAAAAATGTAGTAGGCAAAAAAAAAAAAAAAATATTCTGTCAGCAACAGTACAACTTCAAAATAGTCAATATCGCCCACCTCCAAAGAGAGGGAATTCCTGTCCGTGATAACCGTGGTAAAAGAAGACACACTCCAATCGCCAGAAACACCCACACACACAGTTTGCAGGACACTGCCGACTCGTCTCTAGCCTCCTGCTTTTATAGTGGCCGGGAATTATCCATTTGCATAATCACATGAGACAGAAACGTGATTTTTCGAGAGTTGCATGGGGTAAATGCTAATAAAAAAACCCGGACGCCATCTTGGAATTCTCTTTTTCCCCCCGACTGGTGACACAACAGACGTACCCGAGGTAAGCTCTTTTTCCCCTCATTTTAGTTATTGCTACTTCTGCTACAACAGGGCAAACTGATGAGGTCTTCCAGGGGGTCGGAAAGCACTTCTCCTTAAGGCAGCGCTTAAATAGTTTCGTAAGTATGGGAGCAAGTTCTGGTTGAAGCTTTTTTAACACTATAATTGGGATGCCATCAGGACCAGTTGCTTTACTGGAATCTAGGTTTTTTATTAGCTTGGCGACCTCATGCACGGATATTTGTATGTTACCTAGCTTGTTCTGTGTTATAAGAGGAAATGGCCTTCGTCGCATAGGGTAGAATTAGGTGCAAAGTTCTTTGCAAATAGTTTGGCCTTGTCTGACGCTTACGAGATGACCACTGGTCCATTGATAATGGTTGGGATAGAACGCACACTTCTGTTCAGGATCCTATTTGTTATTTGCCAAATCTGGTGGGAACCAAGCCGCTGATCAGCTACCTTGGATTTAACAGACTGGGCATATAGCTCTCTAGCATTTTTTATTACTCTTTTACAGTGGTTGCTTGCGTTCCTGACAGCAGCTTTCGTCTCAGTGCATCTATTACGTTGGTAGCTATGGAAAAAGTGATTTCTGTGCGCGATAGCAGCAGCACATTCTGGGGAGAACCATGGCTGGCTGTTAGGTTTTTGTTGGAATTTTTTAGATGGTATGAATTGGTCTATGCCTACAATTAACCATTCTGTCAGATCTGATACTATAGAGGACACTTCCTTTTTAAACATGGAGTGCAGAGGTAAATCAGATATGAATGTACGGAAGCTATCCCAGTCAGCCATAGAGTATCGGTATACAGTACGGTGGAGGGGTACGTCTGGGGGCTTCTTACATTTCGTTTTTATCTTAACTGATACGACGGAGTGGTCGGAGGATCCTAGGGGAGAATGAACGGTACATGAACATAGCTCAAGGGAAGTTGAGAGAAAAGGTCTAAGAGGCTTGCATATTGATTGGGTGTATCGGGCACACGGGTGGGTTCGCGAACTATCTTAGTGAGGTCATAAGCAATGGCAAAATCATGACAAAACCTCCCCTCATCATCTGTCTTATTTGAATGGGTCAGCCATTCCACGTTATGGACGTTGAAGTCACCACAGATGTGGATATTAGCCGAGGGATGTGAAGACAGTATGTGGTCTATTTTCTCAGATATGCTCTTAAGGATAGTAACTCCGCTGTTGTGGGGCCTATAGAGGGCAAATATAAATACAGTGGTGTTAGCAAGTGCAACCCTTAAGCACATATAGAGTGAATTAGGATCTTCTCTAGAGATATCCCTGCCACATGGGAAGCCATTCTTAATGTAGGCACATATTCCATGTCCATGGCGATCTTGGGTGTCAGATTTAGCTGTTAAATTGGAGTATCCATTAATTATGAACTCATCTAGGGAAGTGGTCGGCCCTATTCCAGTTTCACTTAGAAATAATATGTCCGGTTTCGTCTCCTGTAATTGGGTTTCAACCTCTGGAAGGTTGGAACGTAGACCCCTGATATTTGAGGAGGAGACCTGGTAGTAGGGGTCTACGCTGGAAGATGGAGTTCTAGGTTTAATCGAGTTTTTATTCTGGAGATATTTCAAGTTGAGGTTTTGGGATTTGTGGAATAGGTCGGCATACTTGGTTAAAGCAGTACAGAGAGGGAAAGTAAGAGAGAAAAAGACAGGAAAAATGTTTTATTTGTAGCACACGAAAAGGTAAAGCCGTAACAATTACCCACTAGTATGGCATCGAGAGGCCCCACCAGAGACTACTGCATGGTCCTGATCCACTCACCAAATGGCAATACAGCAGTCCCAGTTCTTTGCGCCTGCTGATAGGACAGCCTCCTTAGTGGTTAATCCAAGGTTCGGGTCCCTGACTATCAGGCGGATAATGTCAGCCCAGACAAAACGTTTACCCCCAACACCCTTACTAGTGACATGGCCACAAAGACAGACAGAGACAGAAAAATTTCCGACATCTCAGACTACTGGTCACCAAGTAGTACCGACCTTTAAGCAACCTTTTCTTTCACCCTTTGTCAGAAAAATCACTCATTGAATGAGGACTGAATGACAAAATAGGAGAAGCGAGAGTTACTGGAGCTTCCAATAACACACCCACTGTATTATCTACTCTCCATATATATATATATATATATATATATATATATATATATATATATATATATATATATATATATATATATATTGACATAATCCTTAAATTGGATTCTGTATTTAAATGAAATTTTAAATATTTTATTTTAGGCCAACGAGAAATATATCTTTTTTTTGTTATTTTATATTTTGTCGCCGGGGCGAAATGAACATGAAAGAGACAGTATAGGAGAAAGAGGGAGAGATTAGAAAGACGTTTAGGAGACATACTAACAAATTGGCAGGTGACCAGGTCAACGACACCTTTCCAAGCCGTGCTCGTTGCTAAACAACAAAGAAAGAAAAGAGAGGGGTAAGAAATGTATAGAGGAGAGGGAGAGAGAGGAAGAAAGAAGAAAAAAGGCATTTTTGGTACAGTACACATCTCGCCGAGGCATCACGCCAAGCGGACGAGGAAAAATTCCCACTTCACCAAACGACAAAGAACGAACCGATGTCAACAACAACGAAAGAAACAGATACTGCCTGGGAGAAAGGGCCGGCGTCGTCGAAATATAGAATGTCAACTCCACAAGGACAAGGGACACAGCACTCCAAAACAACCGAAACATTGGATGGATACTATAGAGGAATATCGCATGTTACGAACTGTCGTCCGAAGCGAAAAAAATGAAGGTTAAATTTCACGCAAAAAAGAAACAAAAGAAGAGAAAAGAAAAAGAAAAACTGTCAGTTGTTCCTCTGAATATATCCCTTCCATATATTAAGTCCAGAGTTTATTTTGCGACGGTATTTGTTTATATTTTGTAATCATATAATCACAATAGATTAATTTTAATGAACTATAAATGTCTATGTTTCTAAATGTAGAGTAAGAGTTAAGTTTTTAAATATTGCGTGAAACAGAAAGCGGTTATACAATTACCATGACATATTTATTTACCTGTACAATTCATAACTATAATTTAACAGGTTTTATGAGTTGTGCCTAACATACAAATTTTTATTTCCCGAACAGTGTTTAGTTTACATTCGGAAACGTGATACAACTCTACATTTGAGGTGGAGCAATTATTTTCTATATTTACGATTTAGAATTGCGTTTTTTTTTTGTATTTTGGATAGTACTGTTCGGGGGCAATTAATGCATTACGCGAATGTACACATAGTGTTTGGATGCAGTTATATATGTCATATGATGTGTGTGCGTTGTAAAGTTGCGCTTTATGGATCCCGATAGCAAGTTTGTAGCTTGTTTTCGCTCAAACCTACTGAGCAAAATGTATAAGGGTATGCGACCTCTGCCAACAACCAGGACGTATACAATTTAAAGCTTTAGGTTACGATGACATAATATGAACATACTTTCTGTGTTCCTTTCCTTATTAATGTTGAATAAATATTGATCGAAATTAAATTTAAATTAAAGAGAACTTAATATGTGGACGAGATGCGCATATATATATATATATATATATATATATATATATATATATTCTATTATAAGAAAGGGCTAATCGGTTTCATGAATTTGGAAGTCAGAAACATTTTTATGAAGTTAATACTTAATATGTATATTTTATATTTGTTTTATGCCGACGTTAAATATTTTTATATCGATATTAATACCTTTTATGTCAATTTAACTTATATTTTATGCTATTTTCATGTCAATTTAATATTTAAAACCACTTATATTAATATTTTAATGAATTACTTACATCTGTTACGTAGATATTCGTTATTTCTTTCGCAGTTGTATGCAGCATTTCTGAATAATACATAAACGTAATTTGGAATCATATTTTCATTATATGTTTTTGTCTTCTAAGATGTTAACATATTTGTTTAACGAAATTTCATCCCCCTTTTCAATTAAATAGTTACTAAGTGTTATGTTCCCTCCTCATGTGCTGTACTTATCTCTTTTTCACGTACTACGAAAGCAAAGTCATTTTTCTTTCAATTCTTGTGAGAAGTGCAAACTTTAATACATATACAAACACACACAAGCATACAAGCACACACACATTCACACACACACACACATATATATATATACATATATATATATATATATATATATCTTTGTACTAACTAAATATTTCATCCCTACCCATTCGAGGATGTAGAAGTAATGGTTTCGAACCCCTGGGGCTACTATGTCCGTGCTCATAAAGCAATACATCTCCTCATGCCATCATCCTAGGAGAAGAAAAATTCTTATGTTTCACCTGTGATGCCTTCCTCATAAGTTTGGCATTAAATAAACGGTAGAGGGATGCTTCTTAAGTATTGTTCGAAAACCTCCCTAAAACTGGTGACTCAACCAAATTACAGGGTTCCAAACCAAAATTGCTTATGGGAGACTCTGCGTATCGTCCGTCTTTCACACTTTTTGCATTTAGCAAATCGAAGAGGTGCGATCACTGAAACTCTGCAGAAAACCTTAGACTTGTTTTCTGAATCAATGAACGCCGTTCCAGAGCTATGCCTTCTTTTCACCATCTAAAACTGGGTGTCTCGTGGGTGCTTGATCGCTAAATGTGCCCACACGAAAAATCTTTATTTTTTTTAGCCGTTTCCTTGATTATATGCAATATGTTTATACGCCATGTCTTACATCTTGTTACGAACTTGTATAAATCTAAATAAAAATGTAAAAGATGATTATGAATATTAAATAGAATGCGTTGTTTTATATAGGTTGTGTGTTGTAAAAACATAATCTTAGCCTAAGAACACATAAAATTATATGTATCAGTTACATGGTAAATAGCAGGTGATTCTATTTAAAAAATATATCAGTGTTTTTTTTTTTTCAACCGTTTATAATTAATGCATTGTTTGCAACTGTAAAGTTATTATGTGGAATCGAATTAAGCAACTGCTCACCTGCGATATCTTGGATTTAGTTTGAACTAACGGGGGGGCAGACTGTGTCCGGTAGTAAAATACGCTTAAATATGATATTTAATTTTGTACAGATCTCGTATATATAATAATTGAGTCGTGATATTCAAAGTAATAAGAACTATTTCGGTGCTATAACCGTAACCGCAAGCAGAATGTAACATTGAAAGCTGGTGAGGTTACTATTTTACCAACATGACACGCATATGAATTGATAAACAATAAACGTATCCTTCTTAGATAAGAGAAAAATTCAGGTTGTCCTCGACGGTCGTACATCTAAACAATATGATATAAATGCGGGGGTGCCCCAGGGTTCTATCCTTGGACCTCTATTGTTCCTGATATTCATAAATGACCTTCCCGACAACATTGCCTCTGAGATGGGTATGTATGCTGATGACACTACACTCTATGGCAGACACGACAGGAAGACGAATGAACACATTTCTAAAGAAATGGCAGAAACACTAGAGGAAGACCTCCAATCTGTAGTGGAATGGGGACAAAGTGGTTGGTCGCGTTCAATGCTGCCAAGACTAAACTAGTTTCATTCAATAATTACAAGAAACCCTCCCTACCACCCATAGCAATGGCCAACGACTTGTTATCTGAGAGTCCATCTTTCAAACTCCTGGGCCTAACGTTCACAGGAAACATGAGTTGGAACAATTACATTGAAGGCATTGCCAGGGCCGCTGCAAGAAAGGTAGGCTCTCTCTACCGTGCTAGAAAACTACTAACACCCGAAAGTATCCTGTACCTCTATAAGGCCACCATTCGCCCATGTATGGAGTATTGCTGCCACATCTGGGCTGGTGCATCTGCTACTAGTCTCTCGCTCCTTGACAAGGTTCAAAAGAGAGTCGCAAACCTGATAGGCCCTGAACTGGCATCTAAGCTTCAGCCTCTGTCCCATCGACGAAATGTTGCATCTCTCCGCCTTTTCTACAAGTATTTTAGTGGTGAATGCTCTGACGAACTGCAATCACTTGTGCCCCCACGACGTGAACACCCTCGACAAACCCGACAGGCTGCTAAATTCCACCCCCACACTGTAGAGATCCCTAGATGTAAAAGATCTTTTTACTCCAATAGTTTCTTCCCCAGAACCGCAAGACTCTGGAATTCCATTCCAGGTCCCTGCTTCCCCAACACTACTGACGTGCAGAAGTTCAAGTGTAACGTTAACCGACACCTTGCTGCCCAAATCCCTGCATAGTACCTCAGTAGTTTCTACCCCTGATAGTAGCCCCCTACACCAAAGTGGCAATTTGCCTTGTTTGGGGTGAAAATGTAATAAAAAAAAAAATGAAAAAAAAAATGTTCTAAATATTATTTTTTCAGTTTTGCCATTGTTGATCCCTTAAAAACTCTTTTAACCTGCTAAGACCCATAATTTCCGTTCCATCTCCTCTGGGATCTGCATCAGTAAATATAAAAATGAAATATAATAAGTCTTCGGGCGTAGCTAACAATCATACAGTATACCGATAGTCTGCGGCTGACTAGGATATCTTCCGTACATTCATATTTGATCTACATCTGCATTCCATGTTTAAAAAGGATGCGTCTTCTATAATATGAGACCTGACCGAATGGTTAATTGTAGGCATAGACCGATTCATACCATCCTTAAGTTTCCAACAATAATCTAACAGCCAGCCATGGTTCTCCCCAGAATGTGCTGCTGCCATCGCGTACAGAAATCACGTTTTCCATTGCTACCAACGTAATAGATGCACTGAGACTAAAGCTGCTTTCAGGACTGTCGGCAACCACTGTAAAAGAGTAATAAAAAATGCAAGGGAGCTATATGCTCAGTCCGTTCATTCCAAAGTAGCGTAGGAGCGGCTTGGTTCCCACCAGATTTGGCAAATAGCAAATAGGATCCTTAACAGAAGCGCGTGTTCTATCCCAACCATCATCAATGGGGCTTTGGTCATCTCGTCAGCATCAGATTAAACATAACTATTTGCCAAGAACTTTGCAGCTAATTCTACCCTATGCTACCAAGGTCATCAACTCCCCGTATTTCCTGCTCTAACACAAAAAACGCTGTGCAACATGAACATGTTACCTTTAATGCATCTAAAACCAAACTCATATCTTTACAGTATCAACGCTCTGATTCCCATCTGGCATCAATTGAAATGGATGGCTCTCCTCTAGGAGAAGCCCCGTGTTGTGATAAGCTTCTGGGTTTGACCTTTACTCCTGATCTGAAATGGAACACGCACATCAAGTCTGTTGCCAAGGTCGCTGGAAAGATGGTGGGATCCTTCTACCACTCCAGAAGATATCTCACTACTGATGCAATTCTCTATTTATATAAAAGCCAAGTACGTCCAAAGATGGAATACTGCTGCCATATCTGGGCAGGATCTGCTAAACGTAGCCTATCCTGCCTTGACAGAGTACAAAATAGACTTCGTGGCTTAGTGGGGGATGCCCTTTTCTCTACCCTGTAACTTATCTCCCACAGAAGAGACGTTGCGAGCCTATCCTTGTTTTATCGTTATTTTCATGGCAGGTGCTCGTCTGAACTTCAATCTCTGGTCCCTCCTCGCTAATCTTTCACGCAAAACACCCGTCTAGCTGAATCCACTGTGAAAAATTTCCCCCGCTCTTTATCTGTGCCTAAATCAAAACGTGGATTCCATGAACCACGCTTCTTTCTTAGAACTGCACGCCTGTGGAACGTGGAACTCTGTTCCGTCTGCCTGCTTCCCACGTGACTACAACTTGGATGAATTCAAGTCCAACGTAAACAAATACCTAATGAACCGCCCTCTCATGTAAACACTTCATTAAATATCCACACTAACGTACTGTACTTGCAATAACCCTTATCGCTGTGTGGCGTCCGGGCCTTTATAAGTCGTGACCACCGTGTAATAAAATATATATATAGATATGTGCGTGAGGTCGCCAAGCTAATCAAGAACCTTTATTCCAGTAAAACAACTGGCCTGACGGCATTTCAATTACAGTGTTGAAAAAGCTATGACCATAACTTGCTCCCATACTTACAAAACTGTTTAAGTGTTGTCTTAAGGAGATGTGCTTCCCCACACCCTAAAAAAACTCATCAGTATGCACTGTATTTAAGAATTCAGGTGATAAGTAATCTCCCTCTCAGTACAGACCGATGTCTCCTGTGTGTCATGAGTACATTGCTGGCATCCATATAAAATTGAGAAGTAGTCAACCACCTCAGCAAAAATAACCTTCTTAGTGACATGCAATATAGTTTCCGGTCTGCCAGATCAATAGCAGATGTGCTAACGGTTATATCTCATAGGATTATTGAATTTCTAGAAAAAAGCTTCCTTCCTAGAGCAATTGATCTTGACATATCAAAGGCCTTCGGTAACCTATGGCATAAAGACCTACTTCACAAGATTTCCTGCTACGGTATAACTGGAAATGTTTTCTCAATCATTAAATCATTTCTCTCTGATAGGCTCATTAGAGTAGTGGTTGATGGAAAAAATCAGAGGCCCTCAGTATTAATGCTGGAGTCCTTCAGGGGTCACTCCTGCGCGCAAATCTCTTCCTGATCTACATCAATGATCTCCCAAACCACATACTTTAATCATTCGTTGACATCTATGCTGTTGACACGACTATCTATGGAAACCTATCTAAGGCCGTAAATTATAAAAGTTCTCTGATTCTCTCTCCTCTGATCTTGAGCGCACAGTACAGTGGGGGGAAGACGTTGCTGGTGACTTTTAATACATCTGAACCCAAGCTCCTATCTTTACATAATAAACGCTCTGATCCCCACCTGACATCAGTTTAAAGATGACTCTAGTCTAGGGGGAATGCTTTGATAAGCTTCTGGGATTGATCTTTACTCCTGACCTGAAATGGAACACGTACATCAAGTCTATTTCCAAGGTCGCCGGAAAAATGGTAGGATCCTTCTACCGCTCCAGAATATATCGCACTACTGATACAATTCTTTATCTATATAAAATCCAAGTACGTCTACGGATGGAGTACTTGTGCCACATTTGGGCAGGAGCTTCTAAAAATAGCCTATCCTGCCTTGACAGAGTACAAAATAGACTTCGTGGCTTAGTAAGGATGCCCTTTTCTCTTCCTTGCAACCTCTCTCTCACAGAAGGGATGTAGCGACCCTGTTTTTTGTTTTATTGTTACTTCCATAGCAAGTGCCCGTCTGAGCTCCAATCCATGCCCCTCCTAGTCTTTCACGATAAACACCCGTCTAGCTGAAACCAATGTCAAAAAATTCCCCCACGCTTTATCTGTGCCAAAATCAAAACGTAGATATCATGAACAAAGTTTCTTTCTTAGAATTGCACGCCAGTGGAACTCTCTTCCGTCTGCCTGTTTCCCACCTGACTACATCTTGGATGTCTTCACAGCCAACATAAACAAATTCCTGATGAACCACTCCCTTAAGTAGACACTTTATCAAATCTCCAATACTAACGATTACTACGATACTATCCCATTGAGTACTGTACACGCAATAACCCTTTATCCCAGAGTGGCTTCTAGGCCTTGATAAGTAGTGACTTCCATGTAAAAATAAAAATTAAAAAAAGTAAAGCAGCGCCTCATAAGCGATCGAATCATTTTAAACCTCTAGCGCCACTGCGACTTATAGTTTCGGAAATGATAGACATACAAACATTGTGAGTTTTATAAATTAGATTTCTGGAAATTTCATCTCCATTTTTCTTGAAATTCATTCCATATTACACGGACAAATAATTATTATATTCTTAAATTTTTGACTTTATATTTTTCATGTGTCGTTCCATTAAAATATTTTTTTCATGAAATCGCTTTATTTTAATTTTCGCCAATATTTATTCATAATTATTTGTGCGCTCGAACCGTTTTGGCCTGTCGATATTTTAATTAAGACATTAATGAATAAAACTGCGTGATTTTCAAATGCTTAATAAGTGAACGCAATTCTGTAATTAATTTCAATCTAGCGTATTAATGAATGTTTTTAAAATCCTACTTCGATTTACAATGTCTTGAAATGTTAATATCATGGAATTAGCGATATTTCTAAAGAGTATTTCGTTTGAATACGCATTAGAAGTCCGCTAGAAAACTAGCCGTCTTTAACACAGAGGCTGCTTTTATCACCATTTTTTAAAGTCTAATATAAACAATTTTTTGTAGAATGATCCTCTTAAATAGTCAAATCAATTGAAGCATCTTCCTTACCGTTCATTACAAAAGTGTCGAATAATTAACCCGACACTCATTAACCCTTATCCTTGAGATACTTTGGGGCTGTGATAAGCGCTTGCATGAATGTAAACTTATAATACAGACTCGATATCATATGCACTCCCTCAAAGCCATTAAAAAGGTTTAGCACTTTTTTACACACATTCCCGGCAAAGAGATGCATATTGTAAAAGAATTACATATTGCGATCATGCCTAGGAAAGATTAACAAGTTGTTGGTTTACTTTTCATTTGAACTTTTGGATATCAGTACATTCGGAAAAGCAGTACGCTGGAAAATAATTATAAAGTCTAGCTGTTCGAAGGAAGACGCTTTTAGAGTAGCCAGCCTTCTGCTATTTGGGAACAACAGTGAAGGGGTGTGATTTTGGTGTTAAGCGAGTTTGTTGGGGATATGTACCTCGAGGGACACAAATGCAATGAGTTTATCAACCAACTAGGCATTTTTCTAAGTGTAAATCAAATGCATTTATCCGTGCTTCTTCCAAAAGAAACATTATTTCTTCGCACACACATGTCCATTTCTTAAAAAAAAAACTCTTTGTTGCTGTCACCCTACTACGGCGCCAGACAGATTTCTTGCCCGAGACTTTCACGCGTTCATCTTGCCCAGTTTATATTTTACTTCTCTGTCGACGACGTAGAGGGTGTTTCTCTCCTTTTTCTTTTGACACAAACTCGGGTGGATCTGGTAATTTGCATACATGTTAAAGCCGCGTAGATCCGGTAATTTGCATACTTTCTAAACGGCCGGCTCCTGCTAATACTTTCGTTAGTCATCTACTCATTTGCTGATGCTGACATTTTTACACGAGCTCATACGTACTCTGTTACACTAATAGATCAAGACTTTGTTCCTGTCTCATCGCTGCAAGGTAAAAAATTGTGAATGATTTACACGTGCTAATGCGGGATGTGCTATGAATTATTATGCCCCTCCATAACGTAAATAAACCTCACATATCCGAGAAACAACAAAATGTATACCTCTACTCTAAAAAGGCCAACATTTCAAAAGGTTTTCTACTCTAATAACTTTTTCGTCAAAAACATTGCTCATGGAACGAAAGAGCAAAAGCACGAATGAAAGTGGTAGTTGTACCATCTGTATAATCAGAGATTTTGTTTTCGTATCGAAAATGTAAATAAAAATATCGATTCGCAGAACAACTCGTCTTTAACATAAGTTGACTTATTCAATATTTTCGCCACAAAACTCCACTTCACAGCTATCCTTACAAGCCTATAATACCCCCCTGAATCCGATTCATTAGCGACGACCATAATTTAATTATTCTTATCTCTTTTCTTTGTTTCTCCGATGAAATTCTAACTACACGACACGCTCAAACAACGTAAGTTTGATTTGTTCGTAAACAAATAGAAAATGTAAAACCAATTAAGAAAAATGGAAATTTACTTACAAATAAAAAACAAAAACAAATGTGAAGAAGACATCATAACGAAATGTACAATTCAGGGAACGATTCTTTGTCCTTTTTAGTAAAAGGCAATTATATAATTCTTTGATTAATCAACCGAATATCTCATCTTATGAATTAATTATTGTCAATATTGTTTGGAGACGTTTCCTTCTGAATATAGATATAAAGACTTGGCCCAATTTTTCATAAAGTGATTGTATTTAACTTAACAGAATTGTATGATTATGGCGGTTGTAATCCTACCCAAAGCAGGGCAGATGATTAGTTGGCCACAATGTTATGAGACAACAACAACTATGGAAGGCAGTATTTATTGGGGATAGAGTTACGGCACTCAGCATTTCGATCACGTCCGACTAACCACGATACGTTGGCCGGCATGAAATGAAACAACAACTATGAATATGAGAAAAAAGGAATACACTAATTATGAAGCCCTATCTCAAATATTAATAAGTAACCAGTTTTTTTTTTTAATTCATCGAATAGCGCCATGGCGACTGATGGAACAAATATTAAATTACGAAAACTGTTTATACATACATAAAAATATATACAAGTCAGAAAAGCATTTTTTGCAACACAGGAAATTTGTTTTTATGAACTTAAAACGAAGAAAAAAGTGTAGCATTGCTATTTCCCCTAAACAAAATCCACATTGACCGGCTCTCAATATACATCATCAGACGCAGCTGGCTCTAAATACACGGCATCAGACACAGCTGAGTGTCAGTAAACGTCATCGGCTAAAACTGCCTCTCAATACACGGCATCATACACAACATGTAAATACACGGCACACGACAGAGTTGCCTGTGAATATATGCCACGAGACCCAGCTAGATGTCAGTTAATAAATGGCATGAGATACAGCTGGCTGTCAATACACAGTATCAGATACAGCCAGCTTTCGATAAACGGACTCAGACACAGAAGAGAAATTTAGATCCCAATACAGAGCATTAGACACATCTGACTGTCAATGCATGTCACCAGACACGGCTGGTTGTCAATAAACGACACCGAATATACATGCCATTCAGTATACGGCATTAGACACAGTTGACCGTCGATATAGGGCATCAGACACATTTGGCATTCAATACTCGTCACCAGAAACAGCTGGCTATCTATAAGCGCCACCAGACAGTCCTGGCATTCAATATACTTTATTAGGCAACGTTGACAGTCAATAAACGGCATCAAACATTGCTGGCTATCGATGCAAGGCATAAGAAACGCTTGCTCTCAATACACAGCACCAGACACAGTTGACTCCAATATACGGCCACGTACACATATGGCTGTCTGACACAGTTGGCTTTCAATACACGACCTCAGACACAGCCGTCCTTTAATACATGAAATCAGGCACAATTCTTCTCTACAGATACTACACTAGATAGAGCTGCCAGTCCGGCTGGATCACTTTTGAAAGGGTTAAGATTAGGAGATATGCGTGCTTGTCGAGCGTGACTTGTCAATATTTTTTATATTTCTTTGTGAAGTAACACACAACTAGACAAGACTACGACCTTCTCATAATGGATAAGCTGTGTATATAGGTTAAAGACAAAACGAAAAAAAATAGAAACTGTTTAGCCCAACGCACACACAATGTAAAAATATAAAATATTGAAATAAAAAGACGATTTAGAGAAGTGAGATAATTAATCTGAAAAAGAAGTCGATATGCTACAATTATACCAATACATTTGTTACAAAAGGAAATGTATATCAAATATACTTATTGTTCTTGCAATGTTTCTTAAAGGGTCACTCACACGACTTTTAAGAAAGTCGAAAAGCGATACTGAATTTCCAAATGTAAAATATTTCGATCCGATGGTCTTTTTGTTTTTTTCCTTGTGTTTATGATTTCAGTAAGGCAATTAAAATGAGTAAAGTGGTTTGTATAATTGAACATTTTGTCATCACTGTAAGGAGACAAAAAACAACAAAATACATGCCTCACTTATAGAGAGTAACAATGTTATTCGAACTTTTTCATATTTTCCTGCGGTTGTTTTGTGTAATCATTTAATTTTGTTCTCTGATGCATGAAAATGTCAATTAAATTTGTATATGTAATTGTGAGGCACTGATTGTATTTCTATTTTATTTTGTCGTTGGTTATGTTCCACGCGGTTAAATAATTAATTAGAAAAATCACAGTAGAGAATAAAGAAGAAGTAACACTGATGGGCAACGTATAATTCCAAAATTAAAAGACTAAGATTGACATGTTAGGTGGCGCTAAATAATCTTTTTTTCAGTTCAAACAGTTACGACTCTATATAACATTTGTTATGATTTTGTTTCCAAGTGTTAACCCATCACGAGGCGTATCAACTTCAAACGGGTTATAGAAAGTGTATCTAGCATGAAAATCAGTTGTTGTTTCCTATGAGAAAGCCAAGACTTGTTGGTTTGTTCAACGGAGATACATGCGAATATTTTCTCAGTTATAAAGTGAAAGAATACGGATTTTTCCATTCCTATGAACCTAGGCAGCTTGCAGTTACCAATTTTGAGGACACAAAGAAATGGTTACTTAACACAACGTAAGATGCGAACTAATAAAATGTCGACCGAATAAGTGATTAAGTAAAAACATAACATTGACGAACAGAAAATTTGTTTCGTTTCTTTCACTTTTTTATCATGTCGGCATATTATTTCCAGAATACACACACACACACACACACACACACACATACACATAAATATATATATATATATATAAATATATATATATTGTGTAAAACAATACTTTCCAAGTTCCCAACACCAACGTTATAAGTTAGTCATTTATTAATTTCAAAAGTTAGCCTTTACACTATTGTCTCGTATTGCGATTAAACAGCCAGCAAGTTTATGTTATTTCCGCATATTTATTACTGTACTCTTAAGATGTTAACCTTTAAAAAAACTTACAAAAAATATAATTCGAAACAATTTACATGTTTTATGTATCAAACATGCTCTTCCATTCCTTTTGTTTTCAGAGATTGCAATAGTTGACATTTCGGACGTGTAGGAGATAACACTATATATAACCTCAAACCCAATTAAAAAATCATTCATTTAGCTTGGACATTTTCTTTCTAAACTTTTATAAATTTATATAATTTTTGTTCTTTTTAAAATAAATTTTATCTATTAGAATACTTTTTTAATCCATTACAATTGGTACAAACAAACCGCGCACCTTTTTAAGTAAATAATTAACACACAGACACACACACACACACACACACACACACACATATATATATATATATATATATATATATATATATATATACATATACATTTCTATATCAATTATCTCACAAGGATATCAGATTATCAGTAAAAGAGAGCGTGAGAGAGAAAGCGAAGGAGAGAACGAAATATATATATATATATATATATATATATATATATATATATGTAGATAGATAGATATATACATATATACATAGACAGATAGATATTTTTGGTAAAACTGGTAATTAGTAAAAACCTGAAGAGAGTGCTCAATACTATTGCAGATCAAATATGTGTTTTATATTTATTACCGTTTTATCTGTTTGGTTACATATGTCTCAGATGTTGGATCATGTTTACGATCTAACAGGGTGTTGAATCGCAAACATGGTCCAACATCCGAAACATAGATAACCAAACAGATAAAACGGTAATAAAAAAACATATATATATATATATATATATATATTTAAAGGAGATTATATCAATAGTCTAAAGAGCTGAGTGTATTTTAATGTAACAGTGAGATTACTAGTTTCATCAAAATACAGGAAAGAGAAAGTGCTCGTTGTAATTTAGATATATAATAAGCTCGATAGGTAAATATCCTAGAGCTAATTCAATATTAAGTAATGTGATTGATAATTTAAAATTTAAAAAACAAATTATAATTAAATTAAAAATCAGTTTCACAAGAAGGAACAACAACAAAATCAATTATCTGTACGATCGTTTCGGAAAACTGTGTTTTTATTGTGGTAGACATCAAGTTACGGACAATAATTATTACATATAGTTTTTTAATAAACAAGGTCTCCTCATCAGCAAATTTTAAAGGGTGTTTTTTAGATTTAAAAGAAAACATAAATAAACCTAGCATTAAAAGTAATGCAGATGTATCTTTTAGTTTTTCACCTTTGTAAATCAGGAACTATGGTTAAAATACTCATGTGTGATGTTTGCTATAGCCTTTTGCTATGTGATGTTTGCTATCACCTTATTGAAAAGCTATAGAAAACATCACACATGGGTATTTAGTTAGTTATGGTTAGTTTGATAGTATGCTTGGGATCATTGTCCTGCTGAAACACGAAATTGCTATTATGTCCCAACAAATCAGCAGATTTCTGGGAGTTTTCCCACAAATCTCCCTGTACATACGCCCATTCATTCGACCATTGATAGTTTCTAGTTCACCAATACCTTTGGGTGAAAAACACCCCCATACTATAATCGAACCTCCGCCAAACTTTACCGTATAAATAATATTCTTTTTGTTACAGGCGGTGCCATTTTAACGACGTAATATGTTGCTGTGTTTCTTCCAAAGATTTCGATATTCGTTTCGTCTGACACGATTATCTTGTTCCAAAATGCTTGGGGTTGTTCCCCATATGTTTTATCATAATTCAAACGTGATCTGACATATTTAAGTTTCAATAATGGAACTTTTCTTGAGGAATTTGATACAAAACTTGCACTGATTGTATCCTTTCTCACACTAATCTCTGTTTCTCTGAAGTCGGTTTGAATTTCACCACGAGTAAAAAAAAAAGTGTATTCTGTACCTTTCTGCTGACTCACCTTGTTTTTTTTTTTTTTTTTTTTTTTTTTTGCAATAGCTTCACCAGGGTTTTGGAGCTTTTTAATAACGTTTCCAACTGTACTAAGGGGTAGATAAAGTTCCCTTGATATTATTCGATACCCTTTTCTTTCTTTGTTTTTATCAATGATTTTCTGACGAATGTCTATTGACAACTCTTTTGTTTTAGATATTTTTATAAACAAACTGGTTGACTTTAAAGGAGTAAGCCTAAAGTGGAAGAATTTTATAAACTTATTTTAATATAAAGCTCAATGAGTGGTCAGTGATAGCTCGTTTGCATTATTGCAACACGCTAAACAAAAGTCATTTTAATTTATTTCAGAAATAGAATTTTTTTTAAAGTGTATTCAATACTCTTGCGTTTGTTATTTCATATTTTTCCTTACATATAAACTTTCTCAACTTTGATTTTGTAATTACTACTTCAAATATAACTTAGAATAGTAACAGGAATATACTGACCAAATTTTATGTAAAATCCAGTACCTAATTAAAGTTCTGGAGAAAAATGTAATGTATCGAATATTTTAGCGTGGCACTATATATATATATATATATATATATATATATATATATATATATATATATATATATATATGTGTGTGTGTGTGTGTGTGTGTGTGTGTGTGTATAATTAAAGTTTCACAGAAACAGATGTTCCCTCGTTTATCTTACTGCATGGCAAGATGCAGCGTGTTTCTTACACCGAGGGTCGAAAGTTAAATGGTCAGTCCAGGCCCAACCTTATCCGATGTCAAGAACATTAAATCTTTCAAAAAAGCTCGCCTGTACGATACTTACTGTGTTTATATATGCTTTACTACGTTTGCAGAGAACCGAACGATATAATTTTACATAAACGTATTGTTTTATGCGAATTAGACCCTCATATTCTCTATCACGAAGACAGAAATATTTTTATTGGCAGGAATTGTAGGTTCTAGAAAGAGAACGTCTTCTATTGCATTATCAAAATAAGATTTTTTTTTCGTTGAATAATAGTATTCTTGATTAATATTTATCAACATTATTATTTTTCAGATAATGCCGGTAGTAACGGTAGTCTTCCGTTTTAGAACCATGAAGGCTTCTAAAAGAAATATATCTGATATGAACTTAAGAGAAACATATGTATGCTGTGTCAACAATAAATGCAGCACAGGTACAAGGAAGAGAGACACAAACGAAAGGAATCACATTGAAATGGAACAAAGCGAAGAAAGGAAATTCTTCACGGAAAATTCTTACCTTGTAGTTTGAATGTCGATCAATATTGAAGAATAGAAAGGAAGCTCATGGCCCAAACATGGAACAAAAGATGCTTTATTCCTGCTGCTCTCAACCAAAATATATTTATGCGAAACCGCCAGAAAAAAATAATAAAACAAGATATGTCATTTTAAACATGCGTCCACGTGACATAGCAAATATATTGTTTGCGTTACGCGTGACAGATCGACGGAAAATGTATTTTAGTGATATGTAAAGACGCTAGTGAAAATCTAAACTGTAGAGATTATTATCAGTATATTATCAGTTAAATAAATACAAACATAGGCAGGATAGAAAACTACAGATAAAATGTTAGTCATGAGAATTAATCAATCTACCGGGTATATATATATTTGTATATCAACCCGTGTAGGTTTGGGACAAGTTTTTTCACGAATACAAAATAACTCGATGTACACTTAAGTGCTAGACTATATTTTCCCAAGTAATACAGAAAAATTTGATTATAGATTCTATAGAAACGTGTATACCCCCCCAAACCACAACCCTCTTGACAGAAGAAGGACATCATCACAATAGATTATTTGCAATCTATACTGATTAAATAATAACGTGTATAACTTCAGCAAATTCAATTAAAACATCAAGGAAAGAAAATATAATTTGCATTATAATCTTTCATCTTAAAATAGACTAATTACCCTACAACTATTGTAATATTACGTTTCAGATTTTTTTTAATCTAAAAGTTAAATGTTCATACCATTAGGGTAGTTCGAAATTCTGTTCTACCTTAAATCTCATTTTAACAAAAAATCATGAGTTCCACACAATAAACCTGAAAGCGATGACATGATACATAGACCAAACCGTGTACAAATAGCATTCGCAAAGAAAAACGCATCCTATAATGTGATTAAAGAATCCTTATCGACAACAGTCTGAAAAGTAATAAAACGAAAGCATTTCAAAGAATACTAGTCTAAAAACTAATGACTATTTTAATATGTATTTTCTGTAAGTAAACTTGTTTTTCTTATACAAAATCTTTCGTTCGTAGTACATTTAGGTGAAAATACATAATATATGTAACACACACACCCACATCCACATACAAACACACACGCACATACACACACATATATATACATATATATATATATCACATATATATATACATATATATATATATATATATACATAAATATACATATCTTGATATTAAACATTTATTCAGGTTTTCTAAAAGAAAAATTACTTTTAAAGCTATACGGAAGGTACACAAAATTTTAATTATTTGACAACATCTATCTATCTATCTATCTATCTATCTATATATATATATATATATATATATATATATATATATATATATATATAAAAGCGAAAATGTATGTATGGATGTATGTATGTTTGTGTGTCTGATAAGAACTTTTGACAGACGGAACAAAAGTTCACAAACTTGGTTTCATATGAAAGCCCCACCCTCCGGACGAAAAATATCGAAAAATTGGCCCAAAAGGACAATCAAAAGTGCGTCAAATGATCGATTATCTGCAGGGGGTGCCCCCAAAAAGTGGCATTTTAATGTTAAACGTAACATATTTTTAAATCGATTTATAACTGCCCAAAAAAGTACGGGCGCCTACTCATCTACATAAAGTGTACACGAGGTCGTTTATTTTGGGTCAACTTGTATTTAAAACCCGCTGAGTCGTGTCACGTGATATTGACGTCAACAACCTATAATGGCAGTCTGAATTTAAAAATATTGTTGTTATCGGTAAACATGTTTTTAACCCTCACACAAGCTAAACTATGAACTTCTACGCTATGACAACGTTACCAAAGTTATTAGCGCGTTAAAATAGTTAGATAGATAGTTAAACGAAAAATAACAAATGTGAAGTAAAAAAAAATACGATTACAAAAATTATTAACGATCGAAGTTTTTACAAAAAAAAAAACAGCCAGACGCCATTTTCATTTTTAGTAACACTCTTTAGAGTAAGGAAGACGAAGTGAGAGAGAGAGAGAGAGAGACGCAAACAGAGAGAGAGAGACAGAGAGAGAGAAACGTTAACTTTTCACCCCGAAATCGAGAATTTTTTACAGGGGGGGGGGTCAACAACGCATGCGTCAGATGACGTCATGACGTCATGACCTGATTTACTTTAAATAGTTGAAAAACCGAACAAATTTCAGATGCGTCGGTTTATTATCTAAACGTTTTTGGTTCGAATCGTGGTGTGAGATATTTTTGTTTTTCGATTTTTTAAATTTAAATATTGAACCATGTATTATTCAAGTCATTTTTCACGTAACGTTCGTTTTCCTGTTTTTTTTTTAATTCGCTTATTCTTAGTGACACCCAAAAACACCCGGGTACCCACCTGTTTTATTTTGTGTTTTTTACTTCGCTTATTCTTAGCGACACCCAAAAACACCCGGGTACCCACCGATTTTTTAAATTTTAATGTCGAAACATGCTTATTTAAGCCATTTTCACGTGTTCGTAACTGTTTTCATCGTTCGTTTGCCTTACGTTAGACTTTTTTTGTATTTTTTTCGATGTTTAGATTACCCCCCCCAGCTTAATACAAACCTTGTTTTCTTTTCTTACTTAGCTCATAACAATGCTTACATCGTCATCGTCGTCGTCGTAACGCTCGACGACTTTCAAACATCTTTCCCTTATTCGCTTATAACAATGCTTCATTCTGGCTGGCCGATTTTATATTCAAACTTCGCCTCAGGGCTTCGGCTTCGATGCTACCCCCTCCCCCGGTTTCTTTTTTATTTAACACCACAAACACCTGCAAACACCCGGGCAACTCCGGGTACCCCTCGCTAGTATACCAATAAAACAAGAAAACCCTTATTTTGTGGAGTTTCTAAGAATGCAATTCTTCTCATCAGAAGGAAGAGGTTTGCAAGATATACAATATCTTTAGAAGTTTCTTGCGAAATTTAAAATTGTGATTTCAAATAATGATTTTTTATTACAAAGGCCACTCAAGGATAAGGTTACTGTATTTTCAAATGAGTTTACGTTAAAATACCTTTAGCTAATCTATCATTCAAAAAAAGATTTTCGCTTTTTCTGATCCTTTAACTTACCATAGTTTTCAAAAAAAATATGTCTTCATTTGAAAACGTTGAATAGAAGATTGTAAAAAAAAAATGAAGCCAATTAACACAATTTTCTTAATTCAATTCAAGTGCAGTCAAAAGCTGCTGAAACAACTTGTAGTATCAAAGAAGCGTTTGGCCATGTAACACCTACTGAAGCATACCAAAGTGGTGGTTTAAGAAATTTCGTGACGCCGACGAAGCTATTGCAGATGATTCTATCAGATGATGACACCGATCAATTAAAAGTCTTAGTCGAATAAGATCCACACACAACCATTTAGTAACTTGCTTCTTAATTAGGCGTAACGTATATAACGATTTCCACCCACCTAAGAAAAATTTAGAATAGACTTGATAAATGGTTGCTTCACGAATTGCACGGATACACACACGCGCGCACAAATATATATATATATATATATATATATATATATATATATATACATATATAAAGCTGAATGCCTCTGTGTGTGTGTGTGTGTGTGTGTGTGTGTGGTCAAGAATAGGTTCCTATATGGTTGACTATTTAAAAAAAAAACGATTACATATAATGATAGAAGATATATCGAGACACAGGAATGGGTATGTTTGATCTGACAGAACGGTGGTTCATTAAAATTGTGGGATCTGCGTTCGCGCCTGGTCCACAAAGTATGGAAATAAAAATGTAAGACTTAAAAAACAACGTTTATAAGTGTTTTTTGATATAGATGTACATAGGAATACTTTGATAAGTATGTTTTAACTTAAATAGGGATGGTATAATAAAATTGTGGGGTCTGCGTTCGCGCCTGATCTCCATAGAATGGAAATAGACACACACTTTAATAAATACTTTTCATATCTATCTGCGTAAGTATACTTTGATAATTATGTTTTAGCTTGAAGAAATATGGTATAATAAAATTATGGGGTGTTCGTTTGCACCTGATCTCCATAGAATGGAAATATGTTACAAAATTTAACAAGGTTTTTTAAATATATATCCACAGAATATTGTGATAAGTGTTTCATTGTAAACAGGTATTGTATAATAAATTATGAGGTTTATCTATTTTATTTTTACTTTCATCATATTTTGCTTTGGTTTTGATACCCAAAAATTCGAAGCTATCTCATGACAATGCTCCCTTTTCATAACATATCATACTAGGTTGTTTTTGAACCCAGTCAACCAAGGGTACGTTTGCTAGTATATATATATATATATATATATATATATATATATATATATATATATATATATATGTGTGTGTGTGTGTGGGTGTGGGTGCATCTATATGTGTGTGCATGTGTGTGTCTATCATGTCGAAAAATATTTCAGACATTTTATCATCGGGAATCTGTTTTTTTGGTTTTGGTTTTTTACTTTACTTGGTTTTAATATCTACATCTTCCTCTGCTGTACATCACCTATTTATATTTATTTTTAGCTGAAGGACTTTTCATTCAGTATCTTACGACTGTTTACAGGAAGAGTGCCGGAGACACTGGAGAAAATCAGTTTTACTGCACTAGTACCGTCGAATGGATGTATAAACATTCCCGGGCAGCGACAAGACGATACAGCAAGTGAAAGTACACTATTGTAAAACAAAATACATCATAAAGAACTTATTTACATAGCACAATTTAAAGTACATTCAGAAAACCTTTTACGAACACTCCCCTATAACTACACACCTGTAAAAGTAAATTCCATAAATGATTAATGTTTTCGTTTTAACTACAAAACCAAAAGAAAATCACTTAAATAAAATTCGTAATTAGTGAATCATTAATCGGGAATTCCCGACTGACCTGATTTCTTTGTTTAAATTATTCGCAAATTTAATTATTTCTGTTTATAATTAGTTTTCCACCATTTTAATGAAGTGTTCTTAATGTTCTATTTCACATTGTTACACTTTTTGGGTTTGCTTTCAAAAATACAAAACAATATTTTTTACTCTCCAATTCTTTTCTCTTTCAAGTTAATCAACCTTTGCTTTTATCGGTTAATAAAGCAGTTATTATTAAACGCGCACAAAAATTAGAAACAGGAAAAGAGCACAGTGAATAGAGAGGTTGAATCTATCTTGTGTTAGGTGATCATTGTCTGAAGATAGTGGTTTTAATCCTATCAAAAACTGAGCAGAGGCTTAGTTGGCCAAAACATCTGTCAAGGGCAGCTATGGAAGGCTGTAATTAGGGAGGATACAGTTAAGAGGTTCAGTATTCTTATCCCGCCACGGTTAACCACATAACGATGGTCCGAGGAATAGTTGGCCGATTCTTTTATAACCAACAACTATATGATTAAGATAATAATACGCAAATAAATAATTAAATAAAAGAACATAAATATTTTGTCCTGTCTGCTTATTACGTTATGCTAATTCTTTTGAGATTATGTGGAGTTTTGGAAAATATTCATTGCTCATTATATGGATAGTAGGAGGTCAATATCAAATAATGTGCCGTATTAATTGACTTTCGATAAATCGATTACCGAAATAAGTGCGTCATATAAACACACTCATAGCTGCTTTCAATAAGTTCTCAGACCTTTTCGCAGAGGCACTTTTATGGATAGTACACACATGAACATCTAGTTCCCTTCGAAGTAATCTTCTCCGGCTGTGATGCACTTGTTGTACGTTTCCAACATCTTCTAGAAGGCCCCATGGAAATTCGACAGTGTGAGCGTCACAGCATCTTCCATCTCCGCAAGTGTCTCATAACGACAACCTTTAAGGGTTTCCTTAGTGAATAAGCAAAATTCACAGAAAACAATATTGCCATACGGAGTGTGAGGAACTGCCGTGATGCCCATCGTAGTCAAATACTCTGTGACAAGGATAGAGTTGGGAAATGGTGCATTGTCGTGGTTAAAATGCCACTGATCCGATTTGAAGAGTGCTGGCTTTTTTTCGACAGAATATCTTCCAGAATTACTGTGCACTTATTGTGTATATAAACAGACGACATTCGATGAAATTCTTCATCTGGCCACACGTACACCTCTCATTATATTTTCAAAACACCATCCACTCCTTTAATCAGTTATGCCACTCAAAAAATAATGGTCAGTTAATGCAAGATTGTCGGAAACAGTCTAAATCTATCCATACGTTTTTTTAGCATTTTTCCAAGATTACAACATAATTTTATAGCATATTTTTCTTCTAAAATACCCTCACATCAAGTTTTCATTTTTGAAATTCACAAGTTATGACAATCAGGCTTTAGTAGGGGGCATTCCTATTCATGCTGTTACTGTTAATTTGAATCTGAAATTAGTCAGTCCTCTCTTATAAATTATAGCAATAACATACGGAATTTTCGGGCGTCTACGATAATTTTAAATGTGTGTACAAAAATGTCTAGAAACTTATTGAACGATAGTTTATTATTATTATTATCCATTTCAGTCCGTGAACTCTCTTAATAGAATTTACATAGTTCAGTAATGTGTGACCATCTTCTGGGTGTGGTAAGAGTATGAGTTCCAAGCCTACATATCATAATAACGCGGCTTTAGTTGAGTTGATACTAGTGCCACTCTCACAAGTCTTCCCTGTCTGCATTAACCAGTATTGGCGATGTTTTTTTTTTTAATTCCTAGCCACTATTTCTGGTGATATATATATATATTATAATCTAACATGGTGTTTATGGTTCTAGCACAGGTGAACAGACTGAGTATGCTGGTGAGTCAAATGCACCACTGTGAAGTATTAGAAGTCAAATAACAACGTTTCCCAGACACATTCGCCAATGGTTATTTAGTTATCAAAACAGATCCACAACGTTTTGACTCACTATCTAATTGGAACATATTTAAGCATACCAAATCTACTCGTTAAATATGTAACAAAATTAGGAACAGCCGTTGGATTTAATATTAATACAAATGTAGTAGGAGTTAATAAAATAAAGTGCTTATATGCAATAGCACATCAAGCCAATCACAATAGATGAACAACTTTTACATATAAATTAATGACTCCCATTTATCCTGTTGCGTCACTTCTCATATGACGATAAAATGGTTGTGTTTGAACTCGACATAACTCGATATATTGCAATGATATTTAATAGAAGCACCATGTTGAAGAGGCGAATATCTTCTATTTCCTCCGTGGATGGCACGATAAATATATCTCTGTAGCAACATATTAAATATTCAAGTGTTAATATATGAAGAATCATTATAATTTGTTAAAATACTTGACAATAGGCAGAGGGATGCAATATTTCGTCGATGGGACAGAAGCTGAAGCTTAGACGACAGTTCAGAACCTATCAGGTTGGTGACTCTCTTTTGAACACTGTGCCGGAGTAGCAGACGAATCAGCACAAATGTGACAACAGTACTCCATACCTGGGTGAATGGTGGCCTTATAGAGGTACAGGATACTTTCTGGCGTAACTGTGTAGCACGGTAAAAAGAACCTACCTTCTTTGTGATTTACATTTTTATTATGACTAAACTAATGCATTCATGACCTAAATATTTCATCTCTCGTGGGTAGATATTGACGGCATGAGAAACTACAAAAGCAAGTCATGCCATAGATACTTCACTGTATTCCTAGGAATCTTGATTTGAGAATAATGATGCATATATAGTATAAGTCAATCATTTAATAGTACTAGTCCTGTACTCGCATCTCTTCAACTTTTAATATCAACATATAGGATGAGTTATTTTTTTTATTTATTTAAAAGTTTCAGTTAGGGTGAGTGAGTGAGGGGGTGCTGGACAAGTAGTTGTGCAGAATACCAGACATGCAATACAAGTAGACTATCAGCTGTCCTCACCCACAGGATTGTGGCCTCAGGAAAGCCCACCGAGAATGAGTGCAGGGTCCCTTTCCATGCGCGACATGGCACTACAAACATCCGATATTTTACAACTGTTGATGGAGCAGCCGCTCTAAGCGCTACCAAAGAGGTAGGGCTCCTGTACTATCAGTCGGAAACAGCAGCCAGGAACTGTCAATCCGGTACCCTCAATCCGTTAGGCAAAGCCAGCCCAGTCCAATTGCACGAAAAAAAAAGAGTTACTATTGGAGTAACCATCGTTGAGCAATCCCCGTTACAGATGCCCATGAAAAAATCATCATTCATCGCTTGCAAACAATGCATTGAAAATTTTTACGTAGAAAAATAAATTCCAGAGTGCAAAATATTATTTTAATAATGATCTTCACGTAAGCTTAGATCTTTCACTTTTTGCGTCGTAAACATAAAACTTTACTTTTGGAATGACCTTCGTATATAATTCCGTTTACTTGTTTTGTGTATAACGAATTTTGTGTGAGTTATTTAATGTCAAAATCCAGATCTATTGAAACTATGTTACAAACAGTATAGAGATGTTTACTTTATTTTCGTCTCGAGCGTTCTGTTGATTTTACGTCTGCATTGCTTAGTTGAAATTAAAATCTTGTGTGAAGTGTTAGATACATAGAAATGCACTCACCTCCCATATATATATATATATATATATATATATATATATATATTAGTGTTGGGACGATTAGTCGGAGTATAGATTGAAACATGCATAAATTGGAACTTTTTCGGGTATGGGAGTCAGTACCGGAACCAGAAAAAATGTGCCCATATAAAGGTGCCAAAAACAATTTCTTTAATTATCTTTCTATTTCATTTTGGTTGAAGAAACATCTTGCAATGCTACTAGTAATAATTAAATTGTAAAGATTTATCGATTTAAACTTCCAATAAGACTAAACTTTACAGACTTCCACCTCTCACGTTTGCTTCTTCCGTTTGAGAAAGAATATGAACATTTAAGATGTTTTTTATAATAATCAGGACACAATACTTATTTTATAGTTAAATATTTAGTAATTTATAAAGAATAAAAATAGGGATCGGAAATTGTATCGAAATCTGGAATTTAGTGCGAAATCGGTAATCGTATCGAAATCGGAAAACAACATTTACACTGTTCCTCACTAATGTATATATATATATATATATATACATATATATATATATATATATATATATATGTATATTACATAGTAATAATATAGTATACAAAGTAATAGGGTTAAGATTAAGGTTTGAAATGTAAGAATAACTCGTTGGTTAAACTGAAAAAAACCCAATATATTCTAGTAAAAATAGAATAAGTTTATCACTATAAATATTTAAGCATAAATAATTTTTTTAAAAGTAATTTAAGATTATAAATAAATGTTTAATGCTTAATAACTTATAGATTTATAATATTTTTTACTAAAATATCGTGTCTTATTATTTTCCAGTTTTAACAATTTGTCTTTTTGCTTTCCAAAGCTAATCTTGTAAACAATCTATAAAAAATCTAAGCAACTTCTTTAAATTACTAAATAAAAACATAAAATAAAGACTTAATTAAGTAAATAAACAGAAAGAAGGCACGAAAAGGGAGAAACAAAATTAACGGGCGACGTCGTAAACGAAATATGATCAGTCACGGCACTGAGTACCACATTTGTTAACGCTTTCTATATCACCTAAATCAGTGGCTATGGTAACCAAAAATCAATCAAAATAAATCGTCTCTAAAACGCCAACGTGGAAAACCTTTCTAAGGAAATCAACAGCCAATCAGAACAAAAATCGTCTCTCACGTTCCTTTCTACTTCTTAGAACTTTTGAACACCAGTAATTTTACTGATAACTTTTGTTATAATGAACGAAATGGAAATGTTTTATTTCAAAATATAGCCGAGAACGTGACCTATGAACTGTAAACTTCGTTTCAAATTTTATCACAAAATGAGTGAGCAGTTAAGCTTTAAAGCAATTCTAAATTAGTAAAGCACACGATTTACCATATATTCAAATACGTCCGTGCTTAAATGATGGGTACCATACACATTATACACATAAACACACATGAACACACACAAATACACACACATACACGGCATACACACACACACACACACATATATATATATATATATATATATATATATATATATATATATACAGTTGTGCCCGATATTATTCATACCCCCCTTGAAAATTGAGTTTATTAGGTGTAACTTTGTTAGAATTTATTGTTTACGTCCATATTGATACATATTCTTGACAAACCTCTTCTGATCATTTTCGTCATTTTAAAATCTCGAGATACTTGTAATAAAAGAAATATACAGCTATTTATAAAATCTGCAATGTTCAAAAATAATCATACCCCCTTATTTTTTTAGAATTAATCGAGTTTCTGACTGTTTGTTTCCTGTTTGATTCTTATTTTGAATGCTTTTATACAACCTTTGATTAATTTCATTTCGTTTTTTGCATTTTTCAGAAATTAAAATGATATCAACTGAAAACCAATAAAAGAATAAAAATTATTAGAATGGGGAAGAAAAAAGAGCTTAGTAATGATCTTAGGACTAAAATTGCGAATTCACATAAGGATGGTTTAGGTTAAAAGTCAATTTCCAAGAAATTTGAGGTCCCTACAGCAACAGTACAGAGCATCATCAAAACATTCCAGAGCCACTACACAACAAACAACTTGATTGGTAGAGGAAGGAAAAGGAAACTGTCTGCTAGAGCCACCAGTAATATTGTAAGAAGTGTTAATGCAAATCTAACCACCACTACTAAGGACATTTTAGAAAATCTGGAGTCTTCTGGCATAAAAATATCAAGGCAAACATTGCAAAGGACTCTGCATGAAAATGGTCTGAAAGGAAGAAGACCAAGAAGGACTCTATTGCACACCGGAAAACACCTTGCAGCACGTCTAAAGTTTACTAGGAACCATGTGAATTCTCCAGAGTCCGTTTTCTCAAGTATTTTGTGGACTGACGACACAAAAATTGAATTGTTTGGCCATATGGATGTTTCTTACGTTTGGAGGAAGAAAGGAGAAGCTTACAACCCAAAGAACACCATACCCACGGTGAAACATGGTGGTGGTAGCCTAATGTTTTGGGGCTCCTTTTTGGCTAGTGGTCCAGGTAGTTTGGTCAAGATAGATGGAACCATGAAGAAGGAGCAATATTTGGAGATACTCCAGAAAAACATTAGACAGGATGCGGAGAAGCTCCATTTAGGACCAAACTGGGTCCTTCAACAGGATAATGATCCAAAACATACTGCCAAAATAGTCAAGAAATGGTTTGAGGATAATCAAATTAATGTTTTGGAATGGCCTAGCCAGAGTCCCGACCTGAACCCTATCGAAAACCTCTGGCACATATTGACAACTGAGGTTAAAAAACGGAAACCTAGAAATTTGAGGGATTTGGAGAACTACTGCATTGAAGAATGGTCAAAAATCAGTGTTGATGCTTGTAAAAACCTTGTTGATAAATATCCCAAACGGTTACAGGCAGTTATTAAGAATAAAGTTCATGCTATTGACTATTAGTAAGAGAGGTATGAATAATTTTGAACTAGTGCCATTATTGTTTTTCTTTGTATAATGTTTCAAACTTGCATAATTTATTTATTTGTTGAGTTTAAATTAAATGCTTATGCTTGATTTATTGTTTGAAATCCCTTTAATATTGTCTACCTTCTGGTTTGAGCAATAATCTTATAGAAATCTCAAAGATCCGAGGGGTATGAATAATATCGGGCACAAGTGTATATATATAGTAACCAGTTACTAAGTTTTAAAGTATAGAAACTTCGATCGTATATCTTTTAAAATTGATGTTAGTGCGTGTTGTTTATATATCCAGAATTTTTGTTACGTGAACCTTAATTATAATTAGCCAATGGTTGCAAAATACCGATAAAGATAAATGGCTACTAACAAAAATAATGTAACTCATAACATTTTGACAGCATTGATATATTTTCTTTCATAAATTACTTTAAGATTATTCACAGACCGACTCAATAAATCCGACTCTTCAATGTTTCATGGTTTCCCTTCATAAATCCAGTAGTCTGTAAAGTGGATTAATCTAATAAAAATGCAGATAAAGTTGCCCGGGAATAAAAATAGACTGCGCGGATATATATATATATATATATATATATATATATATATATATATATATATATATATATATACTATTTTTTTGTCTGAGGAGGACAAATTTACAGAAGTCATGCATACCAAATCCCTCTGCCATGTTATATATCTTAAAATTTCAAGCCTCCTCTTATTTCTATCCGTCTCTTTTCTCTCTCTCTCTCTTTTATATATATATATATATATATATATATATATATATATATATATATTTATATATAATTTAAAGGAGATTAGAACAATAGTCTAAAGAGCTGAGTGTATTTCAATGTAACAGTGAAATTACTAGTTTAATTAAAATACAGGAAAGAGAAAGTGATCGTTGTAATTTAGATATATAATAAGCTCGATAGGTAAATATCCTAGAGCTAATTCAATATTAAGTAATGTGATTGATAATTTAAAATTTAAAAATCAAATTATAATTAAATTAAAAATCCGTTTCATAAGAAGGAACAACAACAAAATCAATTATCTGTACGATCGTTTCGGAAAACAATGCTTTTTATTGTGGTAGACATCAAGTTACGTACAATAATTACATACAGTTTTTTAATAAACAAGGTCTCCTCGTCAGCCAAAAAAAAAAGCAAGGGTTTTCATTAAATTTAAAAGACACCATAAATAAACCTAGCATTAAAAGTAAGGCAGATGTATCTTTTAATTTTTCGCTTTTTGAAATCAGGAACTATGGTTAAAATACTCATTTAGATGTTTGCTATAGCTTTTTACCTTATTGATTTACATTATTGTGCTCTTATATAATTGGACCAGGACCATCATGCGGACTAGACCAGCAGTCTCAGACTTTAAGCCGAGCAAAGTAACAGACGCAGACAGATTACAAAACGAACAAACTGGAAAAAAACAGAAATACAATAAATAAAAAACAAAAACCTACTGTAAACTTTTTGAGTATATATTTATAAAAATTATATAAATATATTGAATATAGAATGAGGATTTATAAACTGTAATAATTGTTTGAAAGTTGGTCGTAAAATGAGTGATTTTATTATATATATATATATATATATATATATATATATATATATATATAACTACTTAATTTACTCACATAAAATTAATATCCGAAAGTATAGATTTATGCGTAAACTTTAAGTAGTTACGTAAAAAGTGCTCAATACGTAGGTATAGCTAGTTAATAATTTATGAAATATATATGGCGATTAAGCTACACTGAATATTCCGCGTTTCATCCACTCTAGCACTCTTCAGCTCTTCAGGCTTATGCGCGAATTCTGTAGTTGTGTGTAGATTTTATATGCGCATCTTCTATTGAGATTTTAGTTAGCCAATCAGCTTTCTAGTATATATATATATATATATATATATATATATATATATATATATATGGGTGTGGGGTGTGGGGGTTGGGGTGCGTGCGGATGTGTGCTAAGATATTTTTATTCCTTAGAAATACTGGTAGAGTTTGAATAAAATAAAATACGTATTGAATTGAAGCAAAAACAACGCATTATCTTCTTCTATTTTTCTATTCTTCTATTCTATTCTCTTCTATCTCCGTCTATTCTATCTTCTTTTTTTCTTCTTCTCTGCATAAATAAAATGAACTGATTTTTACTCCTTCAAGTCGGACCTAAATAGGATTAAAAATCATGAAATTACATGCAAATGTAATGCGTACAGACTGTATCTGAGGTTTGCTATAGGTCTATTACCTTTACAGTACATAGACAATGGTACATTCGTATATTTTTTCCGGTGAGAGTCCACTGCCAAAATCGCTTACATTCAATGGAAGTTGCAACATCTTTTCTCTCTATTAGATGTCTCCTTTGCCCTCTCCCCATTTATACTTTACAAGGAACACTACGAGGAAACACAAGGTTACTTATGCCGTTTCTTTTTTTTTTAATATTTTCCCCTGATTTATGCTTTCTGTTTTTTCCATAATAAAATAGAAATTAAAAAAAACGCGAAAACGCGATTACTATTATTGTTTTCTTTTTGCTTTTTATTTCGTTAGTGTAAGACGCAATCTGCGAGACTAACCGGAGGTTACTTCTGGTTTTAACGACTCTAACCGTCAAATCTTACTATGACCTTTATTTATTAGTACTTTCAACTCAACATTTATTTTTACACAAAGATTACATCGCAACTATATTGTGAATTCACTTGCATTACACTTAAATTAAAATTAAAACAGATACATTTATTTTGAATTCTCAGAAAACAAAAACATGCATTTAGAATTCGAGTGTGATGTAACTACTGAAACTAAACCCAACTTCACTGCGAAATTGATATTTGACCTAATTCACTTTTTAGTTAATTCATCACTTTTTTGGGGGGGCGCTTTCGCTTCAATAGTTCAAGTTCGACCACCCCCTTCAAAATCTTTTGGATTTTTCATACACACGGGCACAGCCGGACCGTTCGTATTGCATCACGTTCATTTTTTAAATGCGTTTTTTTACACGATTTTAAAATAGTGTTTTCATTGTTTGTTTTTATATTTAAACAGGGTTATAACTCCGTTTAGTTTTCATTTTACCCCCCCTAACATCACACGCCTCTAAAAACCAGTGCAATGTAGGGAACGCCGGGTTACCCCTCCTAGTTACAAAAGAAAAGGATATTTATTTTGTTTGAAGTTTATGTTAACATTCATAACTATATTTCGAAGGAAACATTCATCTTCAGTGTGTCTTCTTATTTTTCTTTTCCCATGTTGCTGTTGGAGCAGAGAAGAAGAAAGTAAAAATCCGTTTGTTGTTTTTACGTTAGTTTTTTTTTTTGCTTCAAACGTATTTAATCCGATTATATATATATATATATATATATATATATATATATATATATATACATATTATATTATATACAATATATATAATATAATATGTATATATATACATATATATTATATATTATGTATGTATTATATATATATATATATATATATATATATATATATATATATATATATATATATATATATATATATATATATACGTATATATATGTATATACTAGCATTTCAGCCCGATGTTGACCCGGGTGTTTTGACGTGTATGTTGAGCAAAAAAAAAAAAAAAAAAAGGCTCGAACCCGTACCGTGAAGGAGGAAAAGAACGGGAAAAAAGGTGACGGTTTGCTGTTCCGATCATAGTCAAACCGGGAGTCGCGTAGGTTTAAAGTAAGACTAGACAATCGAAAACTAGGTATGACTTTCGGAATTATCGACGAAAAAAGCGATCCGCTCCCTGTAGAAAGGCGCCCAGTTGAGGGTAAAGAAATTAAGGTTTTAGACAATTTTTCGGTATTTTTCGTCTGAAGCGTCGAGTTTCAAACAATACTGATATTGTAAAACGCCGTCGCCTCTGTCGAAAGTTTTAGGATGACATGCAAACATACATACATAAATTTATATATTGATAGCTCAAATGTTCAACCCAAACCGAGTAAAAAGCTTGCCCTATCTCTGAATACCCTTTGTGTTAAATTTTAAATGTTTAGACCAGGAATTGTCTGAGTAGTTTTGTAGAGACCGCAGCGGTCAACTTTTTTAAAAAAAAATTTTACCTCTATTATGACCTCGTAACATTTAATGCTTTGGGAGCAAGTAAAGATTATATACCTCATAGCAGAAGACGAACACTAGCGTACATTTCAAGTGATACCAGTTGTTCGACATTGACATTGCCGGTGGTTGTGTAAACACTCCTAATAGCAGTCATGGTCGAATGTTTGCGAGCAAGATTTTTTTAAAATATACTTACAAAATGTTTAAGATTTAAAAAAATATATATATTTACAAAACATGCTTTTTAATATTTTAATATTTTAAATCTTATAAAGTTTTGTAAATATATACTAAAAATATTTTGCTCGCGAACCTTCGACCATGTCTGTTATTTGACGTGTTTACAACCAACCAACGACGAGGTTAAGGTCGAACAAGCGGTGTCACTTGAAATGCGCGCCAGTATTCGTCGCCTCCTACGGGGTATCTAATCTTTACTTGATCCATGTTTTCGGCTAAAATTGAGCTATTACGTTAGATCATTGTCACAGGAAACTATATCTAAAATTTAAATTGTTTATAACGAAAATTAGCCAAATTTCGGACCAAAAACCGATTACAAACATTTCTGGCCGAACACCGATTACAAAGATTTCCCAAATCGCTGTACCCCGTATATCAAATTGTGAGTCTTTAGACTAAAGATTGGCAGAGTTATTGCGTAGGGAAATGTACACAGACACACAGACACACATACACGTCCACTTATATATATATATATATATATATATATATATATATATATATATATGTGTGTGTGTGTGTGTGCGTGTGTCTGTCTGTCTGTCTGTCTGTCTGTGTCTGTTTGTCTGTGTATATATGCCTAAAATATATGGTACGAAGGATGAAAAGGGAAACTAGTAAATGAAAACAACATCATTTATACATGTTCCCGGAATTCTCAATTGAATACAATTACTTTTGTACGATCGTTTCAGTTATAATCTCAAGTTTATATAAAAATATTTTATCAACTCAAGGTTTTACAGGTTTATTAATATTAACTTTACAAACAAATAGCAGTACGATGGCCGTTTGGATTCCACATTGAATTGATGCCTAACTACATTGCAGACTTGAATACGGAACTATGCATAGTCTTATTCCTTGATTACGTTGAGCATTTTATTTATGAATATAAAGTCAATTTTATTGACATTAAACTTGAGAAAAATACTGGGATAGATTGCCAATGATATCAAATATGGTTATGTCATTCGATTTCTTTTTATGTTTCCTTCATATATGTTTGAACAAAAATATGTTAATTCATTTAATTGTCAACACCGAAAAAAGCATATGATATATATATATATATATCTTCTGCTATGAAAGTGTCTATTGGTTCAGTTTGGAAGAGAAGGAGGGGAACAATGATTAATGTACCTGTTTTTAATTCCGTTAGATTAGGTTACAGGTACTGCGAATCACGTGCCCTAATAATGATATTATATATATATTTACGTAAAATCCTGTACCCCAATTAAAGTTCTGAAGAAAAATGTAATGTATCGAATATTTTTGCGTAGCACTATATATATATATATATATATATATATATATATATATATATATATATATATATATATATATATATATATATATATACTAGCAAAAGTACACGTCGTTGACTGGGTTCAAAACAACTTACAGAAAATAGACTTTGATTGTAAAGAGATAGCTTCGAATTTGGGGGTATCAAAACAAAAGCAGAATATGATGAACGCAAAAAATAAAATAGATAAACGCAATAATGTATTATATCATACCTGTTCACACTGAAACACTTATCACAATATACTGTGGATCTATATTAACAAACCTTGTTAAACTTTGTAACATATTATCATTCTATGAGGTTCAGGTGCGAACGAACATCCCATAATTTTATTATACCATATTTCTTCAAACTGAAACATAATTATCAAAGTACACTCACGCAGAGAGATATGAAAAGTCTTTATTAAAGTGTGTGCATATTTTCATTCTATGGAGGCCAGGCGCGAATGCAAACCCCACAATTTCATTAAACCATCCTTATTTAAGTTAAAACATACTTATCAAAGTAGTATTGTGTACATCTATATAAAAAAAAAAAACATTTGTAAACGTTTTTTTTTAAATTTTTTATTTCCATACTCTGTGGAACAGGCGCGAATGCAGACCCCAAAATTTTAATTAATCATCATTATACCAGATCTAACATACCCATTCCTGTGTCTCGATACATCTTCTGTCATTATATGGGATCAGTTTTCTATAATAGTCAACCATATAGGAGTCTATTCGTAACCAGACACAGACACATACGATCAGCTTTATATATATATATATATATATATATATATATATATATATATATATATATATATATATATATATTACATAAATATATAACGTTAATAAAAATGAAACACATATTTGGTCGGCAATAGTCTTGAGCACTCTCTTCGGGTTTTTACTAATTAGCAATTTTAACACGCACACATATGTGTGTGCGCACGCGCGCGTGTGTGTGTGTGTGTGTTAATTTATAAAATGAGGTTCAATTCTTTTACGGATTACTAGATTATAAAGAATGACACATGAACAGATATGTGTAAAATCTTTTTTTTATTGGTTCAACTCTCTATTATATCTAATTTTCTCTCTTTTCCTCTTCCCCGCGCTATCCCATTCTCATTTCTACGCGGCTCATCCCTTTCTATAGAAAATAATTACAATGTAAGCCACTCAACCTTTCATCATATAAAGGATAACATTTTGCATTTGCTTCAAATCTCAGTTTACATCTAAAAAATGAATATTTATGTTTAAGTTTTAGATTGGTTCTATGCTGGGTATCTGCGACCAAAAAGATACCAACTTTGCCGGTGATTGATTTTTTTTTTTTTGCTGTTGTTTTTAAACTTTACTTGTACATACTATCACATATGCAAAATAACAATAGTACTTTATATATTGTATTAATCCAATAGTTTAAAAGTTTAGAAACTCTATCTGATGATAATACAACTACGGCAAAATAAAACTTTCTAAACAAACAAAGTCCATTTAAATCGCAAAAATGTTGTCCTAATGTAACTTGTCGCCAAATACAAGATAACATCAGAACAATGTATATTTCTCTCTTTTTCTGTTTAAACTGTGTTCACATTTTTTGTAATGAACAACAATACTACAATGCACAAAAGGAAATCGAAATCATCATCATCATCATCATCATCATCATCATCATCATCATCACCATCACCATAAATAATATCTGTAATTTTCCCCGTGTGTGCACTGTTTAAATATTTCCTCTCTGGTGCGGTCTCTTCAAAAAGGACACCTATAAACATAGACTTTCATAATCCTGTGGTGGTATGCGCCGACATTTCTAGATTGTTCAATAAACGGCCTCTAGCCGCATGAAACCCGGACCAATATCTGTTTGTTCGTTGTCAGACATATTTGCTTTTCGAAGAGAATTCTTATCTAGTGCATAAAACAAAATTAGAATAAGAAAATAAGCTTTTCTTCGGTGTTGTTGCTATTTGTTTATTGCATAGTTTTACTTCATGGGTTAATAAAAACGAATAGATTAGTGGTGCTCGTGCTGATCATGATGGCAATGATCATGACGATGACGATGGGCATGATGATGATGAGTGTGATGATAATGGCGGTCAAGATGATGATGATGATGCGGGGGAAGAAAACGGAAAATAAGATTAAGTAAGCAAACAGACAATATACCTTACAGAATGAACAAGTAAAAACGCAAATAAGAAAAACTTACAGGGAGAAAAAATAGAAATGTAAGGTGAATAATAATAATAATAATAATAATAATAATAATAATAATAATAATAATAATTTATTGGTGCAAATATAATGTCGTTTTTGAGGTATATATATATATATATATATATATATATATATATATATATATATATATATATATATGTAATAAACACATTAATTCTGCACCAACCGTATAATAATAAAATAATTAAAAAAAAATAAATAAATAATAATAACAATAATAATAATAATAATAATAATAATAATAGTAATAATAGTAATAATAATAATAATAATAATAATAATAATTCTGATTTCACTTATGAATGTCTCTCTGGAAAGGAATGGGATTCATTTCCAGAGGATTTCCCTTAATCATTCAAACCAGGAGCTTCAAAGATCGAGGGTTGTCCTAAGGATGTTGGGGGTACCTATAATTGCAGAGGTTTGAAGGCCGCCTAAAACATCGGGGATTTGTAGTTTTTTTCAATTGTCCTTCCAGAGGACTTGATACTACTCCTAGTGTACCAACTACGACTGGGATTATTTGTGTTTTAACCCCGTGTATATGCCTTATCGCCAAGGCCAATGGAGCATAATTGCTCCACTTCTCATTCTCTTTCTCTCTCAGATGCCTGTCCTAGGGTACTGAGAAGTCTACAATTTGCCAGTTATTTGAGATCTTGTCAATGACGACCAAATCCGGACGATTATGCTCTCATTACTTTTGTCCCACCATACCTCTACCTTGCTCGCCTCACTTGTTATCACTTCATGAGGCACCTCCTCAAACCATTTTCTAGCACACTTCACCCCAATCCTCTTACACACCTCCCAATATATCCGGAGTCGCATGCGATCGTGTCTTTTGCGGTACTCTCTCTGGGCCAGTCCATTACACTCTGCTGCAAGGTGCGCAATTGACTCTGAGGTCTTACGACAAATCCGGCATTATTATTATTATTATTATTATTATTATTATTATTATTATTATTATTATTATTATTATTAATAATAATAATAATAATAATAATAATAATAACAATAATAATAATAATAATAATAATAATAATAATAATAATAATAATAATAAATTCGAGACAAAGATAAATGCGTTCCACCAAAAATGAATGTAACCGCTCAAGTAGGGAATAATGTTTGATTTAGCAAAAAACATAAAGACAAGTAACGCATAATATTCTCAATCTATGGCACTGCAAGCGTGTTTAAGAAAAAGATATTGAGTAACCTTGGTAGGGTTACGTATCTTCCATGTCCTCTTAAAATAGATAATAGGAACTTATAATAAGTAAATGTACTTGGTTATTATTATTTTTTGTGTTTGTTTGTGTGTGTATTAATATATAGCAATGTATTAATATATAGTAATGCATTAATATATAGTAATGTATTAATATATAGTAATGCATTAATACATAGTAATGTATTAATAGTAAGTAATGCATTAATATATAGTAATGCATTAATATATAGTAGTGTACGTGTGATAGTGCACCTTAACTAACAATCCGGTGACAGAACCACAGGTAAAACCATTCTAGGTTGTGACAGAACCACAGGTAAAACCATTCTAGGTTGTGACAGAACCACAGGTAAAACCATTCTAGGCTTACTGTTTCCACAACCACTACGCGATGTAAAATGTCTGCAAACATATCAGAAACCGCGAGATCTACAAGAAATATCTGGTGTCCTAATCATCAGATTTTTTCCCAGGGTATGCGGGGAAATCCGCTTGTCATCATGCGAATGTTGGCTGCTATACTAGTTTCAGAATCTAGAATATCACATACATATAACAGGTATATACCCCCTCTGAATTCAGGTACCTATATAAGAGAAAGCCAAATTAAGAGAAGCAAAAAAACTAACATTAACCAACTTCCGGAGAAAAACACAACAACAATAAAAGAGAATACACTGGTAATATAATGTTATTACAGAAGCCATCATGAAGACAGAGGTTATCGGGGACGGATGAAAGAGTTATTGCTATTGATAACCTCACAACGATATAAAGGATTGCACACAAAGCGACAGTTATTTTGTAAAATTTTACCGAAGCAACCATCGAAACTTAATCTATGAAACAACAGAACGAGACGAAAAGGAGCTGAAACATCATATAATATATGAAGGAAACAAAAACTACACTGCTAAGAGTAGGAGAAATTATGCGGGGAAACAGGAGAATATTATATACTCAAACAGATACTATTACAGAGATAAACATTTTAATTTACGCATGACCCAATACAGTAAGTATGAAGTTTAAATCAGAAATATAGCCGGGGAGGTAAATGAATCAAGAAAACCTGGATTGAATGTCATTAAAGAAGCTATCATAAAGACAGAGGTTATTGGGAACGGATAAAAGAGTTATGGAACATTGCTACTGAGTACCATACAACAGAACAAAGATGGTAGACCAAGCAACATTTATTTTAAGTAGAAGTTGACTTTTCGATCTATAATTAATGGGGATACAATAACTGATAAATCATCGAACAGACCCTGAAACATCATTACCCGAAATCCAATACCCAGAAACTCCACAAGAAAAAACATGTAAAATTAAACCAAAGCTCTATGAAAAAATAGAACGAGACGAAAAGACAGCAGCTGAAAACATCATACAATATATGAACAAAAAATCATAAACGGCCCGAAATTATGAGGAAAAACAGAAAAGATGAATAAGCTATTTCCATGTATTCAAACAGACACTATTACAGATATAAACATGTACATTTACGCATGACCCAAGCCAGTGAGTATGAAGTTTAACTAAGAACAACAGTCGGGAACGTAAATGGATTAACAAAATCTAGATAAACAAATTTTTTTTTCTTACACCTGCATGTATCACAACATGTACACACATATAAACAACATATACACACATGCAGTGGGGGCAGATTCGAGATAATGCCCATCTTCCAAACTGACAACTACTTCTACTTGCTAACACAAGAAAAAAACTTCATAGCAAAGTTTAACCTCGCCTTAAACATCTCTCCATAATTATACACATAAATAGGCAAAACAAAAAATACACTTACACGCATGCATACTGGGGTAAATGTGCACCCTCCCACACGAAACAAAAGAAGCACAATAAAGCACACGCACAATTTCACGGGTGCGCGCGTCTATATCCAGTACAGTACCATTTCTCTGAACTAAACAAACAATTAGAAATTATACGTATGTGTGTGTATGTGCGCACATGTGTGCATGTATATATGTGTGTGTGTATGTGAGTGTATACATATGATTGTGTATACGTGTGGGTGTATATACATATATCATCTGTTATCTATGCTCCATCTTGTTTGTGTGTGTACGTGCACTTATGTTTGAGTGACTGAATATATGTATGCATATGTGCTTGGATTAGAAAAGAAAGAAAACTTCAACCAATATATACATAAGGTAGGATGTATGAATATGTATGTGTATGTGTGATTGATGGTGCATGTGTCCTTATATATATATGGGTGGATGAATGTATACGCATCTGTATGTGTGTGTGCATATATGTACATATGTATGCATATGTATGAGTGGGTGAATGTGTTTTTGTGGATATGGATATACGCGTATGTGTGGGCCCCTGCATATGTCTCTCTATATATGTGCATATGTGTGTGTATGTGCCTACATAGTATTTGGATGTTTGTGAGTGTGTATGTACATACATGTATGTATATATATGTGTGTGTATGTGCATGTATATGTGTGTATGTATCTTCTTCTACCTATTCTCCATCTTACTTGTGTGTGTGTGCGTGTACTTATGTTTGAATGATTAAGTGAATATATGCATGCGTGTTTTGGTTGGGAAAAATAAATAAATAAAAAAATAAAATAAAATAAATAAAATAAAAAAAATAACCAATATGTGCCTGACGTGTTAGTGGTGGATGTGTGTGAGTGCGTATGTGAGTGTGTAGGTGGGTATGTATATATGTATGCTCCTACATATATTTCTATGTATGTGCGTGTGTATATGTGTATGTTCCTGCGTGCGTATGCGTGTGCATGTGTACATGTACATGTATGTATATGTATGCGTGTGTGATTGTGTGTGAGTGTGTGCTATACATTGGGAAAGAAAGTATTTTTAAAAAAACAAAAAAAACATAAAAACCTTCACCAAATGGACCAAAAGCGCCTTCTTAGAATCTAACTTTGACCGGACACTTTAAACACTTACGGTTGGAGACAGGATGTCTGAGACCACATAACTCTGAAAAACACATTTAGTATCAGCAGAGGTAAAAATAACTTTTCAAACTCCCATTTTAAAGAAAAACTTTTAACGAAAACATCTGAAGAGAGCACACCCTAAGCTCGAAACGCGTTATAAACATATTTTAAAATAAAAATATGGTGAACATTAAAAAAAAAACCCACAATTGTTGATGGCTACACTCTTTTAAATATATATATATATATATATATATATATATATATATATATATATATATATATATATATATATATATATATATATATATATATATATATATATATATATATATATATATATATATATATGATGATTATGAACAGCGGCATAATCACGTTGATACACAGCTTTCCGTAAAGTAAAAAAAACTTAAGCGATCTTGAGCCTGGCGGATACTAAAATATACAACAATTCGGTTATTCCCTTGAATTAAAAGACACGTCACATCACACACACACACACACACACACACACACACACACACACATACACACACACATATATATATATATATATATATATTCGCATGGACAAGTAGATTTATATCAATGAAAACACATTAAAAACAGTGAAATGATGTTTATAGCAACAATGCTATCTTTTTTGTAATATTCATGTACTTGTAATTGACGTTTTGTTTGCTTATTTCTGATCGTTTCTATTTGGATCTGTCCTTTGCATGTTTTAAGGATGATATTATATTACAACGCCTCTAAATTATAGTATATTAATGCGTGAGTTAATATAGTATTTCGACTAGTGCATAGATCTTACTTACCAATTGTTACATCGGTATTGATAGTTGTTGGTGTTTTAGTGTGGTTTTTTTATTTGTATATATTAGTTTTTCCTTTTATTGCCTTTATATCAACAAGTAAATTATTTATTTAAGAATTATGTATTCTATCGGTTTCGCCGTTTGGTTTTCACTCCGCATTCGAAAGATTTTTTTGTTTCTAAAAGGTAGTGGATAGCCTCTATTATTCAGTTATTGTCATTATGTTGCAACTTCGGTTGTTTTCCTATTGTAATCACTCGTATAAAATTAACATCACTTTTTGTTAGGTTTTCTTCTTTAATAGTGCAATTAGATCTTTTTTTTTTATTTCTACTTATACTGCCCTTATTCCGCAGAAGTTTCATTCATAATTTTCCAATGATCAAATTGTAATTCTATACTCTGAAAGACCTGCATTTCTAATATTTACCCATTATTAACATGCATAGAAACCAAAGCTTTGTGTATTCTAAGAAAAAAAATACAAATAACAGAAAAGAATGACTCATATTCCTGATAGAAAAGTATATAACATTTGTTCTACGAAAGCGCATAGGTTTGCTAATATTCAATAAGATTTGTTTTATTTATATTTCTTTCGTTTGATTCTAAGTTTTTTAGTTTCTTTCCTTGTAAGCGTCCATTTTCTTTTAATTCACAGCCCGCCTACCTTTCGCCTCACTGCTGAGTTTTCTTTGTCCTTTCCTCCTTACTCCTTCTCTCGCAACCTACAATTCCATTATCCATGTACACATAACAAGCCTAGTTAGTGCGCAGACAATATCTTCCTACGTTTCAAAGAACCACAACATATCAAAGAGAAGTATACACAATGCAAAAAGCAAATCAGGTAAAAAAGAAAAAACAAAAATTAACAGACAAAAAAGAGTCGAGCATTTCCTTCGCATTGTTCTCCCACCTCAACATCGCCGGCATCTTCCTTGAATTGTCGAATACCACGTGCCCTTAGGGCATCTCGGGAATAAATGACAGCAAAGTACTGGGATGTAGTCGGTATTATTCAATTGTCTATTTGGGAAATACACTAGTGAAATATCAAAAGATTTCTTATGTCATATAATAATGACATATATATATATATATATATATATATATATATATCATATATTTGTATTTATATGTGTATGCATATATACATCTATATATATATATACATTTATATATAAATGCATATATATACATATATATATTTATACCTAGTAGCTATGTCTATACCTATCTATATATGATTATACACCTATACACATACTCACACATATACACATTTCATTTAGTCGGTTTTCAGACTATTTCGGTATTGACACTTTTATAGATACTACATATATAAAACTCTGCTCATCTTGGGAGTAATCTCCTTCGGCTGCAATACACTTATTGTACCATTTAAATAGCTTCAGAAAGGTCCTATGGAAATCATTTTTCTTTAGGGGTTTAATGATATTAAATATATCCTCTTTCGTCTCGTCAGGCCTCTCATGACGACAGTCCTTAAGGTTTTCCCTGGACTATAAGAATAACCTAGCACTACGGGAGCATGGTTTGAGTATATGAAGATTGATGGATAGTCTTCATGTCCAACTTGATCAAATAGGCTGGTAATCTTTCACATCTTCAGTTCCTCGTGAAGAATTTTGTATAGTAGTTTCTACACTGACATCACACTGTGCACTTATCGTCTCTATAGACACATGACAGTACTTATCCATGAAATCCATTATCTGGTCAGTGATGTTCAGACCTCCTTACTCCTCTCACACCTCTCATAATCTCTCACATACTCTCCATATTTCTTGAATCTTTTATGCCAAAGAAGAACTGATGCTGGATTAAGGTAAGATTGTCCGAAGTAAGTCCGAAGCACTACATACGCACCTGTGGCATTTTTCAAAGTTTAAATATACTTATTATGCATATCGTTTGCTTAAACTTTTCTCAGATCGAAATTAAATTATTTAAAATTTCCAGCTATGGCAACAAGGCTTTTACTAAGGTGTATTCCAATACTACAGTAGCTGTTACTTTGAATGCGAAATCATAATAATAAGTTTAATTATCTCATAAAATATATAACAATAAATTCCGAATTTTCAAGATTCTAAGACAATTTTCTATGCCTGTACAAAAAAAAATCTAGAAATTTAATGAACACACCTCGTATATAAATAAGTAGAGGGAAAACATTTGAAAATAGTCGATGGCAATACAATTAAATAAGTAAAAATATTCATTGATTCATAAAATTCAAGAAAGAAATTATATTCGTGAAAAATCATTAAGCGAGTGATTTTCAAATATATGCTTGTTCAAAAGAAGATAAAAACATGCTAGCACTTCTTAATGTTTTTCCTATGGAGAAAAAATAATTGAAAAATTATTAAGTATTATTCTCCAATGAAACATCCTGTTGAAATGTTATGCATTAAAATGTGGCATATGTAATTGAATTGTCATCGGTCATTTTAATATTTTTAATTCATGTTAACATGTTTTATAAGACTGATTTAAAGATAATACTTATATCCATGTTTAGGATCATCTTATATCATGTTTACAATGATATATATATATATATATATATATATATATATATATATACATATATGTGTTTGTGTGTGTGTGCGTGTGTTTGTGTTTGCAAATGAAAAAGTTATACCATAAAGTGAAAAGTAACATAGGAACTGTATCAGTTAATCCAGTCAATAAGGGTTACAGAAAGAGGAATAAGGGAGAAACGTCTTAAGGCCATGACAGAAACATTGCATTTTTATGATGCCGATAGTCGAATAAAAATTACTTGTAAGTTTAATACGTTTTCACCCCAGAGATCATTTAATATTTTTAAAGAATATAATAATATACTATAGCAATATAGCAATGCATCAAATGTGTATTCTTTTAAACTTACACACTACATTCATGCCTATATATATATATATATATATATATATATATATATATATATATATATATATATATATATATATATATACATGGTGATTAAGCTACACAGATGCTGCGAAAATACCACCCTGACACTGTAGAGATCCCTAGATGTAAAAGATCTTTCTACACCAGTAGCCATAGACTTTGGAATTCCATTCCAGGCCCCTGCTTCCAGAACTGTACTGATGTGCAGAAGTTCAAGTGCAACGTGAACCAAAATCTTGCTGCCCAAACCCCTACATAGTACCCCAGTAGTTGTTGCCCCTGATAATAACCCCCTACACCAATGTGCCTTGTTTGTGGTGAAAATGTAATAAAAAAAGAATATTTGCCTCTCATCCACGCAAGGATTGATCAGGCTTATGCATAAGCCTGATGAATCATAGCGTGGATTAAACGCGGAATATTCATCAGATTATGCATAAGCCTGATGAATTCTAGCATAGATGAAAGGCAAATATTCTGTGTAGCTTAATCGTCATATGTATTTAATAACTTACTACCTAGCTCTACCTACGTATTGAGCACTGCTGAAGTAAATACTTAGTTTACGCATAAATTTATACTTTCGTATATTAATTTGTGTGATTAAATGAAGTAGTCATATATATATATATATATATATATATATATATATATATATATGCAGAGAACGATGTATGATTACACATGAGTGTCTCATATTTTGTAAGATGGCTGCGCAAATATTTATGCTAAAAGAGACAATAACTACTATTAATCGCAATACTATTCATACAAGTTCAATTTCATTATAACTATAAATATTCATAATGTATCTCTGTGTTACCTCTCTCTGGGTCGATATGTGGCGGACTATAATATCAGAATTAATTCATTCCTTTAATTTTTTTTTCTCATAACACTGAAAAATCGATTCCCATTGACGTAACTTGGCCTGGGTGTCGAATGGTGCTTTTAATCGAATGTTAAGATATTATTAATATAACATACACTAATAAGGAATATAGAATTTTGAGAATGTAGATTTTGATTTTTCAGCTAGGCATGTGTGCACACGTGCACAGAGACAACTACACTTCACAAATCTGGTACGTTTTCATGTTGTATTCTAGAGACATGTGTTCGTGTATCTTTAACTTGTTTTGCTTTGGTGCCAAATAAGCGATAAGGTAGATTTGTGACATTCAATTTCACACGAGATTTAATGCCCTTTTCTTGTTGTCACCCGACCGTCTCTTTGTAAGTGTATTTATCCCTTAAGATTCATTACGTTTGGCTTATAATGAACACCTCAAGATTTATTAGTCAATGCTCATCAGATTATTTTTCTAAAGGTATTAACTTTTGAAAATTTTCCAGGGGTGAGATCGACTTTTCTAGTTTTCGTCTTGTTGAAAGTATCACCAACAAAACATGTTAATAAGACTCCGAGTGATTTTCATATTCACTGCACATTTTTACATAGGAAACGCCACATATCAAGGCCCAGAGATTACTCGAGGACAAGAGTTAAGAGTGTCCAGTAGTCAATTAGACAATATAGTAATCGTTAGTAATGGAAATTCGGTAAATTTGTAAACTTTATTGGAACGGCTCATCAAGAACTTGTTTACATTGGACTTGAAGACAATCAGATTGTAGTCAGCAAAAAATCCGAAAAACAGAAGACAGGCGTGCATTTCTAAGAAAGAAGCTTTTTTCATGGAATCTACGTTTAGGTTTAGGCACGGATAAAGAGTGAGGGGAATTATTGATAGTTTTTTTTTCAGAAAGATGAGTGTTTCTTTTGAAAGTTTAGCGAGGGGAACCATAGATTAAAGCCCAGTCGAACACTTTCCATGAAAATAAGTATAAAGCGGAGACAAACTCGCAAACTCTCTTCTGTGAGATAGAGGTTGCAGGGAATGGGAAATGACATCTCCTACGAAGCTACGAATCTATTTTGAACTCTATGAAAGCAGAACAAGTCCTTTCTAGCAGCTCCTGCACTGATGTGGCAACATTACTCAATCCTTGGACGTACTTGACTCTTATATAGATAGAGAATTGAGTCAGCATTTATCAGTCATGCATGGTTTGACACAAAATGGTTATATTAATAGGGTCAATTTGATCTATCCACGCTCAAAATTACTGAAGAAGTTATAGAAGCCGTGTGCCATTTCCATAACAAGGAACAATTTAAATATGTCTGTTGAATAGTACCTAATAATTTCTTGATGATATTTCCTGACATTATTTATTGGTTTTATTAAGCTTAAACTTTGAAAAAATGACCCATCTTAGTCGATGTCTCTGCTACAGACAAACTCAAAATGAAGAAAGATCTATTTACAAATATCAAGTGCTGCTGCCAGAAACCCTAGAAAACGGTTATCAGTTTGTAGTGCAATGGAGTCTTGAATGGATTGCAACATTTTATGTTACAAAAATTGAGTTTATTTGATTTAACAACTACATAAAAAACTTCTCAACTAACAACTGCTATGAAAATAGCATTCTTCATAACAGCTTATCAATAAGACTCCTAGTGTGAACGGGTCCCTTGTTCCAGGTCACCAACTGTGAACTTTCAGGGTTGCTGCTAATAGGTATGAACCCTCACACACGCATTGTCTTTCGCAGAAAATTCTTCGCGATTTCTCTCGGTGCAGCGGGATCTGGTGTCGGTTTCAGCGTCCATTTCACGTTCGGGTTAGTATGTCGTATCACGCTGGAAGGGAAGAGATTGGCATGCACACAAAAAGTAAAACCAACTCAGACGTCTCTATTATACGGAGTAATTCACTCAAATTTGCAGCATATAATATAATATAAATTATATACTAATGCCCTAAGTAAATTATCTACAAAACACATTATTGAATATCACTTTCTGTCTTTCGCGGTGGCGACGGTCGAGGAAGGGGAGGGTGCGACGGCGTCTCTTTGATTAGTGTGTAATTCTCTCGAGATTCAGCTCAACCCTCTCGTTTTCTGGCGCGAACACTCGCTTATCTTGGAAGGTGATAGGATAGGTAGAGTCGCTTACCAGACAAATTACCAATCAGCACATAATTCCGGGGAACTCCCGATCAAATGTGGGTGTGCTGGTGAATCTGCGAAGATTCGTAGGTTTCAGTTCCCAGGAACAGAGCGGTGAATCCCTTGACACTTTCTCTGGCCCCGGAATCAAAATCACATTTGTGATGATTTCAAAACGCCATCGAATTTGCCACTTTTCCCCAACAATCAAAAGTATATGTCTGTTTTAAAACAATACAATGAATTAATTACTTAACTCTTCCTTTCAGTCAGGTTACCCGCCGCTGCTCGAACACCCAATACTTCTTAACAGTTAATACCAGCATAGTTGCCCGGCCTTTCTCAGTGTTTCGGGGGTCTTAATCTCCCACCTAATTGGAAGCTCTACCGTTACCAAAGGCGGTCACACCACATTAGCCTTAACATTCTCAGGCAACATGAATTAGATCAAGAATATCGAGGACATTAGCAATGCTGCTGAAATGAATGTGAGCTCGCTCTACCGTGCTCGAGACTGCTTTCCACTAGAGTTTATCCTATACCTTAATAAATCAACAATTCCCTTTCGCATACATTTATTTCAATTGAAATCATGTAATCAACCATGTCTAAATAAAACTGATTGATTGTATCCGTACAGTGTTTGAGAGGAAGGTTCACTGGCTCATCACAGTGACTTAATTCCCAATATAGTTTAGGTTACATTGCACTGTATAGAATCTATTAATGATTTTATAAAATTATCTCAAAGTAACGGTTTCGATTAAAGCTACAAATTTAAAAGCCATCATGCTGTGTTTATGCTGTAAACAGAAATATATAATTTGAATGTGCCAGTTGAACATGTGAATCTACAGTTGATTTTAAAGCTGGACCCTTCTGTTTGTGCTGTAATAACACTTCTCAAATTGACTTGTGATATTAGGTTGTATAAAAGATGTAACTTTATTCAAAGTCGAACGTTTTCTTTAATCGGCTTTTTTCGATCATCGATTAGCGCTACTTCTCTGATGCATTCCGATACAAAATAATCGAAGAACACTACAAAACATATATCGTAAATGGATTATAATTGGCATTTAAATATTTGTATTGTTGTATTATTAATGGAAAGAAACCGCCTGTATGTAAAGGCATTACTTGTTAGAATAGATGCAACACTGGTTATAATAAGGTAATCTATGAAATAACTTTGAACATATATTGGGGCAGACCACAATTTTTCGGGCTAAAAAAAATCAAACTATCAAATGAACATATGAAACTGTGGATGTGATGTCTTAAATGGTCCAAGTGTTATTATAATTGCAGTATTTAAGCATATTATATATGGATTTTAATAAGATTTCGTATATTGGATAGGTAAACGAGGATAAGTGAATATATACTATTATGTCAAAATAACATTAACAATCCTTAATTAATTAGAAACAACATAAACATTAAATTATGTGATTTCATTTAAATATTTAAATAATAGTATGGTATTAATGTACTTTTAAACCTAATTATGAGGAGATTAACATTTATGTAATGCTAAACAAAAAGTATAATAAACTACTTAAATACTTTACGAAAGTATTATTAATACCTGGTTTAAGAAGATAGGAGTAGTAATATGTACGTGTCAAATGAATTATTGGGAATTACTTTCAAAACACCACCACCACCAACACCAACACCACCACCACCAACAACAACAACAATAATAATAATAATAATAATAATAATAATAATGATAAGTATAATTATCATTATATTAACATATACATAAAATGAATTTAAACCAAAAGAGTAGTAATTAAATAATTAAGGTTAAATATTAAACAAATTTGGCTATAAATATTCAAAAGTTGAAATTAATAATTAAAATAATTAAAACATTCAAAAAGAAAGGAAAAAGAAATAATAAGAGAAAAAGATAAAGTAATTGCGAACAATTAGAATAAGAGAGAAGGTAGGAAGGAAAAATGTAAGTATAAAATATTTAAAAGGAAGGAAAGTAATAATGGATTTTGAAAAATATACAAATGGGAAATAGATTGAATTAGATGATTTATCGTTTATAATTTCAATTAGATAATATTTACTCAAAAGTAAAATTTAAAAGATATCCAATAATATTATTATTAATGTTGAACTTACGGATAAAATTTATAATAAATTAAGTTTGTGATCCAGATTTCAAAATAATAGTATACAATGAGAAACATTAAAATAAATTGATACATTTGAAGTCAATAAATTGGAGTAAATGAATTATAATAATGTTTTGTAACAATTAGAAATTATAATTTAGCATTTACCTGAGAATTTCTATTTTATTTAGATTATCGATACAATGACACGAAATTATATATTATTTAAAATTAAATTGGTTTTAATGCGAACAATTATTATTCAATGAAAAGTCATTAATTAATAGTACAAATCTATATATATATAAATGTAAAGTTGGTTCGTTCTACACGAATAAAACCATATTTCTACGTTACCAATTTATTTGAAATTTTCAGACAACCCATTTTTAGAGTCGAGGTATGTTTTTATTTTATTAAAATAAATTTACCTCGCGAATTATTAAAATTAAAATATTAAATAAAATAAATATATTTTTTAACCGTTACTGCGAATCTGTTCTGTTGATAAAACTGAACTTCCGGTTCGATTTATTTCACAGCCACGAATTGACGAAAGATTTAATTTTCTGTTAAATCGATCAGTAAAAAAAAACAAAACTTACTGATGCAGAGAGTGATCCGTGCTGAAATAATAATGTTATTATTTAAAAAGCCATTCTTAACATGGGGAAGGGAGGGTGTCTTGTACCAATTCTGTACTTTAACCTTACAATTGAATAAAAACATATCATAAAACTTTAATTTAACGTGGAAAACGATTTTAAAAAAATAGCGCGGATCACTCTCTGCATTAGCAGACACAAAAATATAAAAATAAAAAAATACTCCCATATTTTAAAAATTTAAATTCATTTATGTACTTACCAATTTTTAATTTTAAATTCCTTTATTTATGTTAAGGCTTTTCACTCATGAAACATTACGTTTTAATTGTTTAGTTTATTTTCACGGCATTATTTACATAAAAAAGTTTGTTTTAACTTTTTCTAAACTGTTTCATTTTTACGACATGCCTCAACGTATGATAAACACCCTAACCCCCCATGTTAAAAAAACAAACAAAAAAACGCCCTTCCATAAACCTCGAAAGCCGTTCTTAATATGGGGAGGTTGAGGGTGTTCATTCCGAAAGTTTTAACATGGGGAAGTTACAGTGTTTATAATATGCTGGGGCTAGTCGTAAAATTAACGAAGTTGCTATCTATCATTTATTGCAAAAATTGCTTGACATTTAATTATTTACAAAAAGCAATTACATTTTGGTACTCCTTGGGCGTTGAGTTCCATGGCGACCAGTAGAAAAAATAATAGTGTCTCCCTTAGTCTCCCACCCCTACCCGCACGTAACATATTTTATTTACTGACGTTGCCGTAACTAAACGATTATTTGCCACATTTACAAACATTTATTTATTTATTTATTTTGTAAAAAGTTTTACTTTTTCTGAATATTAAAAGAAAAATGGGTACTCATTAAATATTAAACAGTTTTTGCTATAAATATTCAAAAGTTGAAATTAATAATTAAAACTTATTTATGCATGAAATATATTTAAATAAAATAAAATAAACATTCAAAAAGAAAGGAAAAAGAAATAATAAGAGAAAAAGATAAAGTAATTGCAAACAATTAAAATAAGAGAGAATGTAGGAAGGAAAAATGTAAGTATAACATATGTAAAAGGAAGGAAAGATATAATGGAAAATTGAAAAATATACAAATTAATAAATGTATGGAAAATAGATTGAATTAGATGATTTATCGTTTATAATTTCAATTGGATAACATTTACTCAAAAGTAAAACTTAAAAGATATCCAATAATATCATTATTAATGTTGAACTTATGGATAAAATTTATAATAAATTAAGTTTGTGATCCAGATTTCAAAATAATAGTATACAATGAGAAACATTAAAATAAATTGATACATTTGAAGTCAATAAATTGGAGTAAATGAATTATAATAAAGTTTTTAACAATTAGAAATTATAATTAAGCATTTACCTGAGAATTTCTATTTTATTTAGATTATCGATACAATGACACGAAAGTATATATTATTTAATATTAAATTGGTTTTAATGCGAACAATTATTATTCAATGAAAAGTCATTAATTAATAGTACAAATGGTATCAATTAATGAATACTATAAAATGATTAACACTAAAGAAATAAAGGAAAAATAATGATAAAATAAAAAAAATCGGTGAATATATATTTAAAGTTTCGATTAAAGCTAACTTACTCTGTAAAGGGTAAAATTGAATAAGTTGAATCACCGAAGGCTTCGCTTGGTTAAACAGTATGATAGCATATTACAAAGGTAATTCGTATATTGCAACTAAATAAGATTATAGTATTAGAATTATAAACGAAAACAAATATTATTCATGTAAACTGTAATAAGGACTAAATTACATATCGTTTTACATTCAGATTAAATACATAATTTACTACAACCCAAAAATTGAAAATACGTTCGTTTTTTTTTTTTAACTTTCGTATAAATTTACTGGGCGTTCGAAGATGTGTAATATATTATAATGTTTGATGTAATTTGAGTAGATATGAATGTATTAATTACTAAATAAGACATTTCTAGTAATGTATACCGTAACTAATAAAATTTGGGATTACGAACATTTAGATTTTAGTGCCTGTATTTCTATGTTGAAAATTGCGTTATGTAAGAAAATAATGTGGTAATTGCAGCATCTCTTCCAATTATCAGATTTTACACACATTTATTTTCTTTTTAGTGGAGTGAAAATTCCTATTTGTTCTAATGAGTTAAGGAAAAATAGATTCATTTATTGATACTTTAATTTAGTGAATTATGATGTGCCAAAAAGTGTAAGTGTCAACTAGATTAAAGAATAAATGTAAAGGTGGTCAACAGCGTAAAATTAGAAACATATACGTTTTTCATTATTTCATGATATGCTATATAACTGCATTGAACTTCCTAAATAAGGATATATATATATATATATATATATATAAAGGAAATATAGGTGAATAACAGTATTTCCTTGGAGTATATATATATATATATATATATATATATATATATATATATATATATAATTAAAATCGTCAATAGGTAAGCAAATAGACCAGATCTAAACGATGAAAAAAGCACGAATACTAAAATCGATTTTTCTTATCCGATATTAACATCGGACGATTGGCGTTTATGTACATTGAATGTTTAAATAGGGTTCATATAAATGAACTTCATCATTTTGCGGCGAAGTTCGTTTATTTTGGAAGAGAGGAGCGAAAATACTGCACACAAAACCAAAAAAAATCTGTGTAGATTTACGGATTTACGTGATTTCGTGATTTATTTAATTTTTATTTTTATTTGTTTTTCTTTTAATATAATTGGTTTTAGATATACTTTTTTTACTTTATTGATTTAGATTTTTTCATCCGAACGTTATTTTATTGATATTATCTGGATTATTTTGTTGATGTTCGTTTTATCTCACATTATGACCGGCTCTACATTGGACACGTCTTTAGTATAGAGAGATATCAACTGAATGACAGATTCAAATATAAACGAAAATAAAGTAAGAAAAAACGACACATTAAAGCAGTAATGGAGAATCAGTATCGCAATAAATCTGGCCAGTTTTAGACTTATTTCAAGATCACATTCGCCCGTCCGGCCACCCATACTTGTACTCGAATTAAAACAGACAGCCGTGGTACAACGTTAGCGACAATCTAACATCATGTATCATGCTATAACAACGGATGTTATAACATTAGAAATTAACACCTTATAAATTAGAAATGTACAATAAATGAACACGTGAATAAGCTTTTCAACACATGATAATAAATCCACATGAATTCCATATGAATGTTAATATTTTTTTCTTCGAGTAACGTTAGTTCTCTTTTCTAATATATTCGTATTGTATTTCCCAAACTAGGAAATGCTAAAATATAAATTAAGGCAGTATTATCTTTTTTTAACAAGCTTATTGTAATAAATAGATATTCTTAGACTTACGGCAAATAATGAGCTGAAAGCAGTAAAAGTTGCTAAATTACGAACCACAGCTGCTTGGTTATTTATAGGCCCCTAAAAAAGAAAGATCAAACACAGTTTTATTTTAACGCCTGGAATTGGCTTTTAGATCGATTCAGTTATAAATGAGATAAGCCACAACAATAAACAATTACAATGCAATGAAAATAATGGCCTTTGAAACTTCTTGGATGGAAACTTGAAGCGTGAAACTTATATCTAGTTGCGTAATCTAAAAGGTCTACAGGAATGTTAATGTCTTCATACTTGTATATGTGCCCACATAGATCTGATAATAAGGTGTTTTTCTCTCTTTGCGGTGAAAATTTTTTATGCAGTTTGAAACAATAACATTTCTCTCTTCCTATTTTTATATGTCAACTATTATATAAAAGTCAATTTGAAGGTGTGCGTTCTTTTCTCATAGGTTCCGAAACGGCTGAGCATGACTTTGGCAAATAGAACGCAACGTTAAATCTACTCTTAAAAATAATTGTCCTCTCATATAGACACAAAAAGATACATTTTACAGCGGAATATTTAATGTAACACTGGCAAGGAAGATAATAACATTCAAGCAAATCATTCCTTCTTAAAAGCAAATATATTATAACTGGAGATGTAGCTTACAGATAAAATAGTCCCTAGTTCGAGCCCGGGTGTACATCACCATTGTATTTTTTTCTTATTACTGAGTTCAATTTACGATTAAAGAATAGGTACTATTACAAATCGCCGCAAATCATTTCATCGTTTGCATATTTTAAAACTAAATATTAATAAGAAATGACTTTTCGAGGCCATTCATTGTCAATCCCAAATATCATCTTACCTAATATTCTAAATAAACAGAAACAGAATGCGATGAACGACATTTTCGTAATAATTTTTTAATTTTTATTTTTTTCGACTTAGTCAACCGGGAAATTATTTCTCATAACATATAATAATCAATAGAGGATTGATTCTATATAAATACTACGCAATCGGCATGAATTAAAATGTTATGTATAAGCGTATTGTACGACAGGGCAACGCCAGGCTGTCAGCTAATATCTATCTATCTATCTATCTATCTGAGAACTATTATATAAAATCTCACTTAATCTATGGGCGTGCCTTCTTCCCCTATGAACTTTGGTTGAGCAATTAAAAACAATTACATAAATGTACTATATGACTCTATAAAGTTTCTTAGATAGTTAGATAAATTCGATAAGTATCAATAATAAATTATCAAAACATTTCGCTGAAAAAAAATAACATGCGATTTTGATCAAAGTTAACACTTTATACAACCTGGCATCACAAGTGCATTTGAATAGTTTTTTTTTTTACAACACAAACATAGATGCCCAGCATGTACTAATAACATTAACAGTAAGTTCTTTAAGGTGACAGGGGAGCGTTCGAAATAAGGTTTCTATTTAGAGCCCAATTGTAACATGGTACTTAGCTATTTAATTTTAAACTATAACTCGATTCATTATCATCGCACAGGTAGAAATTTCGCGCATATAATTTCAACCGTATATTCTCTTGATATAACACTGGTGCGTTTTAAATGAATACTTCTGTATATAGTACAATTAAAACATAATACTTGACTTCTGCATTTAAAACTTTTATTCAATCCAGTATATAAAATAATTTTATAAATTCACAGTAGGTTCTTTACAGTTCAATGTAACTTACGATGTATTGTTAACTAGTCACTGCGAGGAAGCATGTGAATCTTCTTTTCTGTGCACTGTGGCTGGCCTCCAACTAGAGCAGGCAATTAATCAGTTTGCTTTCAAAATGGCAACAAAACATGGGAGATTGGGCCATTCATCGATCCTAATTTAATCCTTGCCAATGCTGGGTATTTCTGCTTGTGTACATATAAATATATTCTGCTTTGTGTGTGACTAGTTGCAGGCAATCTGTATAAACTCTGAACTCAACGAGAGAGAGAAAAAGAGACAGGGAGAGAGAGAAAGAGAGACGTTTTGTGAAATCTCTACAAGGATCAGCTGAGATTCCATACAAATACAAAGTCAAAGACAGAGACAGTTTTAGGGTGTTGCCAAATCAAGACAAGTCTGCTTTCGAGATCAACAGAGAACCGACCACAGAGGATAAGAGTTGAAAGAGGAAAATGTCATCTGCCTAAAGCCCCTCTTTCCAAGCAATCCCGTGTTCTAAGTGTCACAGCGTGTGCATGTTGAGGGTCGGTCTGCACAGTCACTAGAAGGAATGAACAACCATTGATCGTAGGATCCCCTGAACTAGCTAAGAAGAGGAATAAATGCTATGCCTTAAATAACGCAGCGTGTCTAATGTTTATACATTATGATCAAAAGATCAAACAAATATTTGTAAAAGGTTGAAAACAGATGGTCAATAAGGGGGAGACAATGAGACGAATACCTTAATGCCAGATAATTTTAAGATTACCATAAACATATAGTCATTTCGAAGGTGTGCCAACGTTGCATTCTATGCAAATGTAGGTACTTTTAGGATAATTGTCCTCGCAGATAATATACATAGAGTAACAGAAGATACGGGACCAGAGTATTTAATTTATGTCCTTCCCACATAGAAATATAACAATATATCTCGGCACCAAAGTTGGTGGAGTAATTACACGATCCATTTTATACTCAAATGATGGATATTGTATGAATAGAATTTTCGGAAGTAATAACCGGTGCTAAACAGGATCAAATATCCACGCTAATAATTTCGTCCATGTTCTTTGTGATTAAGTTATACATGAGCATCTCGACAGTTTAAGAAAGAATTCCATATACAGATCTAGTATCAACGCTTAACTAGTATTTAAATGTATGATGGAATTCATGATCACCGGCTTGACAAGTCATTGCAAATAGTACAGATTAATCTTGTAGGACGTTGGAACAATATTCTTTATTGAAGAACTTTTTATTGTTGGACACTATCCACCAGTTTCTTGGAAACTAATAATCCTTTAAGATGATGGATTGAAAGCTTCTTTCCAAAAGGGACGGTTAGAATAGGTGCAATAGCTCGATACATTGCAAGGTGTATATCGAATCAATATAATTTGAGTTATTTTGTAAACAAAAGCGTAGTGTCATAAGCTATTTGAAAAATAACTAGTAGAACTTATTTAAAAGCATAGTGATTGAATATAAACAAACTTATTTGAAATACTTATATATTGTCGCTGTATTTCTTCTATGAACACGAAACTGACGCAACTAGAATTTTTGCGGATTCTCAGAAAAAAACTGAACTTGGTTCTCTTTAAAATAACTCTTCGAAATATAGATAGAACAGAATAAAACTGTTATATTTTCGGATGAAAATATTTTCCGACACGAAATAAATGAAGAACAAAACGATATTAAAAATAACTCCAATGACTTTTAATAAAATAGTTGCATATTAATAATTTTTCAAAGCCGTATTCGTTGTTTACTCGAAATTAGACACATAGCCCTATATATATATATATATATATATATATATATATATATGTATATGTATATATGTATAGATATAATGTTACATAATATTAAAATTCCATTTAATATCCATCTCACATCGATGGTTAAATGTACGTGTGAATGTATGTATGTAAGTTTTTATGTCTCGCAAAAACGTCCGACAGAGGTGGCGCGTTTTCTCAAGACCGTTATCATTTTATGGCTTCACCGTTCGGAAGATAAATATTGAGAACTTAGCCAATACAATTCTTTCAGCCTCAACTGGCGACTTTACTACACGGAGGGCTAGCGTTTCTCGCCGATATGTTCGAAATTCATTGCCTATTTTTGACTGTCTAGCTATAATTTTAATGCGTTGGGCGCAACACCTAACGCATAACGCATAACTTTTTTCCACGGTTTTTTAATCCTTCACGGTACGGGTTCGACCCTGCCTGCCTACTACCTAATATTTTCATACTCACAATTTTCCTTTTTTTCTCTCAACCAACATCCTTACACACATCTTCACTTTCTTTTCCGCTTTGGCGTCACGGGTTCGAGCCTGCCTGCCTACTACTACTTTTTTTTGCTCAAGACACATCTATAAATACCCGGGCAAAGCCTAGTAACGCTAGGCAACCAGGCTAGTCTATGATAAACGACAGACGCACCAGGTATTTTCTAGACACCTTATAACGTGGCGGTTATATTTAACTGTATTTGTAGATTTTTACCTTTAAAACTCACGCGTTGTCCGGTACTGTCACAGAGAAGGGAATATGAAAGCAATTAAAAAAAATGAAAAAAACATTTTAAGATCAAATAAAATGTATTCCCCGTTGTTCTTCCTAAACATATAAAGCACATGACACCACGCAGATGAGAAGTCTTGACTCAATAAATTAAAAAAGTCAGGCGTTTCCCAGATGATGCAGCCTTGATTTCTGAAGTCACGTCGTGGTTGGAGAACCAACCTGGGGTGTTCTACAAAAACGATCTCCAGAGCTGCATTAAACGATGGGAGAAATGCATAACTCTGGGTGGATCCTTTGTAGAGAAATACTAATAACTGCGCCAAGTTTTGTTGCTACTACTATGGGAAGTGGGTCAGGGGCATTACTTATTGCAATCACCCCGTATATAGGAAAATGTTGCAGGCATCAATTAAAATGAATGGCTCTCGTCTTGGGGAGGCATCAAGTTTTGACAGGCTTCTGGGCTTGACCTTTACTCTTGATCTTAAAGTTTCTTTATGACTTCAATTATTTAAGAAAGTGTATTTTTATCTAAATGCGAATGGGGAATAATTTGGTACGCCCTTATGGTGAGCGGCGTATATATATTTTTTTAAATATAATTATCTACTGACACGTCTGTCGTCGTTTACGATATATATATATATATATATATATATATATATATATATGCGGAACACGATCACTCGTTTAATTTAGATCAAGCGAAAATTATAAAATACGTGATAGATAGAGCTAAAAGAAGACTTTTAGAATCAACACTAATATTAAACACGAATACTATTACGCAAGGAAAAGGCTTCTACCATTTAGCCCCTAGCATAGGGAAAATAATAATCAAAGAACAAAATATCAAAACAGATCCTGGCTAATATTTCAATAAAATGAATAAGTTTAGAGAAAGAAGAAAAAAAAAAGTGTACATTTTTTTTTTTTTACACAGTGGTCACCACTTATCAAGGCCCGGAAGCCACTCAGGGATAAGGGTTATACATTGCACATATTTATTTAACGCATTTTTAAAAGTGTATATATATAGACATTGAACAACCTAACCTTCCTATACACACGCATATGTTTGTCCTTCCCGACATGGGTAGGATTCATAAACTGTTCTCTTTTTTCGTATGGTCTATGACTTTTTTTTTCTTGCATTTTTACTTTAATATCCTGATGATGCCTTCTGAAATAGGGACGAAACGTTGATTATTTTAATACTTTCATTCGGTTTTTTTATTTTTCTCAAAACATAACGTCAACCACCGCTGGTATTTTTATTTGTTATACGTACATATATATATATATATATAAGTTAAGATACCGTAGAATGAAATTTACGATATGCTATTCAAAACAAGCAGAACGAGATAAATGTGAAAAAATCCTTATTCCATGGAGTTTCAAAGACAGGCTATTTTCCTCAGCAAAAGGAATATATATATAACGTTAGCGCAATTAATAAAACCCGTAAAGAAAATAGTTTCCGAGTGAAAATAAAAGTTTACAAGAAATTGAAAAAGAATACCGAGTAATGTCCAATAATTTTAGTTGCGGTGTGAACAATCGCTTTGTATTGGGCACAGCGATTGGTAAATGCAAGAAGATTACGAATATCCTTTGGAATCTCTTTAAAAATGTCAAGGGATGAAGAAAAATGTAATGTTTCTGAAGACAGGTCATGACTACAACCTGACTACAACTTGGATGTCTTCAAGTCCAACGTTAACAAATTCCTAATGAACCGCCCTCTTAAGTAAAAATTTCATTAAATCTCCACACTAACGTACTGTACTTGCAATAACCTTTATTCCTGAGTGGCTTCCACGTTTTGATATGTGGTGACCACCGTGTAAAAAAAAGCCTTGTATTGAAGAGCGCTCGATTGAATTATCCTTTAATACAAGACTCGTCTGCAAGAAACTTTATTTTTCTAAACACCTAGATATTTTAAGGGGTCCCAGAATACATCTTAGTGAACTCTTCATGGATTTACTGCCCCCCCCAAGATTTTTATGTATATATTCCTTTTGCTATTTTTTTTTTCCTCTGGGGAGAAGGGTCTATCTTTGAAACTATGGATTAAGGAATTATTTCTTTTATTCCTAGTAAATAATAAAATATTCTGAATTTAATTCAACAATATAGTGATGCCGTTTGATTGTACTAAGGTCTATCTCTGATATTGAAACTTTTTAAAATTGTTGTGTTGCCATAAATATATTTCTTTGTATTTATAATTCTACCTTTTCGAATTTGGAAAGGTTTTCATGAAGCTTTTCTTTAATTCTGAAAATTCCTCATATATATATATATATATATATATATATATATATATATGTGTGTGTGTGTGTGTGTGTATACTATAATATTACTAATTCACAGATTGACGGATAGATGCACTTTTTAAGATTCAATAAGCTATCTATAAACGATAAATGTAGATTAAATTTACAAAATAAAATTCCTATCGGAATAAAAAGATAGAGAACTTAGATGCTGAAGAAAAATGGAATTAATTCATGAATAAAAACATTAAAGAAATAATATACACAACCAAACAAATGTGATGACATGTACGCGAATGTAAACGAAACTTGAAAAATGGTGAATAGAATTCAACAATAAAACATACGCGGCAGGCAAAACACAAAGAAAAAACGAACATAGATGATGAACCATAAGAAAAAAAGAATATGGCGAAAATGCTTTTTTCCTGCAAAAGTCATAAATCTTTTTTTGGTCGATTTCAGATCAATTAATGTTGCTTCAAAAGCACTTGCATCTTTTCTTTCGGTCCGTCCGCTTGATGTGTCACCGAAAAACGAGGATTTAATCGAATCGAAAATCAATTCATTTTCATGACTTCAAGTATATAAAAAGTTACCAAAAATATGCAGGAATATTTGTGTATAGAAGAAATGTTGTCTCTCACGAGAAAACTGCCTAACAACATACTAGAGTGGAAAGGAAGGAAGCGAAAATTATTCCTTTCCTTCACATTTTCCTCCCCATCTTTTCCCTTTGTCACCCTCTTTCTCTCTTTTTTCTCTTTATATATATATATATATATATATATATATATATATATATATATATATATACAAAGAGAGAGAGAGAGCGATAAAGAACAGGAACGATAATGATGGGAGAAAAAGAGAGAGGAGAGAATCAGAATCAAGGTTACACCAGTCATTGTAAGATCGACATGGTTTAATAGCAGTAAACCTGAACAGTACAAACGATTGTACGATTTTAGAAAAAGGTACGTTGTATGAAATATTTCTAGGTAATATCTGTGGAAAGCATTATTTGAACCATTGGCGGATGTGTTCCCCCAGTGTTTTTTTTTAGTATTAAACTAGGAGAAGGAAATACTTTATTTTTAACCTGTTTATTCTTCCTTGCGGCAATAATTAGCACCGACTGACTTTAGCAGTGCTCCAAGAAAAACATGGTTTTGTGTGCAAAACTAATGTATTATGTATTTATAATTCATACTATCTTTTCTGGAAGTCAATTTCTTCCTTTGGGAGAAAGATATCGTCTCGTATATTAGTCGCATTTTCTGCAGGATTCAATACAATATATTTAAAACCTAAGAATACATATATTTATATTTATCGTTGATTGTAAGCTTATTCATGGAAAAGGTCATACATTATTTTTTATTGCATAATTGATATGTACATAAAACTTGTTTGCTTTCACGCAGTTAGAGGTAGATAGCCTACATAGAAGGGATTCGAAGATATTTCTTCTGCTATTTAAAATAATTATTAAATACATCTGTAAAAACATAACGCCGTTTTGATATGTATAATGAATTTAGTTATAGTATTTATTTTTGATATGTATAATGAATTTCTATTACTTATTATTTATATTCATATTATTATAAATATAACCGTATAACTTGGTATATAGCAAAATAATTATTCATTCACTCATTAATATGCATGTAATTTTTTAAACGATAATCGGAAAACCTTTTATAGAGGGCAATATGACGTGAATTAATGAGAGAAGGATATATATACATATATATATGTATATATATATATATATGCGTGTGTGTGTATGGTGTAAACTATAATGTTGTTACATATTCATGAGCTTGTTTCGGTCAACTAGTTACTAGTATCTAGAGACAATTTTCAGTCAATGTTGCTCATACAAAAGCTTAGTCCGTAAGTAACATCGCCTGAAGAGGTCTCTAGCGACTAGAAACACTATAGTGTGGATGGACGTATTAATGCTTATGCAAAACAAGAAACTGTATATATTACTTCGGTAGTGAGTTCTCTTGTATTTACATTGATTATTTTGCCTCTTAAAAATTTATTCTGGAAATACACACACACACATATATAGACATACATCTCTCTCTCTCTCTATATATATATATATATATATATATATATATATATATATGTGTGTGGGTGTGTGTATTTGTGTGTGCGTGTGTGTGTGTGGTTTAGAAAATATATATTGCAGGTTTCATCCTCATCAGGATTCAGGACATTGCATGTAATCGGGATGTCTTTATATATTCAGGTGGTTTTCAGTGGTTATTTGCAGCTAATTGTTGTGCAACTCAAGTAATAAAGGCTGGTGGAGACAATACTAAAAATCGATACATCAGTCGATTTTAATTGTGGATTAATAGAACAACATATATATATAAATATATATACACACACACACACACACACATATATATATAGGAGGTGCTTTCAATTACTTTCCTGACATTTTGTGGGTGCATTTAAAAGTATTGTAAACTTTAAAAAATTAAATATGTTATTAGTATATATATATATATATATATATATATATATATATATATATTAAAGTCAATAATTCTATTTTAAATAATTGCATTATTTTACTCGCCTTTTTTGCACTTTAAATAAAAGATTACTAACCAATTTTGCGGCTTAAATATGAGATGACTGACCAATTACTGTGATTTGTAGTTTAAACAGAACAGCTTGAGAAGGAAATAAAAGACATCCTACTAAAGCCTGATTGTTTACAGCAAATATGCAATTTGCTTGTCAGGAGGATTTAGAAGAAGGCATGGCAATGCGACTTATGTAAAACGCCACAGAAATGTATGGAAAGTTTTGGCTACCTTTTGACCATTTTGCATTAATCAAGTACCAGTTTATGCATTGCGAACGAAAAGAAATTCAAGGATAGCAAGTAGTCTATGAGGAATGATGAAAGTTTCGGTGACGATAGACATTACACATTAACACAAGTGGATTCTTCCAAAAGCGCTTGGTACTGTATTAAACAGTGTATAAAACGAGGGTTTAATATGTGTACTATCAATAACATCGTAAATGTGAAAAGAACCTTGACATTTATTTAAGACCCCTCGTATATTTTCTTTCAGTTAAGGAACCATTGGTTTTGTTTTTTTTCACATCCATCTCTAAATTATGTATAAAAATAAGAGAATAACCTCTTTTATACATATGAAAAATGCACACGTAATTATATATACATATATATGGATATATGTGTATATATATATATATATATATATATATATATATATATATATATATATAATAAAAAAGCTGAACGTCTGTGTGTGTGGGTGTGTGTCTGTTCTCCTATATGGTTGACTATTTTAAAAAACTGATTACATATAATGATAGAAGATGTATCGAGGATCAGGAATGGGTACGTTTTATCTGGCAGAGAGGTGGTTCATAAAACGTGTGGGGTCTGCGTTCGCGCCTGGCCCCCAAAAGTATAGAAATAGAAAATGAAAAAAAAACGTTTACAAGGGGGGGTTATATAGATGTGCATAAGAATACTTTGATAAGTATGTTTCAACTTAAATAGTGATGGTATAATCAAATTTTGGGGTCTGCATCCGCTCCTGTTCTCCATGGAAATAGGGCACAAAATTTAACAATGAATGTTTCATATTAATTTGCGTAAGTGTACTTTGATAATTATGTTTCATTTTGAAGAAATATGGTATAATAAAATTATGGAGTGTTCGTTCGCGCCTGCTTTTTAAAAATAAAAACGTTACTTGTTATCGTGTAAAAAGAAGGAAAAAATCCTGCTCACGTGATTGCGTGTCTTTTTAAAAACATTTACATAAACTTTTTATTTTTATTTATATATCTGTTTAAGTTTTTTTGTCAGTGTACTAGAAGGTATTCAGTTGATTACAAACCTTTCTACGGGTTCTTTACATTACAATAGTACAAGCCTGAATCTGACGGCGCAATACTACACCGTTCAATACTGTAAAACTGAAACGACGCTGTTCTGCTTGAAAACGGCACCATTTTCTACTTATTCATATTTATAACGATTCTTTGCTTTAAAAAACTAAAGTAATTGCGTGTTTACTTTTTTCATATCCCATTTTGCTGTTTCGGATTATTTTACTAAAGTAAGTAAAGCTGAAAGCTTAAACTGTTTTTGTTTCTTTGTTTTTCGATATTTCGTCGATATTATTTAGTAAGAGTGTTTAGCAGAAAAGCCAACAAACGAATACCCGAAAAAATAAATATACAAGAAATAAATGTTACCATAGTCAATAAAAGTGCAGTTCATGTTTGTTTTGTTTTGAAAAAGTTTTTAATGCTCTTTACTTGAAATAATTTCAGCAAACCGAAATTAAAACGAAATTTGAGGCGATAACTACATAAATGAATTTTTATATAAACTACGCATGCGATAATCGAATATTCCTCAAGGGCAAAATAACGGAAAAAATAAAATATGTTTATAAATATTCCTTACGTTGACGGAACTCTCTTAAATTGTTAACACAGAATGCTCAGGTGGCCCTCTTTCAAATTGAAAACGGAGCTCTCCATTTCAAAGTCGCTGCCATTTTGATTTTTTTAAACCGGTTCGTGAATTTAAAAAAAGAAAGTTACAAACAACTAAACAATACAAACTAATGAACTTTTTTTTACCGTAAAAGTAACTTTTATTGACTATATTAACATTATATATAATATTTTCTCTTTGTAAGAAAACACCATTTTGTATGGTCACTCCTGGCTACGAATGGAAACAAAGTTGATATAAAAAATATATTTTCGCGAAAATTATCTTTACTTTCATCATATTTTGCTTAGGGTAAAATTTTTGAGTACCAAAACCTATCTCTCTATGACCCCCTCCTTTTCAAAATCTCTCATACTTTCATCAATCACAGTCCATTTTCTGTAGGCTGTTTTTGAACCCAGTCAACAATGGGTAATTCTGCTTGTATATATATATATATATATATATATATATATATATATATATATATATATATATATATATATATATATATATATAGGTTTCGTGGTTCAATTTTAAATTCTGAAAAAAAAACAATATATAGAGACATATAATCAATTTAAGAATGTATTGCTTTACAAACAAATATATAGAAGGGGTAATTTTAATTTCCTTAATCCATGGATTTTCAACAATGGCTGAAAGATAAATTAGAGGGAATGGCGATATTTTTAGCGGAGAGGGGTATATATTCCCTGTCAAACATTTTTGATAAGGATAGAAAAGCTCAACCATGGAAAGGGAGCTTATATATATATATATATATATATATATATATATATATATATATATATATTCATATATATCCACACAC
>NC_136504.1:6157500-6197500 GCF_053919585.1 Euprymna scolopes
CTTGATACATCTTCTATCATTATATGTGATCAGTTTTCTATAATTGGCAACCATATAGGAGCCTATTCGTGACGAGACACACACACAGACGGGCAGCTTTATATATATATATATATATATATATATATATATATATATATATATATATATATATATATATATATTGTTTTCAAAATAAAATTATCCACTGACACGAGTTGTGACGTCTACGACTCATCAGAGTGTCTTATACTAGCGAGATTCGAAATCGGGACCCTATGGTAAGAAGCCTAAACTCATACTGAACCATCTCGCACGACTGTTTGTGTATATCAAGATATTATTTATTTGAGATACGTTTTTTTATAAGTCTAATGCATGATCATTCGCTGAAAATTGTTTTTATTTAAAAAGCCAATTCTATAGAGTAGTTACTTGAAAACTTAAATATATTTATTACGTCATATTATCTAGAATAAAAAAATAAAACATTTATCTCTCTAGTGTATTTTGCTACTATCTGAGTTTAGTCTACTTTCTCATTAATGTTATAAATTTACGTAGTTAAACTAATTAATGCAATTTTTTCACAGATACGAATATCATATACCAAACTCCAGGTATATAGAGCAGAATTTGAAAGAGTAGTGTGCTAGAAATCGTTGCACATACAATCTAAAGGGCGCCATTATTCACAACTATATTGATAAATACATTGCAATTAACATTGCAATTTACAATTAGAACTTAAATATGATATTTTATTTCGTCCAAATTTCGTATATAATATTACTAGCAGGCCACCCAGCATTGCTCGGTAAAGTACGCTTAAACATGATGTCTTGATCGATACAAATTTCGTATTTATTATTTTATTATATTTGACCCAGTCTATAGTAATAATTAAAAAAAAATTAGACAAAAGTACCATGCATCGCGACCAGGGATCGAAGCCATAGAATTTAGCATACGATTTACTTTTTCGTTTTAATGCCTGGGCTATGAATCATGTTTGCTGCAAGGATAAACATGAAAACATGAACAAATAGCTATTACCTTATGCATGTGTATTCGTAATACCGTCGTTTGAACTTCACCTGGCAAATTCCATTTTTGTTTTTAATTTTCACACCTTTGTACCGATTTACTAAGCTAAAACTCAAATATAATGTTTCGGATGAGTTCGAATAATATATATAAAGTTTCATATGTGCAGATAAAAAATAACAGAGGAGTTTGTTAGGCAAACATTTTTTGAACAGATATATATATATATATATATATATATATATATATATATATATATATATATATATATATATATATGTATATAATTATTGAATAAAATAGGTGGAAGTTTCTCAATAGCTCTTTCGGCTATCATCTCATCAGGAGAAAATCGATAGCGTACAAAATAATATTATGTCGAAAATAAAAAGTCCTAATGGGGAACGGATTGAATGTGCCAAAAGTACGGGGACACTAAAATAAATTTATTAACGTTTAAAAAGGATTAAAATATTGGCACAACGAGGTGGGGGGACGAGAGAAAAGATTAAAAGTTCCCCAAAGAGAAACAATGCGTTTGATGTTTCCTTTTGCCGGCACAAAGTAGGTTGACGTACCGCAATAGAGGCAGACTCCAAAATCTTTAAATGGTTTCTGGAATCCGCTCTATGTAGCACCTCGAACCATTCTATTTTATATGTATATCGGCACAGCACGGGTGGTCAACCAAATGCTTGCCAATAGCAGAGTACAAGGCTGCAGAAGTAGGGTGACCACCAGACCCCATCCTCCCTTGTTTAATCTTCGATAAAACATGCTGGTTTATACATCCTTGCATCTTTGACTCGTATCAACCAGCATGTTCCGTCGAAGATCAGACAACGGAGGATGGGGTCTGGTGGTCTCCCTTCTTTCTGCAGCCTTGGACTCTGCTATTGGCCAGCATTTGGTTGACAACCCGTGCTTTGCCGATAGATATAGAATAGAATGGTTCGAGGTGCTACATAGAGCGGACTCCAGAAACCATTTAAAGATTTTGGTACATTCAATAAGTTCACCATTAGAACTCCTTTTTTTTCGACATAATATTATTTTGTACGCTATCGATTTTCTCCTGATGAAATGATAGCCGAAAGAGCTCTTCAGAAACTTCCGCCTATTTTATTCAATACTGTATATAAATTCTGTACCTCCAAACATTTATTTAAATATACATATACGCATACATATTTATATATAGAAAGAGGTTTGTGTTTACTATACCTATTTTACGCAAATATTACGCGCGTATAAATCATGTAGAATATCTGCATGAATATAATTACACGTAATAGTTAACTAAAAATGATTAATCCAATAAGAAACCGAGAAAATAATCTAACAGGGAATTAATTAAAATGAATGTTTAAAAGAATATGAAAATTAGCTATACCTTTTGTAGATGAATTCAATTTCGCAATCAATATATAACAAAGTTGTATTTTCTTTTTAAATAAATTGGAAAAAAGTTTTTTTTTAATTTGAATATCAATACACACACAAAACAAAAATTGATCGGGGTGTAGATATGCGAGCGTCGTTCCAAGTAATGCGTCCAATTATATAAAAAAAATTGATAAGCTTCGACGATGGAAGTGATAATAAAAGAAACATATTTTTTACTCCGTATTGTATCTTTCCACATAATCTCTACTCTTATAAGTCCACATTTGCGATCAATTTACTGGCCTTCATATGCTTCTGAGGAGAGGTTATGAAATGGGTTGCTTTCTTCGAGTCTCACATTGTCAATATCTGCAACAGAGAGATGAAACCACAATTCCTGTACACTTAGGTTCAGTCATTATAACACTTCAATTACTTTATATTCATCGGATGTATTACATTTGAAATGCATCTCGACCAATATTATTTGAACTTTCATACTCTGAGTTATATATGCATTAATTTAGCTTAAATGCGTCCTTCTATCTCTTTTAAATAGTTGCAACTTGAAAAGTGTATGCATATTATTATAGACATATTTAAACATATTGTATAATGAGCTCTATTAAACATTAGATGTATTATTTGTCATCCCCGAATGAATTTAACTAAAGTATTAATTAAACCGCGACGAAACGGTACAATTCTCAGAAAAATCTTCTGTCTCCACTCAAAAAATATAACTGTATATATCTATTCATTCGTTTTTCTTAACGTAGTTTATCTTCTAATAAGTATATGAATGTATTTTATAACGGCATCAAACAACAAAAATTGTTATTTTTTCTCACTGAAAACTGAGTGCGTAACGGTCAAAATAGTCATAACGCTTCAAACTGGAAACCGTACAATTTTATCACAATTGTTACTGCATTTATATGTATAAGCATTTATATGTTAACCCATATCATTGCTACATTTACATCATAGGTTCGTAGTTCTGCCACGTTAAAATGTTTCTCTTTGAATACGTACATTGAATCTACATGTTGTATTGAACCATCTTTACAACCGAATATCTCCATTGAATTGTCTGTCCTTTTTATGTGCGATATGGAACGTTTATCGTTATACACATATTGCGGCTTTCTTATTTTAATGCACCCAATCATATTTATACGTGCTTATGTCTTTTAGTGGATCAGTTTTACAGTCTTAAAGGAAGACTCGAATTTCTTACTTTAAACATATTCATTAAATGTACGCAACAGAATAGTATTCGTTTTTTTTTTTATTTTTAGAAAAAAGCAAATGCATATAAAAAAATGTGTTTCAGAGAATAATAGCCTCTTTGATAAAGAAGAATCGATATCATTTTCTTGTGCTTATTTTAAGAAAATTGTCTTCAGAGAATTTCCAAGAAAGGCTCACTCCGAAACTAAATAACGGTTTCGCATCCATACCTGAGGAATTTTATTGGGGAATTGATAATTGATTATTGTACTTTCAAATAACAAGCGTGCAATGGTATCATAAGGAAACGTGATATCGTTCTTAGATAGTAAAAAAATAAAATATAGATAAAAATTAACTACAAATAATAATAAACATATGTCCAAATAAGAATTTTCGTAATCGCATTCTTCGACTGAAGGTAGAAAATATTAGCACACTACCGTAGTAGAAATGGTCAGTATGTGCTTATATTTTTGGAATTTTTATATAAAACCGATAAAATATTAACATGCTTAACAGCATTACGGAAGCCTTAAAAATAGACATAAAAATAAGCGCATCGTATTGATTAAACGTATGCCGGTACACACACAATAACTTGTTTATTATACATTGTTTTGATTCACGGTATATCAACACTTTTTGTTATTAATTTCATATTTTATATTTTGATCTTGTTTCATATAGATCAAATTGTTGACATTTATTTTCATTAGTCTTTCTAGTTATTATTTTTTTATGAATAGATCGGGCACTTACAGAAAAACAAGATAAAGATTGCTAACATCTGATGGAAACATTTTTCTGAGGGATGAACTAGATTCGAACCTGGCACACGAAGATTGTGCGTCATTTTCCTTCTAAATGCCATGGATTAATTTATCATGCAAACTTACTTCGTTTGTGAGCAAATCCTCTGAGAATGTTGTCTTGTATTTAACATATGTAAAATACATTGGTATTTCGTATAGGTGAACATGAGAGCAATGGTAACTGTAGGTTAGTTTCAGCTCTTAATGACCATTGAAATCATTATATTCCAATATGGCCTTATACAAGATATCCTATTTAATCCATCGATGGAATCGTTACCTGTACCATCATTATTTTGGGTGCGATGCGATGTAAGTGATAATAATCTCCACGACAGAAAAAAAGTATGACCTCATCCTCTATCATACACTTTAATATGACAATACAAATACACATAACATGGAAAGAGTAGGCATTCACGTAAAATAATAGAAAACATAACAGGGGCTATCTAACTCCACGAGTGTTAATATCACCATCCACTATATTGATAACCGTATTCGAGGAAAATAGATTTTAGTAGTTACTCGTGATTTTAGTAGATATTTAAAAACAATACAAGCAAAAAGACTCGAATAAATGGACTTCGGTTTTAGACTGTGTGTATCTTGAGAGTAAGAGCTGCTATTACGAAAATATCTTGGAATTTTTTTATGCGGCAGTTTTATCTCGGCGGTATAACTGATTAGGGAATCAACAATAGTATCTCGAAAAACATTCTATCACTGATGTTTTGTTGTTGTTTTATTTATACTTGAATCACCTTTATCCAGGGCAGGTGCACTCGAGTATAAGGGGTTATCGATGTGCATTAGTCAATGTGATATAGCGTACTAAATATAATTAGTGGGAATTTCGTAAATTTGATTAAGGGGAACGGTTCATGATGAACTTGTTTACGTTGGGCTTGAAGACACTCAGATTGTAGTCAACTGGAAAGCAGGCAATCGAATGAGAGTTCCAAAGACGTGCAGTTCTAAGAAATAAGCTTTGTTCATGGAATCTACATTTAGGTTTAAGCACAGATAAAGAGTGTGGGAAATTATTGATAGTGGTTTTAGCTAGACGGGTGTTTTTGTGAAAATTTGGCGAGGAGAACCATGTTGAATCTCAGCTGAGCATTTGCCATTTAAATTACGATAAAGCAGCGGAAGGCTCGCAGCATCTCTTCTGTGGGAAACAGGTTGTAGGGAAGAGAAAAAGACATCACCTCTAAGCTATGGAGTCTATATTGAACTCTGTGACTTCCTCGACGATTATTCAAAGAACAACACGCAAACAGCGTTTAAATCAGCAGTTTATTTTCCACGAAACAAATTACAAGAGGGTTTGCTTTTTAAAACTGAATCAACGTTAATATATCAGTTTATGGTATATTATAAAACTAACAAATTGTTATTGTTAAGAGGTTAGTAAAATTTTAACGAAAATATTAGGACCAACTGATAAAGATCTTTATTTGAAATGGTACAGAGATCATTAAACATTGTAGAAATTATTTTGTAGAATCAACTGGAAAGCAATACGCATCGAAAATAGAATAGGTTTATTCTGTTACGTACAAAGTTTGTTTTTTTTCTCCCGGTTACCACTATCTGCTGAATAGATAATTTAAACAAATAAGTATTCGCATTTCAATTAGTAACTAAAAATGACTTCTACACTTCCTCTCCTTTAATATAGTAAAATATACCTGCGTGTTTTACAGAAAAATGGTTATCAATCACGATTTTTTCAGGTATATTGAGTCAGTCCTGATTGATCATTACAAAGTGTATTTACTGTCAAACAACTCACTTAAAATACCCGCTATATATACATCACTTCGCAATATGCTCAACCTAAGATATGGAGGGTTATAGTCATCCACATACCGTGCTGTTCGCTGTTTCACAACTCCTCAATGCGGCTAGGCAAGCAACTGCCTCAAGCCAGGATCGAAAACCGAACGCGCAAATGACAGTCAGAACTTCTCATCGTTGCACAATTCAGCTGCTGCTCTGCGGGCAGTGAATTAACAATTTTCTGACATTCTCCAAATACCTAAGCTCAATTTGTTTATGCAAAGAGCATCGGTTAATACGCTAATGCATATTTGTATATCACTTCCCAATATGTTCAACGTAAGATAGGGAGAATTATAATCATCCAGATACATTACTGCTTCGCTGTTTCACAGTGCGGCTAGACAAGCAACTATCTCAAGCCAGGATCGAAACTCGACATTTGGGCATTACTAATGTTATAACTGATAGGATAGTGAAAGGGTATCGAGGGTTGGTGCAAGTGAATCAGAAAAAAAGCTAGGGAAAAACTTCCACGAAAAATATATACGTATATCTTGGAATACAAGTAACAGTGCAATATAGTATAATGAACATTGTAAAAAGACAATAAAATTAATTTATTACTAAATAAAATCTATCCTGTTAAAGTTCGCTGAATTTATAGAATCAGGACGAATAAACATAAAAGCTAATCCGAACTTTGTTGTTTTTTTACATGGAGGTTACCATTTATTAAGGCCCGAATGCCACTCAGGGATAAAGGATATTGCGTGTACAGTAATCATTGAGATAGTATTGTAGTAATCATAAGTATTGTTCTTTTTATTAGAGTGTCTTACTTAAGGGGGCGGTTTGTCAGGAGTTTGTTTATGTTGGACTTGACGACGTCCAAGTTGTAGTCAGGCGGGAAACATGCAAGCGGCAGAGAGTTCCACTGGCGTACAGTTCTTACAAAGAAGCTTTGCTCAGGGAATCTACGTTTGAATTTAGGCACAGATAAAGAGTGGGGGAAATTATTGACAGTAGTTTAAGCCAGACGGGTGTTTCTCGTGAAAGATTGGCGAGGGGGGGGGACGAGGGATTAGATCTCAGACGAGCACATGTAATGGAAATAACGATAAAACAAAAACATGCTCGCAACGTCTCTTCTGTGGGAAAGAGGTTGCAGGAAGAGAAAAGGGCATCCCCCATTAAACCACGAAGTCTATTTTGTACTTAGTCAAGGCAGGATAGGCTGTTTTAGCAGCTCCTGCCCAGATGTGGCAGAAGTACTCCATCCTTGGACGTACTTGGCTTTTATACAGATAGAGAATTGCATCAGCAGTGAAATATCTTCTGGAGCGGTTGAAGGCTCCCACCATTTTCCAGTGTCCCTGGCAACAGATTTGATGTACGTGTTCCATTTCAGATCAGGAGTGAAGGTCAACCCCTCAAGCTTGTCAAAACATGGAGCCTCCCCAAGACTAGAGCCATCAATTTCAATTGATGCCAGATGGGAATCAGAGCGTTTATGATGTAAAAATAGAAGCTTCGTTTTAGATGCATTAAAAGTAACCAGCCACCTCTTCCCCCATTGTGCAACGCGCTCAAGATCAGAGGAGAGAGAATTAGACAGAACTTTGTCATTTGCGGCCTTTGATGTGTTGCCATAGATGGTCGTGTCATTAGCAGAGATGTCAACGAATGATTTAAGTATGTGTTTTGGGAGATCATTGATGTAGATCAGGAAGAGAGTTGGGTCCGGGATGGACCCCTGGGGGACTCCAGCATTAATACTGTGGGCCTCTGATTTCTGCCAATCAACCACTACTCTTATGAACCTTTCAGAATGAAATGATTTGATGATTGAGAAAACATTTCCAGTATAACCTTAGCTGGAAATCTTGTGGAGTAGGTCCTTATGGCATACTTTATTGAAGGCCTGCGATATGTCAAAAGCAATTGCCCTGGAAAGGAAACCTTTGTCAACAGATTCACTAATCCTATGAGATATAATCGTTAGCACATCTGCTGTAGATCTTGCAGAGCGGAAACCATATTGCATGTCACTAAGAAGGTTGTTTCTGTTGAGGTGGTTGACTACTTCTTTATTTAATATGGAGTCCAGCAACTTACTCATGACACACAGGAGACTTATTGGTCTGTGTGAGAGGGAGATGACTTTTTCACCTGAATTCTTAAATACAGGGCATACTGATGAGGTTTTCCAGGGTGTTGGAAAACACTTCTCCTTAAGGCAACGCTTAAACAGTTTTGTAAGTATGGGTGCAAGTTCTGGTTTTAGCTTTTTCAGCACTATAACTGGAATGCCGTCAAGGCGAGTTGATTTACTGGAATCAAGATTCTTCATTAGCTTGGCAACCTCATGCACAGATATTTGTATGTTGCATAGTGTGTTGTCTATGATAGGAAGAAATACAGGGAGTTGATGGTCATTGTCGCATAGGGTAGAATTAGCTGCAAAGTTCTTGGCAAATAGTCTGGCCTTGTCTGATGCTGACGAGATGACCTCAGGTCCATTGATGACAGTTGGGATAGAGCGCACACTTCTGTTCAAGATCCTGTTTGCTATTTGCCAGAACTGGTGGGAATCAAGCCGCTGCTCAGCTATTTTGGATTAAACAGACTGAGCATATTGTTCTCTTGCATGTTTTATTACTCTTTTTTTCAGTGGTTGCTGGCAGTCCTGAAAGTAGCTTTAGTCTCAGTACATCTTTTACGTTGGTAGCTATGGAAAAAGTGATTTCTGTGCGCGATGGCAGTAGCACATTCAGGGGAGAAGCATGGCTGACTGTTCGGTTTTTATGGAATTTCTTGTCTTGCATGAGTTCAACTGATTTTTTACAATATTCTTTTTACATTTAAAACTGTACAACATTGCTTTAGTAAATTTCTGAAAAATAATATATAAAAGAACATATATCCGTTATTTAAACAATCAACTGAGTATTTTCTTCTTTCTACGTATGAAAACGTTGCTTGTAAATATTAAGACAAATGCACTTGGACTCTTTTCTTTCTACCACAAAGTAAGGCACAATATAGAAAATTGTTTTGACGGTGAAAAAGTGTAAAATATAAATGTCTAACAAAATATACTCTAAGACATTTTAATTGGATTTACTTATTATGTATTATTGTGTGCACTTTGGAGTTTTCCGGTTTTTTTTATTTATTACCTTGGGCAGATTTTGTTAAAATTCTTGTAAATAACTTTCGTTTGAATAGAAATTATATGACACAGTAATGCCACAGTAAGGTGACACAGTAATGGCACAGTAATGTGACACAGTAATGACATAGTAATGTGACACAGTAATGACACAGTAATGCGCCTTGTTACTAGTATGGACGCGTGTGAGAAAAGCAACAGCCGCCGTAGGATAGTGCAATAGCGAATATATTAGCATCCGCAGCCGTAAAACCAATATGAAAATTGACAAGTGAAAAGGAGAGAAAATATGAAGTGAGAATCCAAATATCTACTTCGTCTTTCGGATATATGGTACAGCTTACAGTGAATATTGTATTGATTAATATTGGAAGAACGCACATCTGCTGTAGATCTTGCAGAGCGGAAACCATATTGCATGTCACTAAGAAGGTTGTTTCTGTTGAGGTGGTTGACTACTTCTTTATTTAATATGGAGTCCAGCAACTTACTCATGACACACGGTAGACTTATTGGTCTGTATGAGAGGAAGATGACTTTTTTTCACCTGAATTCTTAAATACAGGGCATACTGATGAGGTTTTCCAAGGTGTTGGAAAACACTTCTCCTTAAGGCAACGCTTAAACAGTTTTGTAAGTATGGGTGCATGTCCTTGATGTTAGACCGACTCTTGTGGAAACAGGTGTCTGCATTAAACAGATAAACTCGAACAAAGCCGCTGAGCTGGATGGCATCCCTGTTGAGCTCCTGAAACATATTGGTGTCAATGTACATTGTGTGGTGCACTATTTAATACTGTCACTATGGCAGGGTGACCCGGTTGCCCAAGATTTAGTAGATGCCATCCTGGTTATGTTTTACAAAGGAAAGTGCACAAGGTTTGATTGTGGAAATTATCGAGGTATCTCGCTGTTGAGTGCTGTTGGAAAGGTATTTGCGCGGCTCTTGCTAAACCGATTGGAAAATATATATGTCCTGATATCCTTCCGGAAACCCAGTCTGGCTTTAGAGGTGGACAATGAACTGTGGATATCGTGTTTTCTGCTTGACCGTTTTTGGAAAAATGTGTTGAACATCGTATGCCGCTTGGCCAGGTGTTTACTGACATAACCGAGGCGTTTGACACAGTAAACCGAGAGGCCTTCTGGAAAGGGCTGGACACATTTGGCTGTACACCTGCTTTTACAGACAAGTTCACGCAACTCCATCGTAGTATGAAAGGTCGCGTCAAATTCAATGGTCGGCTTTTGGAAGAATTCCCCATTGATAATGGTGTGCAGCAGGGTGATGTAGTTGTACCAGCATTGTTTTCGCTCTATCTGACTGCTGTACTCTATTATGGTTTCCACGATTGCGATATGAGTGTTTATATTAGATTCCGAACGACTGGAAAGGTGTTTAACTTCAGACGATTCCAAGGCAAAACACTAGCTAGTGATGGACTTGTTAGGGATCTGTTATATTCTGATGATGCTGACCTGGTAACACACTTACCAGTAGATATGAACCTAGTTATGGATCTCTATACACATGCTTGTACCTACTTCGGACTGACAGCATTAAGAAGACTAAAGTCATGTACACTCCCGCTCCTGATGATGTGTATGTGGAACCTGATGTATTCGTCTGTGGAAAACATCTTGAAATCGTAAAAAAAACTTTGTCTACCTTGGGCGTACCTTATAAAATGATCGCACTCTTGATGTGGAAATAACACATAGAAGCAGAGAGATATCTGATGCTTTTGGAAGGTTACAAAATAGAGTCTGGTCTGACGGTGATTTAACTCTGACAACTAAAATTTCAGTATATAAAGCATGTGTAGTACCATCCCTATTGTACATATATGAAACTTGTACTTTGTACCGGTCACATATAAAATTGCTCGAGAGGGTCCATCAGTACTGCCTTAGACACATTTTTGGTTTGAAGTGGGATAGCTTTGTCCCTGATACATATGTCTGAAATAAGGCCAAAACAACCAGTAGTGCTACCATTGTTATTAAAAACCAGATGCGTTGGGCGGGTCCTCTCATCCTGCTTGAAGACTATCGACTCCCCAAAAAGTTGTTCTATGGTGAGCTTTTTCTTCGAACAAGACCCCAGCACAAGCCCAAAATGTTTTCGCGATAGCATCAAGAAGAGTCTGGTGAGCTTTAATATTCCTGTTGACAGTTGTGAGTGCCTAGCGTATGATCGCAAGCAGTGGAGGACACTGATATACAGGGGCGCAGAACACTTTGAACTAGCAAAAATAGACCGAGTAAATGTCAAACCTTGTCGCCCAACCATGGAGATCTTTGTGTGTGATCGGGCTCTGTTGTCTAAGGCAGGTTTTATTAAACGCACCATGATAGAGGTTCCGCTACTGTTTGTTTCGTCCAAACCACTGAACGTTTCCAGTTTCATGTCTGCTTAAAGGTGTGCAAGTCCCTGGTAGGGCTGAAATTCATCTTCAGACACATGGACATTTAGTTAGTGAGGAAGTGCCTCTATTCTGACAAGACGTTGCAATAATCATCACCACACACACACACACACACACACACAGACACACACACACACACATATATATATATTTGTTAAAAAAATCCTACCAAACTACTCTGTCAGTTTTTGGTCTACAGACATGTAGCTTTATATATAATGTATACGACTTTTTTTATATTTGAGTTTTAGCCGGGGAAAATTCGTGCAAAAGTGTGAAAATTTAAAGAAAAATATAATTTGCCAGGTAAAGGTCGAACCACGGCATTACGAATATGCATAACTAACATAATAGCTATTGGTCAATGTTTTAATTTTCAGTCTTGCAGCAAACATATCTTCATAGCTCAGACACTAACGAAAAACGAGAAAGTAAATCGTAAGCTAAACGGTTTTGTTTCGATTCTCGGTGGTTGCGCTCAAGTCATTAAGTTTTTAAATATTTGAAATCATTACTATATATTGGTCCAATATAATATAATAATGAATACGAATTCTGCTTTAATACAAAATAATATATATGAGCGTATTTTACAACTAAACCATGCCAGGAGGCCTGCTAGTATCTCATAAACGCGCAATTCAAGTGCAGACATTCGACCATTCACTATTTCCAACAACGGAATTCGTGAACGTTGCATTAACGCTTGTTGGCTGCCTTTTTGTTTATGCTTTGTAAACAGTGCTCACAACTGGATATTTATAAATGGGCACGATATTTATGATAAAATAATATATACAGGGACTTAAATACTATGGTTCTACAAACATTGCTCTGGATAGAATCAGAATAACTACCATGCACTTGATCGTTATGGTAATAACATTATATATATATACATATACAGTGATGATCATATTTATTGGCACGGTAAAATAAAAGTTAAATTTTGTATAATAAATTCTAAAAAAGGGATTAAATTAAAGAAAATAACAAAGTATGTTATGAATTTTTACTGGCCTTTCCGATGCAGCAATCGGATTTTAGAAAAAATAAATAACAAAGGAACAACAAACATAATTGCAAAAAACCCTAGTTCAAAATTATTGGCACGATTTATTTAATAATCAATTGTATAGCCTTTGGCCTTGATTACCTTTCTCAGTCGCTTTTCATAGTTTACAACGAAGTTGTTGCACTCTTCAGTAGTAATTTTAGCCCACTCTTCCTGGCAATAATCCTCCAATTGAATAAGATTCTTAGGTTTCCTTTGCATTACCCTCAATTTTAATGTTCTCCATAAATTTTCAATTGGATTAAGGTCTGGGCTTTGTGATGGCCACTCCAAAACATTAATATGATTGTCCTCAAGCCATTTCTTAGTCAGTTTAGCCGAATGCTTTGGGTCATTATGTTGCATGAACCACCAACGACGACCAAGTGAGAGCTCTTTAGCAGAGTCTTTCAGGTTTTCATCCAATATTTTAACATAATCTTCCTTTTTTATGCTACCTGTGACCTTAACAAGTCGCCCTGGTCCAGAGGCAGCAAAGGATCCCCAAAACATCAAACTGCCTCCACCGTGCTTCACTGTGGGTATGGTGTTCTTAGGCAGGAAAGCTTCGCCAGATTTTCTGTAAATATAAGACACTTTATTATGGCCAAATAACTATTTTCGTTTCGTCACTCCATAGAACACGTTTCCAGAATCCAACATCTTTATCAATATGACGTTTTGCAAAGGCTAGCCTTGCTTTCAGGTGCATAGGCTTCAATAAGGGAGTCTTTCTCGGACGACATGCTTTTAAACCAGCTCTCTTCAAAACTCTACCAACTGTATGTCGAGATACATTCACTCCAGAGGTGCTCTGTTCATCAACAATCTCCCCAACAGAGATCCTTGGGTTTTGTTTTACTTGTCGAACAATTTTCCGTTCATCTCTTGGGGAAAGAATCCTTTTTCTCCCTCTACCCTCTAAACTCATAACGTGGCCTTGCGATTTGAACTTGTTTATTATGGCTCTAACAGTGGATTTGGGAAGGTTTAGCTTCTTTGAAATCTTATCATAGCCCTCCCCATTGGTATGGCATGCTACAACAAGCTTCCTGACATCTTCGCTGTGTTCCTTAGTTTTAACCATGGCGATTGAAAATTATAATTTAGTCACTTATAATAGTTTAAATAAATCGCTATCTAAAAATTATCTGAAAAAAATTATTCACTGAATTAGCGTTAAACAAGCATAATATGGCTATAAAAAAGTTCAGAAAGCACGTAAACCGGAAATTGATTGATATTATACTGATACTAAAAGAAAAACAAAGCCGTGCCAATAATTTTGAACAAGGGTTTTTTGCAATTATGTTTGGTGTTCCTTTGTTATTTACTTTTTCTAAAATCCGATGGCTGCATCGGAAAGGCCAGTTAAAAATACATAATATACTTTGTTATTTTCTTTAATTTAATCCCTTTTTTAGAATTTATTAGACAAAATTTAACTTTTATTTTACCGTGCCAATAAATATGATCATCACTGTATATATATATATATATATATATATATATATATATATATATATATATATATATATATATATATATATATATATATTTACATATATTTACATATAATAACATTGTATATATATATATATATATGTATATATATATATATATATATATATATATATATATATATATATATATATATATATATATATATATATTATTGCATCCGTTATAAAGGTTCATCCGGTTAAATGATGTGAGGAGAGCGAAATGTTGGAACACTTTCTGAATTAGTGTTTTCTAGATATTTTTCTCTCATCATTTACGTATTAAAAGTTTTAAAAGGTTTCTGTAATCATGATTTATTCAAAGTTCGGTAAAAGATAGAGAATCGCGAATAATGTTTAGTAATGTTTAATAAACGATGTCAAATCTTTTAAAATAAGACATATCTTAAGGTTAACATTATATCCGGATTGCACAGAGAAACCACGCCTATTGTCTTTCTTGTTTATTACCTAAAATTTAAATCTCATTAAGGATAAGTGTTTACAAGTAATATTTCTTCATCGGTCTCTTGAGTAGTCGGTGATATTTCTATTGTCTTTACTTGTAAATTTATTTAAGAATAGTCTTTTAAGTTGCATACAGATTCTTTAAACTTTCTTTCTATAAAGAACACGCAGAAGTCACACACACACACAAAATATATATAGATATAACTACTTCATTTACTCACATAAATTAATATACGAAGGTATACTTTTATGCGTAAACTTTAAGTATTTGCTTCAACAGTGCTCAATACGTAGGTAGATCTAGTTAGTAAGTTATAAAATATATATTGCGATTAAGCTACACTGAATATTCCGCGTTTCATACACTCTAGTATTATTCAGGATTATATATATATATATATATATATATATATTTATATATATTTATATATATATATTAGTTTGAAGTCTACCCTCGCGTATATCAGGTAAACAGTACATCCCTTTGTTTTCCTTAATATATATATATATATATATATATATATATATATATATATATATATATATATATATATATATATATATATGTTTATATAGAAACATCGGTGTTTGATATATAGACAATGAAAACCATAAGTGTTTTCTCTGTTATTATATAGAGTAAGCGCTACTATTATATTATAAGAGTATCCTATATCTATGTTGGCTTTTAGCCACACTGGGTCTTTAATATAGATTTGAAGATGTTTCCATTGATGTATAGTTTTTATCCTATCTTCAAATCCATTAATATTTCTTCGAAATGAAGGATCTATCTGTTTGCCTCTAAAACGATCCATCACTCGTGATTCCTGTTTCAGCTATGCGTTTAGAATATTATTTGATTCGTTGAATTAACGCGATACGTTTTGATGGAGGGTATGTAGATATGATGCTTTGAATAGAAAAACGTTCGATGCAGAAAAAGAAAACTAGAATTGGGAAATAGAATTATTCAGGATTGAGTCACTTGGGATTCTTTGGAGAGAAATATATAGATTACTGGCAGGGAGCGAACAATAGAACTCAAAGTTGGAATATGGGAAGTCTCAAGCAAATAATGCACGTTTTTGTTTGAGAATAATTGATAATATATAATTTGAAGGTCATCTTTTATACGGTCGATACAGCTAAGCGGTTATCTAATTTGCAATCTTTTTTTTTTCGACCGCCTATATTACATTTTAAAGTGATACAGTATTCTATGCATAGTAATTGATTTCTATTATGTTATCCATTGTGTTGTACTGAATAAGGTGATTCCGGTAAGTTCAATGATTGCCATATAACGATGATTTATCCTCTTCCTAGAACCAGAAATAAAAGAGTAATCGATTCACAAACCGCTTTTTAGATGATCAGCAAAGTTAAGCAACGTTAATCCTGGTTAATACCAGATGTTGAACAATACCGGGTGCTGTATGCCAGAGGGCGTCGATACACTATTGCGAAAACGTCATAAGATTTAGCATATCTATAATATCCAACCCGAATATACAAGCACCTGGACACCGCTTGTTAATTTGGTATTATTTGGATACCGCCCTCTTCGAAGGAAGCCGGTTCAAACCATATCCGCTGAATTAATAAAAATATATTAGAAAGAACATTAAGGAAACTTCATAAATTATTTAATTTGGGCGTAATTCTCACGATAATTAGCAACAAGTACGTAAAGATGCGTGCATATTTCCCTTCGTAAATCGCTGGATGACGGACGCTAACAAAGCGTATGCACATTTCGACGTACAGTTTTAAAGAAGCGGCGCACTATTGTTTGTTTGGACACGCACACGAGGCAACTAACTGTTCACAACAGCTCAACACTAAACGTTTAACTTCTCATGGATTTGTTTACGTTATAATTAAGTAATGCGTTATGTTACAATTTCGAATTTTAACCTTGTTTTTATTAGTCAAATATGTGTTTGGCTTAAAATCAACGAGAACATAACCGAATAAAACTGGCGCGGTTTGGTCCAAGAAATAACCCTATGAGAAACAGACCATCAAAAGTTCAATACTACAAATTGTAAACAAAACTTGTTCTTGAATTTGAAACAGTGTTTAATTTCAGAGGAGTTCCCATAGTTAGCTATTTTATAAAAGTTTTGGATATGAAGAATTCTCAGTTGGTAGCTATTCTGTACATGTTCTGGACCTCATGATTTTACAGGCAAAAGACCCTTCGCGTGTTCACACGAAAGAACTATGTGCTAAAAGATTCAATTTTTATGGAGAAACTCTGGTTTCTGAATACAAGACTTTATTTACTAGGTCAGTTTCTATCGGTAGTGTTTATAAATAGTCTCTCAACTTCCAGGTGCCATACTCCCATTATATATCCAAAGATTGCAACACTTGTAATTTATTAATATGTGAGTTGTTTTTTACATGCATTTTTATTGGAGAAAATTGTTTTATATTAATGTAATTCGGATTCTTGATGAGTAGGAGTATGCTTACACCTGAATCAGCCAATGAAGCTACGTTGCTTACCTATAAGAAATTTGAAGATATATTGTTATCACTTTAAATCAAATATCCCACTCACGTTATTTGTCTTTGCTGATAACTAATTATGCCCAGGCAAATAAGTCATTTCTATTGGATATGTTTTATTAATGTGAATGAACAGGACAGGTGTTCTCACCATTACTTAGAAGTAATGTACAATTATCGTCGAACCATGCTTCATCAGTATAAAAAACACTCTATGATATTAGAATATCAGTTCGTTTTGTAACGAAAGTATCTTACCGTGCATGATGGAAAGCTTACATATTTCTAGAAAATCCGCAAAAGTATCCATACATTTCTATTTTTAACGTTTAATTTTGTTTGATATATCTCGATCGTCGTCTGCCTTATTATTCAATGTTGATAGAATGTTTATCAGATTTCTGAAGATTTAAGATGTTTATATAAACTTTTTTTTCAAGTAGTAATAAGAGACAAATCGGAACAGTTGGTTCTCAAATATTAAATAACACATTCCATACGAAAGTCCAAACAAATTCCAGCGTTCGAACCGAAATGAAGTTTAATGGGTCAAAACAGTACGACTATTGTAAAAAATATAAAAATGGTTACTTCGAATAATCAAAATATCGTAAGGTGCATAATTTCTCTACGGGGAGAACAGGTTTTTATTAAGAAAAGATCAAGCGTACTTGTAAATAAAAATTACACAATCAATAATATTTTAGATTGTCGATAAATAGATTGATATTTTCCTTCAATAAATATTTTCTAAATTATTATAAGGACAAAACTTTTATTCATATAATTAATTTTGACATCAATCAGTTATATAAAAAGAGAAATATTTTCGATATTTAAAGTTTAAAAGCAAATTCTAATTATTTAATATATGCTTAGTGAAACAACGGATTTGCAAAAAAAGTCAGAAGTCACACCTACATAATAAACACGTTCTTAGATTTAAACTTGTTTCCGGGCGAAATAATTGTTTCGTGTGAGAATATGACAGTGAATTGTAAAATGAGGAGGAGAAAAGGAGGAATAGTCGAAGCACTTGTTGATAAACTCCAGTATCATTGTAAAAAGAAAAGCGAAATGATCACGTAATAAATAGTATCATTGTAAAAGGAAAAACGAAATGATGACGTAATAAATACACATAAGAGTGATTAAATATATGAATATATAAATATATTTACAACACATACATAAATGAATAAACAAATATATCTAAATAAATATATAAATTTATTAATTAATGGCTATATAAAACCCCACCCCACAATGATAAATAAATCAACAAAAATGAATGGAATTATTATAAAAGATAATAATGTTATAATCAAAAAGCTTATTTCAGGGTTTACGCTATAAACCAAAGTTAATCCAGTATATGAGTGTGTTTTAGGTCGTTGCGATAACGAATCCCCGAATATAGTTAACAGTTACCCCGGTCAATGAGAACATCTCACAACAGGCCAGTTTTGCCCGGATCGTCTACACAGGGATAGTGTTGCATAAGGGATTCTTGTTATTCTGTTTCAACAAGGAAAGTTCACACATCCAGAGAGATAGATGCGATCACACTCCATGTTGTGATTGCTGTTGTTGATATGCGGGCCACCCCCCTCATTTGGCGCCGAATTAGCAACTCCTCTTCCGACAGATGTACCCTGGGAAATAATTAAAGTTAACAATCAAGCCCGATTGTAATTTTAACAATCTCGCAGAAGCAATGAGCCAAAGCCCAGTCATTAGTAGATTTTTTTTAATATAAAATATGTATCCACAGAAAAGATTTAAGGAAAATATTATAATATAATACTACTGAACAACGATAACTGTATAGACAGTTGAAATTAACACCATTTCAGAGTACACAGTTTAACACGTATCGAATTATCTGCTGCTGACACCGCTTACACCTGGAGAAACGGTTACCCATAATTCCAGATTCAATGTTCGTACATCGTAAATCTCGATAAGTGGGACAACGACAGACACAATAAAGTAAATCTATCTTTCGTTTTATTGCTGCTGTCACCAACAGTCTGCTGATGCGAGTATCGTGGATGCTTTTGTTCGCGGTAATGTCAAGCGATGTATCACCAACAGCTAAGAGTGTAAGTAAAAACAACAGTATTCTTTTGTGTACAAAAAACTATATTTTTCAAAGGTATTCAACGAAAGTTATTCAGATTGCGAGACAGAGAGGGAGATTGAGAGCTATATTTCAAAGCCAGCCTATTTGCCATCGGTCACTGGATTTTATTTAGCTCATTCTCAGCCCAACTCTATTTAATTCCACCATAATCGCTCGTACATAAGCATATATATTCAGGTGCTATTTTGGGAATGAAGCTGCCCAGTTCAAACTAGGAAATCAGTGGTTGTTACATCATAACTCTTTTTATTCTGATTTGCTACCTGCAAACTGGGCATAATGGCGTAGCGCAGTAAATTTCAATCGGGTTGTTCTCACTGCTATCGTTTATTGAATATCAGGCACACACACTCAGACACACATGCACACACACACACACACACACACACACACACATATATATATATATATATATATATATAATTATATTAAATTGGTGTGTCGTGGAACAACAGTGAAATAAGAACAATCAAGTCGAGGTTCGGTTAAGGAACAAGTGTATTAACAATAATGTACAAAGATATAAAGCGTGTATATCTGCTAGACGCTCGGCTAGCAGTTGAAGTTCAGTCGCATCTCTCTCACTGGTTTTGGAATTACTAACGCTATTTATAGTGCTAATCGCTGTAAATTCCTCTGTTCAAGGAAGGCCGGTATAACAGAAGTAAATTTACGTTGGAAGTTTATGATTATTCAACTTTTAAATACGTACTAGAATGGCATTTATTCAGCGCCATTATTGTTTATCCGAAATAATGAAGATGAAAATTTATTTAAAATGCCGTTTAAATTATATTAAAGTAAGGTTTAAAAACAAAAACAATATATTGTTAAAGGAAATACAAATATTTATCAACGCATGAATTTACGGGGTTTTAATGCTGGTAGAATGGCTTTTAATTATGAAATTATCAGTTGAAAATTACGGGTGATCCAAACAGAAGAGACGATAGTGGAAGTAAATAGAATAGAAGAAAAAGAGGAGAATCACAAGGATTTCGGGGATAATTAAAAGTAGAAAAGCAATAGAAATAGAGGGGAAACAGAAATATTGAAGCAAAGGAAAATTCTGGAAACTATTTTGATTCGTTGAAAAGATGAGAGAGAGGGATTAATAAAGATAATTAACGAACGCACAAAACAAAAATAAATGGTAAAGGGAAATTATGAATTAATAAAAAATGAAACAACGGCCCAAAGCTAGAAATACAAAAAAAATAACTGTGAGATAGGTAAACAGGGTGAAATAGGGGGAAAAAATAAGAAAAAAAAATTGAATGAAGTAAAAAAATAAACTAAAAGCCAGTAAAAACGATGAAATAATACAAAATAAATAAAGGAAATAATAGCTGTAGTTGGTTTGTCCGTTGTTTTTGTTTTACGGCATATCAACCTTTTCAGGTTATTTAATGCCGAATCCAAAGATTTTGAAGAAATTTTTTTTAATAGAATATGTTTTTTGTTTTCAAGTCGGATTCTATTTAACCCATAATTGAGAGGCTGACAGGTACTACCACCCCGGATCAGAGTGGACCTGGGAGCAATGGCAATTAAAGAGTGGTTCCACACTCCCCAAAGCCCGCAAGCTGGGGCCTCACCACTGGATATAGTTTAAGGTCATATCAAGGACAAAATAATAACTGTAGGATTAGAAAAGGAAATGTTGAAAAGAAGAGACTATAGAAAAAAAGACAACGTGTAAGAAAACAAAGCATGAATAGAGTACAAAATATACCGAAAGGCGATGAAAGCGGAAGAAATGACGCAGGAAAAGGAAAATGATGGAAGTTTGATAAGATTTACGGATTAGAGTTTGCAAGAAAGAAAAATAACTTTTCGGTAAATTGGTTTCCACAACTCTGTCGAAACAAACAATGATAGAAAGACAAAAGAAAGGTTAAATAAATCGAATTTAATTGACAAAGAAAGAAAATCAGGAAAACATGGACTCTTGACGTTGAACTGAAGATCTTCCCGAGGGTCGATATCTGCCAGGGTAAAGGGTCTCATGGGCAAGGGGCCAATGCCTTCGGATAGAGGCCGAATAGATCTTCACCTTTCGCCAAGAGTCAACCGTGCGACATTACGGACGAATGCAATGTCCAGTCCAGTGACCACAAGTCAACAGTGATAGCCTTCCATGCGTTGGCCGATGTCCAAATCGACTCGCATTAATTCATCAACCCAATAAAACTATTCCTTAGTGCGCTTCTGGCGGCAGGGATAGAGGCGGTTGTAAGTGTTCGTTGAAGATGGCAAGATGATTAAATGAATGAGGAAATGACTGGTCGACCCGTTTTAATGTTCAAGGGGGACATTAAGCATTCCAAGTGATTGGCAACCCAACGAGAAGATAATTGCTGACGTGTCACAAAAACCAACAAAGAAAAGCTAACTTTTTTAAATTATTTTTCTTGTTGTCCCGGTCAAATAATTTCACTGTTAAGATGCTTGATTTACTCAATTTGTAATTCGACCAACACGAATAATTCATCGTGTTTCGCTATCATTTTGATATGGTTGCCATCATATGCGTCACTGTTTTATGTTATTTTATCTCGGCTAGACAGACCACTAGAATTTATACAATATGTTCATGATTTGAAATCTCCCCCCTGAAAATAATGGATGCAATTCAAGGCGGTAAAACTTGAAGTTATCAGAAAACCGCTTAAAGACAAAATAGATAGATATAAATACGTATTGTTTCACCTCGTCTCGATAACAAAAACATGAAGTTATCTAATAAAAACAAATATACGTATAGTTTATAAAATGTATTATTGAAGGTGTGTCACTAGAGTCGAAAAGTAAAAAAACAATTACTTCGTAAATACAGAGGCAACATTTCTAGGGCAATTGCTCTTGACATATCAAAGGCCTTTGATAGGGTATGGCATAAAGGTTTACTTCACAAGATCTCCAGCTATGGTATAGCTGGAAATGTCTTAATTATTAAATCATTTCTCTCTGATAGGTTCATAAGAGTAGTAGTTGATGGGCAAACATCAGAAGCTCACATTATAAATGCTGGAGTCTCTCAGGGGTCCATCCTGGGCCCAACTCTTTTCCTGATCTACATTAATAATCTTCCAAATCACATACTTATATCATTCGTAGACATTTTTGCTGAAGACACTACCAAGTTCTCTCCGATTCTCTCTCCTCTGATCCTGCTCACGTTGTACAATGGGGAAAGGAGTGGCTGGTTACTTTTAATGCATCTAAAACCAAGCTTCTATCTTTACATCATCAACGTTCTGATCCCCATCTAGCATCAATTAAAATGAATGGCTCTCGTCTTGGGGAGGCCTAAAGTTTTGACAGGCTTCTGGGCTTGATCTTTACTCCTGATCTTAAATGGAATACGTACATGAAATCTGTTGCCAAGGCTGCTGGAAAAATGGTCGGATCCTTCTATCGATCCAGTAGATATCTCACTGCTGATGGAATTCTCTATCTATATAAGAGCCAGATACGTCCAATGATGGAATATTGTTGCCACATCTGGGCAGGAGCTGCTAGAAAATACTTGTCCTTCCTTAATAGTGTTCAAAATAGACTTCGTTGCCTGGTGGGAGATGTCCTTTTCTCTTCGCTGCAACCTCTATCTCACAGAAGAGATGTTGAGAGTTTGCCTCTGCTTTATCGTTATTTTCATGGAAAGTGTTCAACTGAGCTTCAATCTATGGTCCTCCCTCGCCAAACTTTCACAAGAAACACTAGACTAGCTGAAAACATTATCAATAATTTTCTTCACTCTTTATGTGTGCCTAAACCTAAACATAGATTCCATGATCAAAGCTTGTTTCTTAGAACTGCACGCCTGTGGAATTGTCTTGTGTTTTCCTGCTTTCCAGCTGTCTATAATATAGTTGTCTTCAAGTCCAACGTAAATAAGTTTCTGATGAGCCGTTCCACTTAAGTTGACAAATTTACCGAACTTCCATTATTATCGATTACTATATTGTCTATTCTACACTGTTTTACCCTTATCCTTGAGTGGCCTATCGGCCTTGATAGGTGGTGACACCTATGTAAAAAAAGTAGGATGACGCTTCATTTGTCCATTGACATTTGCAATTACGAAACCATGGAGCCGAACGTTTTGGTGAAAAAACTAGGTGATCCACTTCAATCTATAACACATCTAGTGATTTGCTTTTTTGTCTTTGCTTACGTTTTTGGTGAATAAATGACTAGAACACAGTAACAATAATATAAATACGTATTAACAGATTACACAGAAGAGGTAACCAAACAATAAATTTGCTAATGGCAAGACTAGTTGTGAACGACCATCCGCTTTCCGTGTCAGTGTCCGAATCTCGCATAAACTGCCTCTCGTTTCCCGGCAGGTATGTCATGGAATAGTTCATTATTTCTTGTTATAAGGGTGCATCACCAACAGAATGTAAATACCTAATTCACTAAGTATAATACGTATCAAGTTTATTGAAAACAAACTGCTGACTTACAGAAAACAGCAACTGATTTGGCAGATGTTATCATGTTGGGAATACAGACAAATTCCTTATCTATTATTTTCTTTATTTAACAATGTAATAAGACGTCAGTGAAGAATTGTATTAATAAAATATATGTAAGTTTATGATAAACGCATTTTGTTAAAAGATCGGGATTAATGTAGTAAAAAAAGATAGACTATAATAACCGAGGTTCATTAATGAATATTTGAATATGTTATTACAGCAGTAAATTATGCTGTTTCCTTAATTGGAATAAATCAAAACCCACGATTAATTGAAACATATTTTTATGTAAGTGTATATCAAGATAATTCATCGAAATTATTTTATCCTTTATGAGCACATAATATAAGAAATGCAATGAGAAAAATATTTCGTAATTAAAGCATTTTCGTTGCTCAATATATTGGAATCAATCAAAACCTCTCTCCCTCTCTCTCTTTCTCTCTCTCTTTATATATATATATATATATATATATATATATATATATATATGTATATATATATATATATGTATTCATGTATTTTCAAGAAGGTATCCATCAATTGGAGTGAAGGTAAGTCGGAACTTTTCACAACATAGCATTTCGAAGCGTAATGCTTCTCATCAGATGAGGAGAGAAGATTGTAGCTTACATAATAGGGGCGACACGTCTAGCGGTAAGTACAAAAGTAGCAAAATAAAATGTCGTGGATGTAATGGAAAGCAAATTTTTTCTTTGTGATATAGTATGAGTAGTGGAGTTATAATGCAGGTTGATATGTGGCATGTCTATAATAGTGAGTTCAATATATGTGAACAAAATGTGCGATTGACCTCTCTAGGAGAATATAGGGTATTAAAGGAAAACGCTTGTTTAATGATAAGTATATAAGCGTTATGGCTATGGAAAAGATTTACATAAAATATGGGGTTTATAATATGTTGGTTTATTTTAGAATGGATATCTGATATTATAACAGTGCTTAAAGGAAATATAAATTATTATACATTAAGATACTAATGATTAATTATATAATAATAATTATAATTATATAATAATAAATTATAATATAATAATTTAAAGACAATATTATAATACTATCGAGATTAATGGCATCACTTGAAATAAACAAAAAAAAACAATTAAACCTTCCTCTACCCCCTTATTAAACCGACCTAACCTAAAATATTCCTCGCCCTCCTTTACAATAAATATCCAGTGCACTCTCCTCACCTCTATTCTTTCCGCATTGTGCTGTTTCTATCATTCCACTTCTTTATTTTTATAGTTCTGTGTTTTTAGTACGGAGTCTACCACCAAATTTCATTGTCTTCAGCACTGAACTGGATCACATTTCATTTCATTTTGTTGCTTTCCCTTCTATATAACCTGGAGCTAATCCCGGAATTTATTTATAAATTACTTGGATCTTTTGGGGATTTGCAATCTGATATCAGGATTACCTACATCATCAAGCGAGGACCAACATATTATCACTCCGGACATAAAGAATCTTGGAACAAACACATCCTGAAATTAATTACCGTTCCAAACACTCTTCTCCAGAAGAGACGTTGCGAGCCTATCCTTGTTTTATCGTTATTTCCATATCCCTGAGTGGCTTCCGGGCCTTGATAAGTGGTGACAACTGTGTAAAAAAAAGGGAAGAAAAGTCTATTACTTATGTTCTAGTTCCAGCTCTAATATCCTAAAACATTACAAAGTCTTTAACATCAACCGCAACATGTTTCCTTGGATCATCTACTTAATCTGGAATGAGATGGTATTTCTAAGGGTAAGCTTCTATTTATTTGTTTTCTTTATAAAATATTTCGAAACGGCTTTGCACTCAACAAGGGCCGAAATAAACTTTGCAAAACATCTCCACATCTTTGCCGCCAAGAACTGTATCCTACTGGTTATTTTCTCAGTTGACGTATTTTCATTTTATTTATTTGTGCCACTAGACAGTTTAGATAATTTTGCACATAATTTTTATATAAATTTTATGCATCCATTTTATTCCAGTATTTTCATTCTCTATACTGGCTAACTTTGCATATATTTAACTTATATAATCTATTATCACTGTATGATTTATATGTTTGTATATTTTTCATCTCGTGCACATTATTCTACCATTTGTTTATCCTCGATTGAAATTTTCCTATATTGTTTCCCTTATTATTTACCCCTAACATTTATTATCTTAATATTTTTCCTAAAATGTATATTCCCTTTAAGCACTGTTATAATTTCAGATACTCTCTTAAAAATATGCCAAAATCATGAACCCATATTTCATGAAAATACTTTCTCTGGTTATAACCCTTATATATATATATATATATATATATATATATATATATATATATATATATATATATATATATATATATATATATATATATATATAAGAAAACAGCACATTCCTTCAAAATTACCCTATAATCTCCCAGAGAGTCTAATAAAACGTTATATATATTAAGCCCGCTATGAGAGATATGCAATAGACCTACACGCATTATATAATAAAAACTATACTTCTCCTATATCAGAAAGATCAATTCAGCTCCAACTTACAGCTCCAATATTTTATTTCGCTCCTTATGTAACTACCGATAGACATCGCATCCCTATTATGTTACCTAGCACCTTCTCTGCTCGTCTGAGGGAAATATTAGGCTTCCAAATGCAATTACTCTAACTTACTCTACACTCCAGTTAATGTATACTTTTCTTGAATAAATGAATAATTCTCCACCCCTCTCTATCTCTCGCTCTCTTGCTCTCTCTCTCTCTCTCTCTCTATATATATATATATATATATATATATATATATATATATATATATCGTTTTATATGATCGTTATCTTTATTTGATTTATATATATATATATATATATATATATATATTGTTTTGAAAACAGAAAAACCAAATGAATTCATAAAATGGTGATCAACGTCTCGTCCCTTATTACAGGGGACATCTTCGGGATATTAAAAGGAAAAATGCCGAAGAAGAAAACGATCATAGACCATACGCAAGTTAAAAGGAAACAGTGTTAGAATCCTACCCATAACGGCAATGGAACTAGAAATGTGTGTGTGTGGGAAGACTGGGTTGTTCAATGGCTATATATATATATATATATATATATATATATATATATATATATATATATATATATATATATATGTGTGTGTGTGTGTGTGTGTATATATATATATATATATACCTCATTTAAATACTTATGTATACTTTTTCTCTAATCTTATTCATTTTGTTTAAATTATTTAGGGAAACACGGTTTGGAATAATAGTATTAATTAACAGGCATGCATACCTAAATCTTTTCAAACATCAGACCATATTTTCCCGTCATCTTAGTATATCAAAATTACCAAAGATCCATCTTTTCGAAAAGCCAGGACATTAATTAATGAATATAACAAAATTACAAGAAGACACCCAAATCAATTAAGAACATTTAAAATTGGAAAACGAACTTGCTCAACTGATAAAAACAGCGAATGTAAAACTTAAGGACGTCCAGATCTAATGCTAAACCTTACTTCAAAACCACTCTCGGACATTGAAACCGAAGCTCTCAGCTTCGGTCTTAAATTCGCTACCGGCAAAAATTCAAACATCACTACTAACACAGCCATAAAAATTATAGACAAGATGACTCGGATTTCATAAAGGGCTTCATAGAAGTGTAAGAGAATGGATCGAGTGGGAGAGAGGGAGGTGTGTAAATTATATTGAGACACGTTGACCGGAAGTCAGGATCAGCTGATCTGATTGCGTGTGAGTCACGTGATATAGTTAGCTGAATCGTGGATATTTGGTTCGGACTGAGGAGGCGACGGACGGCTTCAGAGACGTCTACTCCTCTTCACTGGGGGGGGCGCTGACTTGTGTAGAAATGAAACCAAGAACAATCACGTAAGCCAGGGATTAACGTTCTATCCTTCTGCGAGGCATCTGGAAAGTGAAATACACTATAAAACCAATTCCTTGTCTTAGAGTGAAATAAATCTTCGTCAAAAACAGGCACCAGTCTCCCACAAGACACGAGATGATTCCAGATGGGCCAACATCGACGACGCAGAAGGTATGTCCAAAAACACATGTACCACACACACACACACACACACCCATAACGACATATAATTTAATGAAAAGAACCGATAAACGATCACACACAACGTTAACTCTGATTAGACGATCACACACGATCCTCTTTATGATACAACAACACAGCAGAAGGGATAAAATCTTTAAAAACTACCCAACCTAAAAATTAGCACTACCAAAGAGATGCCGATAAAGGGGGCGGAATAAAGGGGGTGGAATCATAGATAAAGATACATATCTAAAGAAAATGCACACATTACTTTCAGACGGAGATACATATACCCCGATAGACTTAATACCTATACAAAAATATGTCGAAACCTTAAATAAATCTATAAAAAACATCAAAAGTTGTAAAAAATGGATAAATAACATAGATTACTACCCCACTATTCCTGTATTATACGGCCTCCCCAAAACACATAAAGAAAACATCCCTATGCGAGTCATAGTATCGAACATCGGAAGCGTCGCCCATAAATTAGCACGTGTTGTACTAGCTTGCTTATTTCTAGAATTCTTAGAGACCAACTCTATCAATTCAGACTACCTAAAAACTCCACATACTTTAGATACATAGACGATATTCTTATTTTTCTCCCCATAAACGCACAAATAGAACAACTTAGAAATAAATTACATTCAGTAGAACCATCCATAAAATTCACGCACGAATCCGAACAAGGCAACTCCCTAGTGTTCTAGATATACTCATCATCAGACCAGAAATGGATCTGAGTTTCAAAGTACATAGAAAAACCACACACAAAAACGATTATATTCACTACTACTCGCACAACAATGATCAAATAAATTGTTTTTTTCTTGCGTGCTTTTAGAATATGCATCCCCAATATCTTAATGATGAAATTCAATGCATTACGAATGTTTTAAAAACATTACAGTTCCCGTCATATTTCATTTCTTACGCAGAGAAAAAAGTTACAAAAATACACTATAATATAAACAGACAGAATAATATAACAAATACCTCACTATTAAACATACATCTTTTCATTCCCACCCACACTTAAAATACAAAAATCTACGATACTCTTAATAGACTTGGTTTTCACTTGATACACACAACTTCCACAAAAATAAAACAGATATTAAAAACTACTAAACACTCTCCCAAAACCCTCACATCCAACGCCGGTATATACTCTATCCAATGTAACGACTACCAACGAGCATACATAGGTGAGGCACAGCGTAAATCGAAACTAAGCTTTACGAACACAGAAGAGATATAAAGAATGGTAACTCCCTAAATACACTCTTTTACGAGTGTGGGGAACACGATTATTCATTTAATTTAGATCATGCGAAAATTATAAAATACGTGATAGATAAAGCCAAAAGAAGACTTTTAGAGCCAGCACTAATATTAAACACTAATACTATTACGCAAAGAAAGGGTGTCTACCATTTAGCCCCTAGTATAGGGAAAATAATAATCAAAGAACAAAATATAGAGACAGATCCTAGTTAATTTATACTATTATCCCAAACCGCGTTTCCTTAAATAGTTTAAACAAAATGAATAAGGGGCAAAACGTTGATCACCATTTTATAAATTCATTTGCTTTTTCTTTTTTTAAAACAACATAACGTCAACCATCGCTGGTATGTTTCAATCTTTCAATAGTTTCATTGTCATCGCAATTTGTGAAATCGCCTGTATTTTAATCAAATCAATTTTTTGTCATCTTTAGCTGGGGACCAATAGCGGTTAACCGGAATGAAGTTACAGAGCATAGTCACATTCACACAACGGTTACCATCAGATCACCGAATTTAAGAAACGTTGAACCTGGTCAGTACTAATGTGGTTGATTATTTGAGAATTATTGGTGTTGTCTGTACTTGCAGCTTATCTTTTCATTATTCCCAGTAAGGCTTGGTACTCTCATTGCCACTTCACCCATACAGTGACGCTTCAGGAGAGTGTTGGCTGTGGATTGTTTAACACTTGCATCACATGTACACTCTCAGCTCCATTCATAGTGGTGTCCATTGTCTCTTGAGATTGGACGGAGGCATTGCATCGCATTAGACAGTATTTAAAGACAATGAAAATCATTAACATATTTAACAAAGGTTGCCTTAATAGAAACAAATAATGTGGTAAAAAATGAAGGCAGCAATTCATTACCTGATTCTCTGCATAAGCACTCTGGTTATGAAAAGAAACTAAGGACTGTGATTCATAACGAAATAAATAAAATGTTGTTTTGAGTGCAACTTCAATGTAGAAAATTATTATGTTGTGAGGTATTTTATATACTAAGTAATTTAAAATTGTAATATTATATAGAAAGATTGCTTTGGAAAAGAAACACACGAGTTATATGTTTTCAAGTGTTAAAACTATACATGCGAATGAAGGAAAAACGGAACTATAAACTAGCATGCTGATAGGGAGAACGCACATGGTATGACTTATCAATCCTAGATTGTATCTCAGGCTAACTCGTTGCCTGACCCATATAGATAAGTTAATATATACGTCACAAGCACTTTATCGTCAAATTTCTACATGGTAAATAATTTTATCATTAACATTGATTCAACTATATATTCATTTGTCCATCCACGAAACCTCCTACTCCACAGATGTATAAGGTCTAACGAGTCATAACTAGGGCAATGACAACAGAATATTCCTATCACTGTTTGACTCTCGAGTATATATCCGACACAGTTAGACACAGTTAATTTATAGAGAACCACATCACTCTAAAAAAAACATATACGATATTAACTGATACATACTAGATAGTCAAAATAAGGAAAATAATATTTTCTTCTCATAGCCCTAGTAATAACCTACAAATATATATAAATATAACCAACTTATATATATATATATATATATATATATATATATATATATATATATATATAGTTCATGACACTATTACCATTATCCTATTTAGAAGAATAGGTGTTTATCCTCATTAGGGCTACAAGAGAATTTTTTTTTTCATTATTTTGACTCGAGTATGTATCAGTCTATATATTATACGTTCTTAGATTGAGTGAGTTGATTCTCAATTGATTAACTGTGTCTAACTGTGTCGAGAGTCAAAGCAATGATAGGGATATTCTCTTGTCATAGCCGTACTCATTATACAATAGTCAAAGATAATTACGGCTCTGCATGTTATGATGAGAATTGGTTATTAATATTAGTTGGATTCGTCGAACTACTATTCTAATATTGAGTGTAATTTTAACTGTGTTTCGGTCGATGTCACCCCCGACTTTCTTCATGTATATATTTTCGAACTTGGTAATGTTTCTGTTTCGACTACATTTCGAACGGTAAATTTTACTTATTTCATCAGGCTAGCAAGAACTTATTCCGTCAGCCATAACTGTATAGAGGTTCTAACCAATCAACAATTTTATTTTTCGGTCTTCCACACTTGGAATGATATATTTAATCTTCAAGAGAATATTAATTTGATGTTTTTTTTTCCAAATACACAAACCACTCAGTCATGTGTCCTTGTGGGCTATTCTAGTACGAATTTAAGGCACCCAAAATCGTTTTTTATATCTATTTTTGTAGCAATTTATCTTTTTTTTATTGCTATGTAGCTATTTTTATTGCCATATATCTTTTTTATTGACATATATCTATTTTTATTGCAATATAAATATTATTTTATTGCCCTATATCCATTTTATAGACATACATCTATGTTTTTATTTCCATAGATCTATTTTTATTGCCATATATCTATTTTTCTTGTCATATATCTTTTTGCTATTGCCATATATCTATTTGTAGTGCCATATATCTATTTTGCCATATATCTATTTTAATGCTATATGTCTATTTTTATTGTCATATATCTAGTTTTTATTGCCATACACCTATTTTTATTGCATTATATCTCTTTGTTATTGCCATATATCTATTTGTTATTGACATATATTTATTTTATTGCTATATATCTATTTGTTATTTCTATATATCTATTTTTATTGTCATATATCTATTTTTATTGTCATATATCCATTTTTATTGCCATATATCTATTTTTATTGCCATATATCTATTTGCTATTGCCGTAAATATATGTTTATTGCCATATATCTATTTTCTTGCCATATATCTATTTTTCTTGCGCTATACCTATTTGTTATTGCCATATATCTATTGTTATTGCCATACATATTTTTTATTGCCATATATCTATTTGTTATTGCCATATATCTATTTATTATTGGCATATATCTATTTTCATTGCCATATATCTATTGTTTATTGCCATATATTTATTTGTTATTGCAATATATCTATTTTTATTGCCACATATCTATTTGTTATTGCAATATATCTATTTTTATTGCCATATATCTATTGTTTATTGCCATACATATACTTTTATTGCAATATATCTATTTTTATTGCCATATATCAATTTTTTGTTGCCATATATCAATTGTTTGTTGCCATATATCAATTTTTTGTTGCCATATATCAATTTTTTGTTGTCATACATCTATTTTTCTAAAATAATCACAATACAACATAGTAATCATGCAATTACTGTTTGATATAAACGAATTTAGTGACGCATTTTATATTTCGAGAATATCATCTCGATTTCTATAAGAAAAAAGGACAAAACTGCCCTTCTAAAAGCAAATTAAACGTCGTAAAACCGTACCGAAGATGTCAAACATTTACGCTGTGAAGTAGAAATATACATAAGCATAAGGTGTCCTCACTTATTATGATCGGCATAACTACAGACGTTTTAACTTTACCTCATATATTTATTCAATGTATTTTGTCTCTTTTTTTTTCTTGCGTAATTCAATTTTAGCGAATGAGATATCAGGTATTATTTAAATAAGTACCGGAAATATGTTATTACGAGAGCTCGTAAACACACCATAATGTTAAGTTAATCGGGCTTTTCTATTAGGTTGTGTATCTATAAAATCTTTCGAGCTTATATTTTTATCGTTTTATATATTATATTATTCATATATTTTAGTATATCCATCTTTTTACGTAGATTCACTTTTTTATTTTGTTTATTTATCATAATCTTTTTTAATTATGTTAATTATTGTCGAAGTGCTGTTGTAATAATGCGGAATAATGTTTAACAGCATGGGCATTGTCTTTGAACGGGCTATAAAATTTATACACGCATTTCTTTTATTTATGTAGTAAACATGACAAATATACAATTATTTTTACGAAATAAACAAAATCTTACTTTTTCAATAGTAATTATCTTGTATATAATTTATTAGGACAAAAGAACATTTGCGCGACCTTTAATTATAGAGTCATGTGAGAAACGCGGTTTATGTTTACAATATTCATATATATATATTTATATACATATATATGTATATGTATGTTTGTATACGTGTGTGTGAATGCATATTATGTATGTATATATATATATATATATATATATATATATATATATATATATATATATATATATATATATATATATACATTCAAATTATAAAGATCTCAGTGTAAAACGAATTTAAAGAGGTCGTGATTCATGCTCTATAAAAAGAGCAGGAAATTATTTAGTCAAAAGTGAAGCAAACAAAAAACGTAATCGGGAGGTTTTTCCATTTTTTCATACCCATGATGCGCATATTGACACGTGTGTTGGAGTCACTGGTAGAAATGAAAATGTTTTTTAATAAAGAACCATTGAACCCAATGAAAGGTAGCCTTAGTTACTTTAATCAAATCAGGAAAATGTTCTATTTTAAGACTGGCATAAAAGCGGAGGCAACTTTCGGCTGATAAACTTTTCTCTATGCATTGATTACCTAGAAAATTTATTTCGGCTTTTGATGATGTGAGACTCTAAGTAATAAACTCCCATCACAGACGTGTGTCAGAAGCAGAGATTAGTCATTGACTCCCTTATTGCAGCACAAAAAATCGCTCGTTTTGATAGTACTACTAGCGTCTTGTGAGTTCTGAAGTTAAAAATAGGAGGCTGTACGTTGTTAGGTTACATAGTCTAAAACAATAAAATTATCACATAGGATTGAAGGATTTTAATAAGAAAAATATGTATCAATCATTTGATAAATAATTTCAAAATATTGTATCTCATTCATCTTAATATTTCCTCACTTTTTACTGACAGTCTTCAACAATTTTTTTTTTAATAAAAGAGCATTTCTTATCAATATGCCTTATGTAATATTTCGTATAGAAGATAGTGGCATTATTTATAGCATAAAGTGGAGAATAAATTATCGAGCTCTCTTGTATTCACAATAACATGACAATACTTTCAACTTTGTCAAGTTTTTACAGGTATAACAAACGAATATGAAAATGTCTAACAAAAAAGTTAAGAGGAGAATTTTTTTTCAAGTGTTGAAATAGAGAAAGTCTCCACGAAAATCGATATTACGATTTCGCCATATTTAATCATGAATCCTTTAAAACAATGCGGAAAAAAGATCCTCAAGGAATAATTTCAAGGATGCTTTAGCTGGATTTTATTTCTATTTATTCAATTCTTTTCCAGAATTTTATGGAAAAAATATTTAAGACAGGACAAAAACAACGATTATTTACGAGTATCTAAAAGACAAAAGGCAATTTGGTTTTCTTTTGTCGTCGCCATCGGCAATAACGAATCAATAGGCGTTGGAGGAGCGTCTCGTTCTGTCAAGGGTTTTTTGCCTTTAAAAGATGAAGGCGACGCAATTTATTATTCGTAAATCCCACGCGATTTCCAATGTGAGTCATGCAAGCTATTCGTTTATTGCGCATGCCGCATTAATAAATATTTAAAATAAATACGTTTAACGAAAATATGATCCACCTTAAACAATGCACTTTTGATAACAATTCAATAATGGCAACCTCTCGTATCATGATGTGACATAAAAATATCCGCGTTTGAACGCACATCTTGGGGCGACACTTAAGTGTTAGAGGAGACCCCGGACAGAAAGTGAAAAAGCACATAATTTCCGTGGAGGAAGATAGTTTCTGGTTGTAAATAAATTCAAGCAGAGAAATACATGTATCTCTCGATGTCGCGATTGGATCATTGTAACTAGTTTGTTCGGATGAATTATCTATTTTTTTTCTGTATCTGTAGTTGACGTGCACATGTAATTTGTAACTCGAATGTTTCCTTAGATTTCCTCTCTTCTTCTAATAACCTTTTTTTATATAAATCAGCATAATTCATTTTTTGGTTATCAATCTAAACGTGCGTTACAAGAGTTGAGTACGTCCTAATTAGTAAACTTTTATTTCAGTCCGAATACGCGAGGAGAACTAGAGGGATATTATTACAGACAAAGCTTATTTTAAATATATTTTTTTTTGCGGTGCCTAATTAATTTCAAGTATCTGCTATAAAGCGGTCTTCAATTTGCTCTCAATAAATAATATCTTTAAACCGCCCCTATAAGTAATTAAATCTCATATTCTTTTCAATTCTCCAATCATATTCTCCATCTTCTAATTAAGTTTTATCTGATAATCTACTATCCCTGAGTTACTCTTCGTCTTGCTGCAGAAAAAGCTTTTAAAATACTATGAGGAAAACGTTGAAAGGAGCAGTTTATCAGCAAATTTTGGAATACGGTTGGTGGATTCTTTTTATATATTCGCAATAAAGAAATCTAGTGGGGTAACGTAGATGTAAAGTAATGGAAAAACATAAGTGATTATTTATTATATTTTTATTGTCTTAACGGCACAATATAAAAATGCTAACATCAGTCTGTCTCGGGGAATATTGTATTTGTTTATTTCAGATGGTTTTGCCGAAGTGCGGGGTGTTGTTGTGTACTTTTTACCATCATGTGCAGGCTCAATTTAATTTGCTCCATGACAAGTACCATCTGATTTTGAAATCTCTGCTACAACCCTATGCCATTCGTGCTTAACCCTCCCCATTTCAGTTCTGTAAGTGAATACCTTCACAGCACGTTTGTAGCTTTAGACTTTATTTTTAGTTTTGGTTGGTTGCATTATTACTAGGAAGAATGGATATTTTTGGTGCCATATAACCACACAAATTTTATTGGAGATTATCGCCTTCTTTTATAACATGCGGTAACGATAGGTCAGTAGAGGAAACATGCTTATAATGTACTTCAAATCAAGTGCATTATTATTTGAAGCGCGGTGCTGCCAGGTGAGAATTAACCTGCGCATGCGCATCATGTGAAAGAATTAACTTTCACGTTCCATTCACATGAATACAGCTTAATAACTTTAGGCATAAGTCATATGATATGTAAGTTTCTAGCTGGTGAGCTTGTATCCTATCATAGATAAAGTACAATATCAGGTAAAAGAAGATTATCACGTCAAAGAACCTTGGCTATTGCTGAGTGCAAACGATTGTAAAGCAATGTGTCACTCCGTATAAAAATCCAACTAAAGCAGTCATTCTACAATCGTATGATTCTTTCACCAATATATGCGAAACTCGTACATGCTTTAACAGTGAAAAGATCAATACTTGGAAATGTGATGGACTTAGACCTGGACATTGTTCACTGATCAAACATTCGTTGGTTGTATATTCTGCGTTAAAATAATTTGTGCAATTGTTGCACAGTTTTTCGAAATCTAAATGATAACCATGAAACATTAATGGGAATGATGCTTAATCATTGGATAACATCTTAAAGTAAATATATCGTTCTGCAGAAAAGCTTGGCGATAGAAAAGGTGAACTAGAAGAAAAATACCACCAAGATAAAAGTAATGGAAAAGGGTTAAAAGTAACGGACAGATAGCCATGATTGATGATTAATGATTGGTTCGCGCCTTCAACGCCATTTCACACGTAACCTCACACAAAAATAAAGCAAAAAGGTTTGAAAAAACTTATAAAATTTCCAATTGAATAAAAACAACGTTTCTCTCTCTCTCTCTCTCTCTCTCTCTCTATATATATATATATATATATATATATATATATATATATATATATATATATATATATATATATATATATATATATGTCCGGCGCATTTCGAATTTACTAAATAGCAATTTAGCATATATCTATGTCGTATTTTTCCTTGTTACTTCCTTAATTAGCCGTACCTTTATAAAAATATGAGATGAACCTATTTTTCTATCTAGTGTCTTTTTCGAATATCATTATAACATTTTATGGCAATTATTATAGAACATTTCCTATTCTATGCGTCAAATGAATTATATATATATATATATATATATATATATATATATATATATATATATACGTATATATTTCCTCTGCTTAATATTATTTATTTCAACAAGTTAATTTTTTTTGAAAAAAATTGTAATTTTGAAACTCATTCCTACATACAATTGCAATCCAAAACCTTATGAGTATTATTCACAACCGAAGATACACTTGCGCTGATAAAACCACGGTGTTTTATTTCTGTAATTTGAAGAATTACGAATTATTTCTGTAATTTGAAGAATTACATATACAATACACAACCCATCTGGTGTGATAGGAAGATGTACAGTATTTCTTAAACAAAATACATAATTAGCTTGATAGACGCAAAATGTGTTTACATGTGTAGTGGAAATTGCATTTAACATAATGTCTCGTCAAATATGATTTTAATCTTCGATATATAGTTGTACTCCGACCAATTTCTTCTGTAAGTTTCATCTCATATAACCAAATTTAGTATATTTATATTAAAGAAATTTCGATTTTTTTTTTTTGCTGTTGATATAAATACTATCAAGTACTTTTTTAGAACCTTCACATGACACCTGGTAATCTATTTTTTAGACTAAGGAATCGGGATGTAATTTTATATTTGATCAAGTGGCATATTGGCATATAAATTGATGCTTATCGTTTAGTAACCCTTTTTAATAAGAATTACACAAATAACATTAACAATACTGCTATTTAGAACTGATTTAGAAAACTGTTTTAAACCAATGAATAAATGTTAATGTTAATGTAAACAATCGAGCGAAAAAAATATGAATTTTAAAGTAGTCAGTAGAATTGATTTATTTTATTGCGGAATATTATCCTCATCTTTTATTTTAGCTGCTGTTTCACGACCTTTCGGCCAACAATTCCTCTTGCCTTCATCAGGTGGCCACCGCGACGGGATAGGAACGCCGAATCCCCTAACTACATCCTCAGCAATTGCTTCCTAGTTGTTGTCGTCTAACCACGTGTTTGGCCAAAAAAGCCTCTGCCGGCTTTGGGTAGGATTGAAACCGCTATCTTCAGACAATGCTCACCTTGAACCGTAGATATTCAACGTCTTTATCCAATGCTTCATGGGCCCTGACGGACATAGGAATAGTTAGCCGAAACATTGGGAAATAACTGCAGAAAAGACGGGGATAATACTCGCAATAAAATCAATTGATAAATAATACTTATCTCAATAACAGATTCCAATTAAATAATATTATTAAGATGATGTCCTAGCCACTCTCTTTAGGTACTACAAAAAGTGATACTTAAATGCTAACCCAAACAAGACCTAGGTTTGCGCCTTTCACCTTAATAATCACCAAGCAATTCGGAAACTAAGAGTCCTGTAAAATAACAACATGCTTACACGGGAACCTTTCCCAGTTTACTTGGGGGCGACTCTGGACAGAACACTTTCTTTTAGAAAACACCTTAGCAAATTGAAAGGCAAGTTGTCATCACGAAACAGCCTTCTCACTAAGCTTGCCACCAGCAATTGGGGTGCTGACCCCAAAACTCTGAGGCAAACAGCTCTCGCACTGTGCCATTCCACAGTGGAGTATTGTTTCCTAGTATGGGCAAGATCATGGCATGCTCATAAAATTGATGTAGAGCTGAACAAGACACCAGACCATAACTGGTGCCCTAAAACCAACTCCCTTGCCAGCTCTATACTGCCTAACTGGTATTTCATCACCACATATCAGACGAGAAGTCATCACCAGAATGGAAAGGCACAGACAGCTTAACGACCACAGGCACTCACTGTTTGGCCGCCAATCAGTGAGACAAAATCTTGCAGTAGTTTCATCAATATAGAGGAAATCGATCCCAAGCAAGCTGCCTCCTATAGGATGGAACGATGGCGAGACTATAACAGCAGGAATAAAAATGAAGCCCTACCAGACCCAAAAGAAACACTTTCCCAGGGTTCAAACCTTGGTAGGAAAACTGGGTGACTCTAAATAGAGGCAGAGCCAAAGAAGGCAAAACAAAAAACAATCTCCACAAGTGGGGTCTAGACACCTCACCTTTATGTCCATGTGAAGAGGTACAAATGATGCACCACTTTAGGAAAACTGCCGATTGGGTCCTTACTGCACAATCCAAGACCTTAAGGAGGCAAACTACACCGCCATGCGATGGGTTACTTTCTATTGCGATAAGATATGATGATGAACTAAACAATATGTAGTCAGTAGAAATATTACACATCAAAATGATTAAAAGTTTTAAATTGTACAAAATGAATATTAAGAATATCCCTATTAACGTATGTTATTATACATGTAAGTGACGGTCTTTTTAATATTGAATATTTCAATCTTTAGGGAAAAGTTTATTAAGTATAGTATGAATTAATATTTTCTATTTCTACTATAATTAAAGAAATTTACACAGTCTAAAGCAATCAGGAATTCGTTCCAAATTTCGATCAAGGTTGCGCTTTTGCAATAAACATTCTACAATTCAGTTTAGAAATTCACAGTTTAGAAAAAAATATAAGTGAATCATGTCAGGGGTTATATCGATCAATTGCTACAAATATAGCAATAAAGGTAAGCATAGTAGCATGCATTATACGAATAGCATATACATTGACATCCT
>NC_136504.1:6200000-6257500 GCF_053919585.1 Euprymna scolopes
ATATATATATATTGTGTATATGTGTGTCTATTACGTGTGTCTTTCTACACACATAAATACATGTATATATATATATATTGCCACACACACACACACACACACACACACACACACACACACACATATATATATATATATATATATATATATATATATATATATATATATATATATATATATGCAGCAGGTTATTATTCAAAAACATCTGAGTGAACACGACGGAGTTAATACTTTTTCCGATGCCAATGGATTTTTTTTTATTTGCCGGGCGGTCTTTTTAATTTCAGTACGTAACTGATACAGACAAAACTAATACTACTAGAAGCCATATTAAAAAAAAAAAAAACGACAGCACTTTTTAAACGGGACCCAATTAAACACCGGGACAAATATACTAACAGCATGTAATCACTAACTAGAAATTAAATAAATAGACTGTACAATGAGAAAACTTAAATTAAAACAAATAAAAAAAAACAATTCTCCCCAACCGTTCTGCACATACCTTTTTTAGCCAATTAAAAAAGAGCCTCAAAAAAATAAAAAAGGAAACGAAGACAGAACACTTGCACCTGCCGATTATCGGATGCACCGAGAGAAAGCGCTTAAGAAGAATATGGCCGAACAAAAACCTTTGGGTGTCATTCTCTATAAGATCGGAAAAAGTACAACTTCGCCATGCTCAATCTGATGTGTCTGAATATATATATATATATATATATATATATATATATATATATATATATATATATATATGTCTATCTATATATAGATACATATATATATACATATATATACACATATATATATACATATACATATACATCTATCTATCTATCTCTCTATATATACATATATATATAACTACTTAATTTACTCAAATAAAATTAATATACGAAAGTATAGATTCATGCGTAAACTTTAAGTATTTACTTCAAAAGTGCTCAATACGTGAGTAGAACTCTGTTTTTATATTTATCATATATTGAGCTTCTAAATAAAAAGGCTTGGTATACACAAAAAAGTAGTGAAATATAATTGAAAAAAAAAAGAAATATAGATTTTACCAAAACAATATATATATATATATATATATATATATATATATATATATATTATCATTATTATTATTGTTATTGTTATTGCTGTTATTATTATTATTATTATTATTAATATTATTATTATTATTATTATTAATATTATTATTATTATTATCATTATTATTATTATTATTATTAATATTATTATCATCATTATTATTATCATTATTATTATTATTATTATTATTAATATTATTATTATTATTATTATTATTATTATTATTATTACACCGTAATTTCTACTCTTTCATTTTCTTCTTTTGTTTGTTTTTCTTCTCTTTCTGTCACATCTTTCTCATTCCTTACCTTTTCTTTTCATTAATTTATAGTTACGTTCCTTCTCATTTATTATTTAGCCAACCATTTTTACTACATATAACCCGTAACGATTCCTGTCTCTCAACTCCATTTTTCCGTCGAAGTTTCTATTACTTTTCGCATAAGTCCGAAGAGTCCTAGTGTGGATGAAACGCGGGATATTCCGTGTGGCTTAATCCCCATATATATTTAATGAATTACTATATATATATATATATATATATATATATATATATATATATATATATATATATATATATATATACACACACAGAGCGCGCGCGCGAGAGAGAGAGAGAGAGAGAGAGAGTGAGAGAAAAAGATCCTGCAAGAAATATCAATTATCGAAAGGTCTAGACCCAGGAAAGCAGGCCTATAGAAACACAGAAAGAGTGTTTCACAAGACCACACTTTCATATTATGGCTACACGAGCAGCCGTCTTCAGTCGAGGATCAAACGAAAAATTATCAAATTGACTGTTAGTAGCTCCGTCCATCATACTACTGGGACTGCAGTCTTTGGTAATATAAATAGTGATCCCCACTCTTATACTGCGTCAACTGATATTTAATAAAGAACATTTTATCATTTTTAAATATGAACAAACTTCTCTCTATATTTATACATTTTAAGAGGAGGAATTAATAGTTGGATAAAACCTTGTTATATAATCAGATAAATAAGAAATGAAGATTATAAAATATAAAAAGGACCTTCAGACGAATTATACATGTATAATGGTTAAAATATCAATAGTAGAAATAGAACACATATTAAACATATAAAAGTATATGGGAATATCAGAAATAGCATGTTTTTTTGTATATAACGAATTATATAAGTTTTTTTTTTACAGAGTGATCACCACTTATCAAGGCCCGGAAGCCACTCATGTATAAGGGTTATTGCAAGTACATTACGTTAGTGTGAAGATTTGATGAAGTGTTTACTTAAGGGGGCGGTTCATTAGGAATTTGTTAACATTGGACTTGAAGACATCCAAGTTGTAGTCCGGTGGGAAGCAAGCAGACGGAACAAAGTTCCACAGGCGTGCAGTTCTAAGAAAGAAGCTTTGTTCATGGAATCTGCGTTTTGATTTAGGCACAGATATAGCGTTGGGGAATTTGTTCACAGTGGATTCAGCTAGACGGGTGTTTTTCGTGAAAGATTGGCGAAGTGGGAGCAGAGATTGAAGTTCAGACGAGCATCTGCCATGGAAATAACGATAAAACAAGGATAGGCTCGCAACGTCTCTTCTGTGGGAGAGAGGTTGCAGAGTAGAGAAAAGATCATCCCCCACTAAGCCACGAAGTCTATTTTGTACTCTGTCAAGACAGGATAGGCTGTTTTTAGCAGCTCCTGCCCAGATATGGCAACAGTATTCCATCCTAAGTATATGTCTATCGTAAAATAAATGTAAAATATCAACAATTATACATGTAAGTGAGTATATGTATGAAAATAAAAAATAGTTGGATTCGATTTAAAAATAAAAAAAACAAAAAAAAAAGTAAATTAACCTAAATCGAAATAAGGAAAAGCTGGCATAAGAGCGACAAAAATACATGTTATGAATATAAGAAAAAAATCCATATATGAAGTAGTAAGAAAGTAAACATTTCCGTAGAAAATAAACAGGTAAACCTCCGCATTTTATGAGTAGGCAATGTAAGTAAAGTAGATTACTTAATCATGTGAATTTATAGTCGAATTCGGTATATGATTCCTTACTCCCAAAAGTTTTTCACTTTCTTTGTTATATTGTTTCTATGTATATAAAATATTAAATATTTTACTAAAAAACAAACTAAAAGACTGAAAAATATCTGAGTCAACAGAAATTTAATTATAAAATATTATGTTATGCTTCTTTGTAAATCCTTTTAAGTGAAAAGCTGGTTCATTTGAACTCAGAAAGAATTACAAAAATAAAGGTTATGTGAAAATATATAACGTCAAGACTAGGTGAAGAATTTCCGGAAAAAATATATTTCGGAGACTAAACAACATACACACATAAACACACGCATATATATATATATATATATATATATATATATATATATATATATATATATATATAGAGAGAGAGAGAGAGAGAGAGAGAGAGAGATAGATAGATAGATAGATAGATAGATAGATAGATAGATAGATAGATATAGATATATGATATTAATAGGAGGTAGAATACAATTAAAAATCATGTACAATACACTTCAGCAAAGAAATGATTAGGAATAGAACATTAAATAAAAAGATAATGCCAATATAAACGAAATGTAAATGAAAGACTACGAAACATTTGGAATAATGGGAAAGAGAGAGAGAATAAGAATGAGTGAAATAGACAACGAGAGGAAAAAGAAAGAAAATATATGGTAAGCGCAGTCAAAAAGATCGGACAAATAAACAGGTAGGGGCAAGCGGGTAAATTCTATGCACCTCGAATATAATTAAACAATAACGGATGATATCAGGAATAGAAAATTGGAAAATAACTTTAAATTAATATAAACAAAATAAGAAATGTTTCTCTGTGCAACAGTAAATATACAGTATTATTATGATGAATTAGGTGACATTAATTGTAATTGGATGTGTGATAAAAGTATGAGGAATCTAGTCCAGAAATAAAAGGTACATTAAATTATGTAATTCAGCAAATGTACACCGTGTTTTAATATCGGCACAACGTATCAGGTTGTACAGAAAGTTCTTGCGGTTTCGGACTTAAATTAAGGTGGACGTATTCTGTCTCAAACAAAAAATTGATTTTTTCAAATAATCACCATGAGAATCAACACACCTTTGCAAACGCATAAGAAGAATATTTTGACAAGTAACGTAAAAATCTTGCGTTTTACAACCAATAATATAGCTGAAGACGTTTCTGATATCGTTTAGTTTTTTATGCGTTTCTCGTACAGAATGCTATCTAGAGGTTTGAAAATTCGTAGTCGTGAAGTGAGATCGCTGGAAAATATGGCGAATAAGGCAAAGTTTCGTTGTCCAATTCGTGCAACTTCTGCAGGAGCGGTTTAACAACGTGTGGTCGCTCATGGTTGTGGAGGAGAATTTGCCCATTTCTGTTGTTTTTTAATGTTTTGTCAATTTTTCTAATGCCTTTCATCAATTTGTTGCCAGTACTTCTGAGCTGTAACAAAAACTGTAATGGATAGGACCAGTCACAGACAACCAAAGAGTCAGCATGACACACACATATGTTATACGTCTGAAAATAAATTACAATGCTAAGATTCTGTAATGAGAAATACGTCTTATTCGGGATATTTTTAATAGTAAAAACGTCGGTGTTTTTTTACATCAGTTATATTTTCTACTGTTCAGACGATTAGCCTTGGCGGGCGTGGTAAGAAATGAATAGAAATAAAGCGTATTTTATTGCAACTATAAACGATAAAGAATTGTAATCAACTTGATATTGTGTAATTTACAAAATATATACATATATATGTGTGTGTGTAGGTGTCTGCAGCTTTATTAGTGGTTGTCTAATTTGTATAAGTCAGTCGACATTATTTTTTCTCTTTATTCTTTATGAGTTTTGACGTTTCCTCAATTTCGTAGTGAAATTAAAGATCACGATCTACACATTAAAACTTATCCGCGCTTTCTAAGTATATAACTACACCATTAAACAACTTTTAAACTTCCAACCCCATCACATTATATATATATTCATATATATATATACTTTCGAATAGTTTTTATTTAAAAATCAGTGGTTATGTAAACGTGAGATTGTAGGTTTACAAAATCTTACTGGCAGTAATATTCTATAAGTTATCCCATCTAAACAAGAATTGCTCGATATGCAAGATAGAGCAAATAAATTAAATTGTAATTCAGTGAATTTCAAGAAAAACTCTCATTGAAATGAAATGAAGTGGTTGAGTTTCATATCAAAGAATTTTTATTATTCTAAGCAAGACAAAGAATGTTTTAGAAAATTAATCTCCTTAACATATAGGGTTTCGATGTCTACCATCTCATCAGAGGAGAGAAAATATTAGCAAATAGTTATAAAGGTATGCACCCTATTTGCTAAAGTCAGTGAGACATGGAAAGTCAAAGGGAAAATAATACATATATCAGAGGTCCTGTAGCAGGAGGATTTGTAGAAAAAGGATATGAATGTTTTTGTTGATCCAACTTGCTTGGTAAAATCCATATTATACGTTCTTTACATCCGTTTGGTAATAATTTCCAAGCTATATACTGGGTAATCCGCACCGCTGTGTATATATCCGAATCGGGCAAGTGCTTGTTTAAATTTGTTTTGCGTCCAGCGATAATAAATTCAAAGTCTGGTGGAAACCTTTTCATTAGAGGTTTATATTATTTTTAGTGGGGCGAAGTGTTAGGGAGAGCTGGTAGTGGTAAGTGGTAGGAGGCGGGGTGAGACATATGTGCATAGTCATCCTAATATATACGTGAACACACATATACAAACACACACATACACACTATATACATATATACATATACATACAATTACACATACACGCATATATATATATACATATACACACACATATATATATAAACATATATATATACACATATACATACATATACACACATAAACATGCATAAATCTATATAAATAGATATCTCTTCAAGTAGAATCCAAGAATCATAAAGTTTGACCGGTCGCTTAATTGAGGTCATGTCGTGTACAAGATATAGGGACTTGGTTCGGGGGGGGGGGAAGATAGGAGGAGGAACAAGAAGAATATAGAGATAAGAACAAAAACCAAAATTAACTAAAAATAAAAATAAAAGATGGGCCAAATACGTAAAAGGAATAATTCTCTTTTTTTCCGGATTTTCCTAGTTTCATCTCAAACCTCATGGTCAATTTAAATCGTTTTTGTTCTGTCAACTCAAGTTATATATACTGCCCATGAGGTGCTAATTATTATTAATTTTATATGTATCTATATTTCCCTTAGAAAGAATATGGACATAAAGTTTTGGATATGCTAATGTTTATGAGCTAATTGTGAAATTAAATCTAATATTATTGATGGAACGTTTTATCTTTATTTTATGGTCATTACGGTAATAGTTCAAAGCTAAATACGTTAAAACAAAGGTAATAAAGTAATGATAATACCTTACTGAAAAACGTTTAAAATCAGTAATATCCATAACCTTATACTATTAAATAATATTTAACTGGGGAAATTTTCTACAACTGCATTCCAATATACACAAAGTTACCTATAAATACATGAATAATATACACACACATACAAATACACACACACACACACACATATATATATATATATACCTACACATAACATATACATACACACCCACGTACACATGCATGAACGCGTACAATATATATTTTACATATTCGCAACCATATAGTTAATACACACATACGCTCACTTATTCTATATATACTTACATCTAAGCCCATATATACCCACATATGATACGTGTTCCATATATACCCAGATATACCCTCATATATACAAAAAATATATTTAAACATAAAAAAATGTATACCATTATTTAACACCATTAATTATAGCAATAATTAGTGTATGTAACTTACCTAAGCTTATCATAGGTATTTTTTATTCTTTAACCGCCACTCTACTAATTTAACATTAATAAGATGAAAAAAGTGGGAGTGTGTAACTATGGTTATAGAATTTAATTAACCTAGTACCGACAGGGATGACGCATCAATGAGTATAGTTCTTTCTTGTTTATACGTACGGATCTGGAGATTACCTTGCAATGGGGAATTTTTACTCCTTTTCTGGTTAGTAGATGGGGGCGGAGTTTTAAATTCTTTAATTGGGAAGCTACATGTTTTTGGAAATACTATTATAATTAGATCTTAGGGTGCAAATTACGTGTAGGAGATTTAAAGTATGTTAATGTGCTTATAGTAAGGCTCTACTTAACATGTGCATATATACAAAAAGAGAAGGTTATTTTATGTGTTAAAAGAGGTGATTAAGAACCTATCTTTAGAAAATGAACATTATTATATTAGCAAAGTAATTGTTTAGATTTTAGTCAAGACTGAGGTGTATTTAGTACTTTGTCTTTGCCTATTTCTCATTTATACCGAGAGTGTATGTTATTTTATTTTAAGATGGCTGTATTTAAATTTTTTCTTGTGTTTACATCTGGACACTAGCTCGTACATGGTATTTATTATGGGTTTATTGAAGGTTATGATGTTAACTGCCTCGGGTATACAAAGATTGCAAAACTTATCCCCTGGGGCATATGATCTGGATTTATTCAGTATTCTCCATTTAATTGAATATGGAATTTTCTTGTCCTCTAGGCTGTTGATTAATTTGGTTAAAGATGTACTATTATTATCATTGTTTTGAGATCTTTCATTTTTGAAGGAATGTAGGTGGTTTGAGATTCTTATTTTTATTAAGCTTGATGATGCACCTATATACGTGAATGTTTTCCTTGTTTTATTACTGTTTATTTGTTCATCGGTCCGATTTCTACTGAGTCATATATTGTGGGGGGCAAAGATGGGGCATGGGGATTCATAGCCTTGGTTCTGGTTAGTCCTAAACTGGTCTTCACTGGGAATTATATTATTGGATACGTTAGCCTGGCTGTTGTTTCTGTTGTTATTATTATTCGAGCCCTCACCATATGTTTCCTTATATATGTTTGCGTTCTGAACGCTTCGACTATATTCATTGTTTTCCTCATTTGATTGGTTGTTTTTATGTTTTGGTAATTGCGTGACTGAGATATCTATTTATATAGATTTATGTATGTTTATGTGTGTGTGTGTTTTTTTTTACACAGTGATCACCACTTATCAAAGCCCGGAAGCCACTCAGGGATAAGGGTTATTGCAAGTACATTACGTTAGTGAGGAGATTTGCTGAAGTGTTTACTTAAAGAGGTTGTTCATTAGGAATTTGTTAACATTGGACTTGAAGACATCCAAGTTGTAGGGAAGCAGGCAGAGGGAACAGAGTTACACAGGCGTGCAGTTCTAAGAAAGAGGCTTTGTTCATGGAATCCGCGTTTTGATTTAGGCACAGATATAGAGTTGGGGAAATTTTTCACAGTGGATTAAGCTAGACGGGTGTTTTTCGTGAAAGATTGGCGAGGGGGGACCAGAGATTGGAGTTCAGAGGAGCATCTGCCATGGAAATAACGATAAAACAAGGATAGGCTGGCAACGTCTCTTCTGTGGGAGAGAGGTTGCGGGGTAGAGAAAAGGGCATCCCCCACTAAGCCACGAAGTCTATTTTCTACTCTGTCAAGGCAGGATAGGCTGTTTTTAGCAGCTCCTGCCCAGATATGGAAACAGTATTCCATCCTTGGACGCACTTGGCTTTTATATAGATAGAGAATTGAATCAGTAGTGAGATATCTTCTGGAGCGGTAGAAGGATCCCCCATCTTTCCAGCGACCTTGGCGACAGACTTGATGTACGTGTGTATATGTATGTATATGTGTATATATATGTTCATATATATGTGTGTGTATATGTATATATATGTGTGTGTGAGTATGTGTATTTGTATGCATATGTATATATGTATATAGTGTGTATGTGTGTGTTTGTATATGTGTGTTCACGTGTATATTAGGATGAATATGCACATATGTCTCACCCCACCTCCTACCACTTACCACTACCTGCTCTCCCTAACACTTCGCCCCACTAAAAATAATATAAACCTCTAATGAAAAGGTTTCCACCAGACTTTGAATTTATTATCGCTGGACGCAAAACAAATTTAAACAAGCACTTGCCCGATTCGGATATATACACAGCGGTGCGGATTACCCAGTATATAGCTTGGAAATTATTACCAAACGGATGTAAAGAACGTATAATATGGATTTTACCAAGCAAGTTGGATCAACAAAAACATTCATATCCTTTTTCTACAAATCCTCCTGCTACAGGACCTCTGATATATGTATTATTTGCACTTTGACTTTCCATGTCTCACTGACTTTAGCAAATAGGGTGCATACCTTTATAACTATTTGCTAATATTTTCTCTCCTCTGATGAGATGGTAGTCATCGAAACCCTACAGGTTAAGGAGATTAATTTTCTAAAACATTCTCTGTCTTGCTAATGTGCTTATAGTAAGGCTCTTTCAAAAAACTCTCATTGAAATGAAATGAAGTTGTTGAGTTTCATATCAAAGAATTTTTATTATTCTAAAATAATAAAAATTCTTTGATATGAAACTCAACAACTTCATTTCATTTCAATGAGAGTTTTTTGAAATTCACTGAATTACAATTTAATATATATATATATATGTATATATATATATATATATATATATATATATATATATCAAGTTATCGACGACAATTCTTGGCCTGTAGACGCAATCAACCAACGCGGGTGCTTACAGAAACATGTATGCACATATGTAGCCATCAATGTTTGTATAAATAAATTCAATAAATAAATAAATATATATATATAACTACTTCATTTACTCACATAAAATTAATATACGAAAGTATGAATTTATGCGCAAACTTTAAATATTTACTTCAAAAGTGCTAAATACGTAGGTAGAATTAGTTAGTAAGTTATAAAATATATATGTCTATTAAGCTACACTGAATATTCCGCGTTTCATCAACTCTAGGACTCTTCATGCTTCTGCGCGAATTTTGTGGTTGTTTACTGTTTTTGTTATGCATCATCTATTGATATTTTAGTTAGCCAATCAGCTTTCTATTATCCACCGCGCCCTTCCTATCAGCCAATGAGCATGCACTTATCGGACAAAGACCTATTTCGCCTCTGGTTTACCTGTCCTTTGTGTGTGCTCTATTTAGCCTGGATATCTAGTTTCTTGATCTGTTTTAAATCTAGGTTAGTATGTTTTTTATGTTTGTTTATATATAAATATATATATATATATATATATATATATATGTACATACATATATGCACATATATATACAGATATATATGTATATGCATATATATATATACATACATATATATGTGGTCGTTTATTTATATTCATTTTTATTTAATTTATTTATTTGTTTATTTTCTATTGTTTTTGTTTGTTTGCAAACTATTTTGTATCGCTATCCTATAGTAAATTTTATCTTGTGAACACAGTTGTGTGCTATTTCTCTTTTACAGTTTAATAGATGTCGGGGTTCTTTAAAGTACAGGATAGCAAATTTTTCATGAAGGCATAATCTACATAGGTTGCCTAGGTCCCTACACGTGGTAGCTTGTCTTATTATTTTCCATTCGACTACCGGCGAATGTCCGCTTTCCTTGAGTTCCCAGTATTTATTTGCTAGCGTTGTTTTCATTCAGGCAGTGTATATCAATTCAAATGCCAGTGACATGTTGGTTATGTTGGGTGAACATCCTTGCAGCTTTTGACTCGCATAAACCAGCATGTTCCATGGAAGGTCAGGCAAGGGAGGATGGGGTCTGGTGGTCTCCCTCGTTCTGCAGCGTTGGACTCTGCTATTGGCCAGCATTTGGTTAACAACCCGTGCTGTGCCAATAGATACAATATTCAATGTTTCGAGATGCTATATGGAGCGGACTCCAGAAACCATTTTACCATTATGGAGTTTGTCTCTATTGCGGTGCGCAAACCTTCTTTGTGCCGGCAGAAAGAAACATCTAACGCATTGTTTCTTTTGGGGAACTTTGAATCTTTTCTCACGTTTTCCCCCTCGTTTTGCCATTATTTTAATCGTTTTTTAAACGTTAATAAACTTTATTTTAGTATCCCCGTAATTTTTGGCACATTCAATAGTTCCCCATCAGAACTCTTTACTTTCGACATAGTATTATTATTTTACGCTATAGATGTTCTCCTGCTGAGATGATAGCTGAAAGAGCTCTTGAGAGACTTTCGCCCATTATATTTAATATATATATATATATATATATATATATACACATATATATATATATATATATATATATATATATATATATATATATATATATATATATATATATGTCTGTGTACGTGTGTGAATAATAACGATTAAGAAAGTATACATGGACTCGCTTTATATATTTGTATTATTAAGGATTTACAGTGTTTTACTTGTGAAACTATGCATTGCATATTTATTTCGTGATTATGTACACTGTATATATCTACTTGCATATATATATATATATATATATATATATATATATATATACATATATATATATATATGTGTGGGGGTGAATGGTGTGGTGGGTGTATGTGGGTATGCATGCGTCTTTGTATATATATATATATATATATATATATATATATATATATATATATATATATTCATTTAATACATTATTTTAAAATAAAAATAAATCGTACGAACAACGAATAACGTGCACGTATTTCTTTAAAACCACGACAGAATTATACGGTATTTACTGAGTAATAGGCGGGTTAATAAACCTGCATCGTCGTGAAATTTTGATCTTCAAAGACAGAAAACTAAACAAAAAATCTCAGCAAAGAAATGCAAATTACGTTTCTTTTTAAACTAAATCATTCTTTTATTTTTAGCACGATCATGATAACCTGGACATTAAAGAAAAACGAAGGTATTAAATTATTGGCAATGCTTTCTTTGGGAACGGTTTATTTAATGGCGCGTTTTTACATATGCATATAATCGATGTATGTCGATATTATAAGATTTCAAAAAAGAATATGCAAAAAAGAAACAAGAGTAATGCATGCGCATATATTTAATATATTCACGAAATCTTCCTCACTCATAATTTTAGTATTATACAATCACTGAAACATGCATGCGTAAACGCATACATCCACATATCTATCAAAATATGCGTGCATTTATATATATACGACTATACATTTATATATACATACATAATATACAGCTGGATCGTGTGTTTGCGCGCGCTCGTGCGTGTCTGTGTGTGGGAGGGGTGTCTGGTCACGAATAGGCTCCTATATGGTTGACTATTTTAAAAACTGATTACATATAATGATAGAAGATGTACTGAGACACAGGAATTGTTATGTTTGATCTGGCAGATCAGTGGTTTATAAAAATTGTAATGTCTGCTTTCGCACCTTGGACATAAAGTATGGAAATAAAAAATGAAAAATTAAAAAAACAAACGTTTACATGTGGTTTTGTTATAGATATACATAAGAATACTTTGATAAGTATGCTTTAACTTAAATATGGATGGTATAATAAAATTGTGGGGTCTGCGTTTTGCTCCTGGTCATAGAAGGGAAATAGGCACACACTTTAAGAAAGACTTTTCATATCTATCTGCGTAATATACTTTGATAATTATGTTTCAGTTTGAAGAAATATTGCATGATAAAATTATGGGGTGTTCGTTCGCGCCTGACCTCCATAGAATAGAAATATGTCATAAAGTTTAACAAAGTTTTTTAATATAGATCCACAGAATATTTTGATAAGTGTTTCAGTGTGAACAGGTATGGTATAATAAATTATGTGGTTTATCTATTTTATTTTTACTTTCACCATATTTTGCTTTGGTTTTGATACCCCCAAATTCAACCCAAATTTACAACCTTTCCTTTTCATAACCTATCATACTTTCATAAATCAGAGTTCATTTTCTGTAGGCTGTTTTTGAACCCAGTCACCGACGGGTACGTTTGCTAGTATATATATATATATATATATATATATATATATATATATATATATATACTTATATATATATATACTTATATATATATATATTTATATAACTACTTCATTTACACTCATAAAATTAATATAGGAAAGCAGAGATTTATGCGTAAACTTTAAGTATTTACTTCAAAAGTGCTCAATACGTGGGTAGAGCTAGTTATTAATTTATAAATTATATATGGCGATTAAGCTACACTGAATATTCGGCGTTTCATCCACTCTAGGATTCGTCAGGCTTATGCGCGAATTCTGTGGTTGTTTATTGTTTTTATATGGTTCTCTTCTGTTGAGGGTTTTAGTTAGCTAATTTCTAGTATCCACCGCACCCCTTCCTATCAGCCAATCGGCATGTATTTTATCGAACAAAGGATCTATTTTAAAACTAGTTTAGTGGTTTAAGGCAGACATTTCTTTTATATATATATATATATATATATATATATATATATAAATATACATATGTGTACACACATACATGCACACATATATATACATACATATATAGTAACTTATAAAATATATATGGCGATTAAGCTACACTGAATATTCTGCGTTTCATCCAACTATAGGATTCGTCAGGCTTATGCGCATAATCCTGACGAATCCTATAATTGGATGAAACGCAGAATATTCAGTGCAGCTTAATCGCCATATATATTTTATAAATTACTAACTAGCTCTACCTACGTATTGAGCACTTTTGAAGTAAATACTTAAAGTTTACGCATAAATCTATACTTTCGTATATTAAATTTATGCGAATAAATAAGTAGTTATACATACCTATATATATATATACATATATGTGTGACGTTTATGTATATTCATGTTTATTTAATTTATTTATTTATTTATGTTCTATTGTTTTTTTTAGTTTTAAAACTATTTAGTATCGCTATCATAGAGTATTTTTTAAACACAGTTATTTGCTATTTCTCGTCCACAGTTTAATAGATTTTGGGGTTCTTTAAAGTACAGGATAGCAAATTTTTCATGAAGGCATAATTTACATGGATCATCTAAATGCCTACACGTTGTAGCTTGTCTTATTATTTTTCATAACTTGGATCAGCAGAAAGCACGAGTTCTACAGCGGTGAACCTCTGATCTTGCTCGTTGAAGTTTGTGTCACTTTCAAACATTTTAGAAGGTTCTTATAAGTCTTGGGATTTGTACACAACTGCGTTCTTAGTAGATGGTCTGCTTCAAAAAAGAAAGTCGGTTTTATCAAATAGAAATGGAATCATGTTGTTCTTTGGCTACAATTCAATTGTTCCACCCTAAACTTTTGTGAAAAGCGTGGTTTGCTAACCACATTAAATATTATTACCAAAATCAGGAACGCCCAGTCATATAGGCAGGCTACTACAGCAGATCATACAATACTTAATTATCTTATCTGCAAGTCTAAAAGCGGCATGACCTGACATTCAGTGATGTACACTATTATCATAGCCGGAAAGTTCTCAATTCAAATATGTGTACGTTTATGCAGCTCGGAAGCTGGGTTAAACTATCACTTACATGAACACAGCAGCACAACCTTTAATAGAAAAAATAGCAGACATTTGTCATGAAAAACAATCATAGTGGTAGTTTTCTCTCCTTGTTTGTCGATGGATGTACGAATACACGGATATTATCTTGTGGAAAATTTAGCTATTTAAAACAAAAGTAATAAACGATTGTTTGTACATGCAGGATGTGTAAACCGCGCAAACACCAAAGTTTTTATGTGTCCCCCTTCAAACAAAACGACATTTCTACACGGAATAATTAAAGTTTTTTTTTTTTTTAATTTCTGACATAATGTCTCCGACAGATAGCTCTTCCTTACGATACAGTGTACAGCGCGAATGATAAAAGTTTTAAGCTAGTGAGCAAACATATAAGGACACAGACGACTGATATTTTTATGAGAGAAGGGGAAATCCTATAAATGTATAAACACCCTTTCCTCACACAACAGTTCAATTGCGTACTCCTATGTATAGACCAATTTGTCAAGTCCCAAAAAAGTCATTCAAAATTTGACCCTTTGATCACATTAATTTAAATCCATTCTTATCCTTCAATTTATCTGAAACTTTAAATTATTTTAGTTTTGAAGTTTTTAATTTTGGATTGTTTCAGAATCTAAGAAACTACTCCGTGTCTTTTTTTCTTTTTATTATTTCTCGGGATATTTCAATTATAAACATCTAATGTCTATTTCACTCAATAAGCTTCTAGTTATTTTATTTCCTGTACGGAAAGTATTAGGTTAAATTCTTTATTTATTCTATGCGTTCATTTGAATTTAATATCACGTTTATGAGTTCTCATTCCACATGTATATTTTACCCTCAATATATTTTGTGGATTTTTCTTTTCTCAATTTATTTGAGTTAGGCGTGATAGCTACAATTTATCCCTATGAAAGCATCCTTGTATAGGATCCAGCTTTTTGTTCAGTATTTCTTCTTTAGAATTCACTATGTGTTACGCTTCCAGTGAACACAGAGTGCATTTTATTAATTTACTGAATTTATACTTTCTACCCTTATCTGCTATTGACCATTTTGATCCAACCTTTTTTATGTAGTTTCTTTACCTAATTACTTTATGTCATTGAATTTCTCTCTCGCTTTCTCTCTATTTTCACGCTCATTTTTGTTTCATTGTATTTTGGCGACAATATATATATATATATATATATATATATATATATATATATATGTATCAAGAGAGAGTGGTAGAAAGAGAGGGAATGGGAGAGGCTCAGAAAATGGATTAAAATATGGCTTCGTGACCTGGATCGAATCTCATGACCGGCAGAAAATGTTATCCCGCACCTATAGTTACGTTAACATGAACCAATATATGTAGGTATACGTGAATGATTATTTTTACTTGTAATTATCCATACATTTAAAGAATACATTATGTTAGACACTATCTGCACTACTATTATAACTAAAAGCCGTCAACTACAGTATGAAATGTTCACGATTTTCGCTCCTGTGAAAATTGTCATTGTATTTGATTGAATTCCGTGTTTAACTACCGTCATTTCTGCGACAATTATTTGATGGCTCTGGGGTAGAGGCTCACCAAATTGAGAAACGTGCGTCTTCGTTACTGAGTTCGAATATCATAGCAGGCAGGAATTGTTTCAACACACTGTGGTTTTCTTTATAATAAACTATTTAAAAATAGCGATAGTGGCAAAGACGCACACTCAACCAAAACATATTCACACGATTCTGTACGTATAAATGAATAATTATACCTATATAGTCCATCTCTTTTAAAATATTTTTCGCTTTTTTACTAAATACATGCGTATTTTTCTGCTTATTCTTTTTCTTTATTCTCTCTTTTTTTTTTAAATATGATCCCTATCTTTTCCTTTGGTGCATCTATGTAACGATCTAAGGCACTCTGGTCGACCGACTGGCCCTTTACACATCTATGGAAAATAGCATCTACATTGTTAAACGTGTTAATATATATATAGCCTTTCTATTTTTGTGTATCGTATCCTCATAGCAAACATCGCACGGGCGCATTTTAAAAACTAGTCCGCTTTGTCGTTGAATCAATAATTCTTCTTCTACAGACAATCATGTTACCTGTATTGCGATATTCTTCTTCCAAGATTCTATACTAAGTGTTTGGAATTCCTTGCCCTACACAAAGTTTGACAGCATTTTGTAATATGGTTTTATATATTGTGTTCCTTCTCACCAAATACAATAACTGCAAAAGCTAAAGGAACATCTAAAGTAGAATATAAAATCCCAACACACAAATACATAAATCATTTGCTAACTTAAAAATGTGTTACAATAGTTGGACACGCACGGAAGCCGCGGTCGATTTTCTTGGCTTTTTATGGGGTATTTCATTTTGACTAATACACCGATATTCTTACGTAGATATATCTACACAAACGCACAGAAACATAGACCCACAGACATAGAAACATAGACACACAGACACACAGATGTGTATATATATATATATATATATATATATATATATATATATATATATATATATATATATATATATATAAAGCCGTGAAGCCCCAACTATTCATCGTCAAGGTTGACGAACTGCTTGATGATGATGATGATGATGATGATATATTTTTATATATATGCATCTGTATATGCATGTGTATATATAAAGATATATATATATACGTCTGTATATATATATATGTATAAATATATATGTTTGTGTGTGTATATATATTTATATATATGCGCACACACACAAACATATATCTTTATACATACACATACATAAAACAATGCAGTCTCGGCGTTTTTTTTTGGGGGGGTGTTTTTTTTTTATTGAGAGAAGCGTTTAAAAAATAGGTGGCCGTTCTCAATAATTTGTTGGTTTATCTGGGGTGGAAAGGGACCCAGAAAGCCATGGTCAAGGCACCCTCTCTATGAGAAGCAAATCTCTGATTTACAAAAGCAAAAAGCGGAAAACCAGTACCCGCTTTAAGTTGAGCTGCAGTTTTATTTGTTGCTGACTATCTTGCTCTTGCTTTTTGTTGGATATCAACATTTTGAAGCGAGAGAGTGACTAGCTGTCGTACAAAGCAAAATCTCTGTAATAACATCTTTGAACAGATACTTCGTCAGACATTTGTAAAAAAAAGAAAGTCCTATTGTCGATGGTTGTCCATATAAACAGGAACAGAAGATATTATGCTAAACGACACCCACTCCAGCTCTGTTGCTGGAATGTGAGAACACTTATTGACAATGGAAAAAAGACTAGAACGGAAGACTGCAATTTTGACTAAGGAATTGCGAAGATACAATATAGACATAGCTGCACTCTCTGAGACACGTTTCGCAGGTGAGTGTGAGTCGGGCTACACGAACTTCTGGTCTGGTATAGCTGATATGGAGAGGCTTGAGGCTGGTGTACGTTTTTAGTAAAGAACTCCTTAATTGAAATGATCGACGGCCATTAGGCATAAATGACCGTGCAATGGCATAAGGTGTTGTTGCTGGTCGTTACCTGAATGTTCTTTCTGTCTATGCGGCGACTCTTACTTCGTCTGAAGATGATATCACTTTCTTTTATCATATGCTTAGATATGTATTCACCGGTTGGCCTAGTGCTGAGAGTTTGGTGGTTCTTGGTTACTTCATTGACCGGAGACAATGAAACTTGGTCTACATTGGGTCTATATTGCATTGGTATGCTGCTTTTCCATGTCTGCAGCGAACTAACTACCAGAATATATATATATATATATATATATATATATATATATATATATATATACATACATATATATATGAATGAATGAACAAACAAGTATATTTTTTCGAATATTGTACGAATATTTTATTTCCTCTAAATTCATCATGTTAAGGGCGTTTTAAAATAAAGACGAAACAGTGATTAACATATAATTCGTTTTTGTTTGTTTTTACAACTTAACATATATTACATTTTTCAACACCTGTTTGGAGGAGTATAGCTTGTGTTAATGAAATTATATTTTTATTTACATCATAAACTACTGGAAGTATTCAATACAGGGGATGAAGTGTATGACAATATTGGTAATTAGAAATAATAATCTCCATTCTAGTGCCTTTATGCACAAGTACAAAATCATACGAACACGCTCATATATATATATATATATATATATATATATATATATATATATATATCTATATATATATATATATACTTATATATATATACATACATATTGTATATGCGTATGTGTGTCTGTATGTGTTTCTGTGCATGTGTTTCTGTTTCTGCATGTTTATGAAAGTATACTCCATCTTAATTGAAAGTACAAATAGGGATAATATTGCTTATATATTCTGCATTTTTTCTTAAATAACAGATTCCTTAAAATAGCTAAAAAAAAAACGAACCTAGAAGAAAAATAGCAATGTTTAAGTATAGAGTCGGAGTCAATTATAATTGAAAACGTTATAATATCTAAGTAATATTTATTCTATGACTCGAAAGCGTGTTCTATTCTATTTTTAGTTAATCATAGACGATAGCGTTCAATAAATAGTGTTTTGTTTATGAGATGTAATATTTTATAATTGTTTGAACAAACTATTCCACTCGATTAGCATACCACATGTGTGAACTTAAAACCTCCATACTTCTTTCGAAATAAATAGCAAAAAGGGTTCTCATCACTACATATTTTTTAATACTAACTGGTAAATTTTATTCGCAAAAAAACAAACAACGAAAACACTTTACTATTTTTAATTGAATATTTCCGTCCTGTTTTCATGCTCTAACCATCTTGTGTTGAAAAATTATTGTTATAATGATGAGCATTTAATTAATTTATATACTAATCTTATGGACATGTATATATATATATATATATATATATATATATATATTTATATATATATATATAGATAGATAGATAGATAGATAGATGGATAATTATATATATATATATATATATATCTGTCAATCTATCTGTGTCTATATATATGGATATATATGTATATATATATATGTATATATATATATATATATATATGCATATAAAGGCGTGTGTGTAGAGAGATATAAAATAAGAGATAATGAGAGATATAATTATATTTATGTGTGTACATGCAACTTGAAAAAATATTCTGTATCCCGTAAACGATCGAAAACATTTATGTTCTTTGATTACTTCTCTGTAATTGGTATTGTGTTTCTTGCAATAATGCTATCATCGTCGAGGGGTCAATTACTGTCCTCTGCAAGGCATCATTCAATGTGACCTCATTCACAAATCACACAATTCTAGTTTGCGTGATAAAAGGAAATCAAGTGAGATGGCGTGAAGATACCTTTGAACTCTAAATATCGATTAACGAACGAGCGAAAGGCAGAAAAAAGTAATATATCTAATTTCGCAAAGAAAACAATTCGCAAAAAATTCTTTCAGGAATACCAAAGCAGATTTGTCATTACTATATATTTTATACAATGTAAGTATACGTGATAATAAAAAAGAACACTTACCAGTTAAAAGGTGAATATCAATGTAACCAATTAGGCAGAGCTAAATAGATTTTCTCGTCACAATTTTATAAACATGGCTTAAAAACCTACCAATTTATAGAGACTGTAGGTACATTAGTAAGTTGATCTTTAAAAAAATAACAGACAAACTGTTACATGAGACGAGGAAAGACTCCAGTAAGTAATAGAAAAAAAACTAGATAAGTTTGAAAATGCTATTTGGAAGAGGAAAGACTCGAACTCCGCATTCAAAAGTTAAAAAGCACTTACATATTGCAACCGGTGTTCAATATTCTTAGAAATAACTTACACATACTAAGTATGTCACTTTAAAGAATGGACAATACAAGTTGGAAATGATAATAAAAAAGGGTATATATTCAATTTAGACATTTTTTTTTTTAAATGGATCACATGATTGGGAAACGCTTGGGCGTCATGCACGGAGACACAGGTAGATCCACAGAGACAAAGAAGAGGGTCAGAGAGAGTCGAGTCGGTCAAACTGGGAGCTGACACCTCTTGAAGGGGAAGGGGGGGGAGAAGATAAGACCATGTAATCGTAAAACCTTGAAATCCTGATTAATCAATTATCCGGATAAAGAATAAAGAATCATCATTTATATTTATTAACTTGTCTTCATCGTCGTCTGAAAGGTAAATGTGTTTGTATCTATCATGTGTGAATGAACTTTGTGCAACCCCCTTCAATGTTAAACTGTCCGTCCCCCCCCGCAATTATGAATAATGACTCTCCCCTCCATCTGTGAATGAAGTAGATGTATCATCATATATCTTAGCTCCGTATTATAATATAATAAAGAATTATCATCACAGTAGTCATGATGCACCAAGAATATAAACATCCCACCCTCTGTTATAAATGTCTCTCTCAAAATACAAATGTCTCCCCCAGAATATAAATCCTTCCCAAAAAATATATACGACACCCGGCTACATAACATAACTAATGCGCCGAATGCAATGGCTAACACAGTTTTTACTTAACAACCAGAATAAATAGATAAAAATAAGAAAGATAAAACGATTTATTTGGGCCAGAGTTCCTTAGACACTGCAGACCTTTAAAGGTTATTTATTTTATATAGACTTGCAAATAAATTTGATAATATTGATACCAGAATATATAGTGATTTCGCAGCTATAATTTTAAACTATAAACAAAATCCGAAAATAAAAGGTAACGTCAACCAATATATAAAACCCAATGTATAATTAATCTCTTTAATGTTAAAACCGATTGCCTACTTTTTCGAATATAGACTTAGCAAAAATCCAAGCGACAAAAATATATTCAGGGGGTTAAACAACATATCTAAAACAGTTTTATACTGGCTGCGGAAAGTGATGGTAAGTACAGAAAGAAAACAAAACATATTACATGCACAATATAGGTAAGAATAGTAAGACAATATGTAAGTAAAGTTGTCAATATAACAACCACGAAAAGAAATTAAATGTTATATTACGAAACAGAAATAGAAAAGGTAATCTTGTACAATATAAATCTCACCTGTCTGTTTAAAAATATGTATGTATGCATGTGTGTTTGTTTGTATTTCTACCAAATACTTTTGACAGAGGCGGCGGATTTACACGAGATCGGTATCGTTTTGAAGCTTGCCACTTCAGACGACAAATATGGAAAACACATTAATCTCTTCTGGACTCTGTTCCACAAGAGGGGGTCGCCTGTTTCACCGATATTTTGAAAGCCATTCCCTCTTTTCGATTAAAAACTTCATCATTTCCGGTTTGGCGATATACGCAACAGCAAAACCTTCACTTTTTTTCATGTTCTTTTCCTCTTTCGCGGTACGGGCTTGGTCCTGCCTACCTGCTACTATTTTTTTTTTATCAACGCACACCCCAAACACTCGGACAACGCCGGGCAGCCAGACTAGTATTAATATGATCACAACAGTTATAGCTCTAGTATCTAATCATCATTACAAAATATATGTCTAACGAAACGTAAACAGAAATAATCAGTAATACTACCGAGGTATGACCTCCCTAGATTAGAAACCCTACTAAACAAGTGAAAATGCATATTACAAAACAGAATCTAATAAAAAACCAACATTAACAAACAGTTACTCAAAATACAAAGCACGTAGATGCCTGCTTATACTCAAGGGAAAATAACATACTCACTTAATGTAGGTTATTAAACGACTTGTATAGATTATATTTGAATGGGAAATTTGCTATCCTCAATTTTAAAGAACCCAAAAATGTATTAAACTGTCACAGAAAAATAGTAAACGTATAAATGGAAAAAAATAATTTTACCTGGATATAACAACATATAAAATGAATAATAAATAATATGCACTATAACAGTAATAATATTGATAATTAACGACAATAAAATAATAAGTCAACAAGTATACTAAGATCAACACTCGTATGAGCATATATATCCGAGTACAGATAATACAGACAGTTATCATTTTAATACATAAATAAATATAGTCAATCCCGGTAAAACATAGAAAACGACGTAGAACACAAGTAAGTGAACCATAGTTTAATAAAAAAAATTACACTTAGCTTTTTTTTTTTTTTTTTTTACACAGTGATCACCACTTATCAAGGCCCGACAGGCACTCAGGGATGAGGGTTATTGCAAGTACATTACGTTAGTGAGGAGATTTGCTGAAATGTTCACTTAAGGGGGCGGGTCATTAGGAATTTGTAAACATTGGACTTGAGGACATCCAAGTTGTAGTCCGGAGGGAAGCAGACAGACGGAACAGAGTTCCAAAGGCGTGCAGTTCTAAGAAAGAAGCTTTGTTCATGGAATCCGCGTTTTGATTTAGGCACAGATATAGAGTGGGGGAAATTTTTCACAGTGGATTTAGCTAGACGGGTGTTTTTCGTGAAAGATTGGCGAGGGGGGGGGACCAGAGATTGGAGTTCAGAGGAGCATCTGCCATGGAAATAACGATGAAACAAGGACAGGCTCGCAACGTCTCTTCTGTGGGAGAGAGGTTGCAGGGTAAAGAAAAGGGCATCCCCCACTAAGCTACGAAGTCTATTTTGTACTCTGTCAAGGCAGGATAGGCTGTTTTAGCAGCCCCCGTCAAGATATGGCAACAGTATTCCATCTTTGGACGTACTTGGCTTTTATATAGATAGAGAATTGCATAAGTAGTGAGATATCTTCTGGAGCGGTAGAAGGATCCCACCATCTTTCCAGCGACCTTGGCAACAGACTTGATGTACGTGTTCCATTTCAGATCAGGAGTAAAGGTCAAACCCAGAAGCTTGTCAAAACACGGGGCCTCACCCAGACGAGAGCCATCTATCACAATTGATGCCAGATGGGGATCAGAGCGTTGATGATGTAAGGATAGGAGTTTAGTTTTGGATGCATTAAAGGTAACCAGCCACATCTTCCCCCACTGAACCACGCGCTCGAGATCAGAGGAAAGAGAATCAGAGAGAACTTTGTCATTTACAGCCTTTGATGTTTTGCCGTAGATGGTCGTGTCATCAGCATAGATGTCAACGAATGATCTAAGTATGTGTTTAGGGAGGTCATTGATGTAGATCAGGAAGAGAGCTGGGCCCAGGATTGACCCCTGATGGACGCCAGCATTTATATTGCAGGCCTCCGATTTTTGTCCATCTACCACTACTCTTATGAGCCTATCGGAGAGTAATGCTTTAATGATTGAGAAAACATTCCCAGTTATACCGTAGCTGGAAATCTTGTGAAGTAGACCCTTATGCCATCCCTTTTCGAAGGCCTTTGATATGTCAAGAGCAATTATCCTAGAAAGGAAGCCTTTGTCAAGAGATTCACTAATCCTGTGAGATATAACCGTCAGCACATCTGTGGTAGATCTTGCAGAGCGGAAACCATATTGTGTGTCACTAAAAAGGTTATTCCTGCTGAGGTGGTTGACTATTTCTCTATTTAATATGGATTCCAGCAACTTACTCATAACACACAGGAGACTTATTGGTCTGTACTGAGAGGTAGATGGCATATCACCTGAATTCTTAAATACAGGGCAAACTGATGAGGTCTATCAGGGAGTCGGAAAGCACTTCTCCTTAAGGCAGCGCTTAAATAGTTTCGTAAGTATGGGAGCAAGTCCTGGTTGAAGCTTTTTTAACACTATAATTGGGATGCCATTAGGGCCAGTTGCTTTACTGGAATCTAGGTTCTTTATTAGCTTGGCGACCTCATGCACGGATATTTGTATGTTACCTAGCTTGTTCTGTGTTATAGGAGGAAATATGGGGAGTTGATGGCCTTCGTCGCATAGGGTAGAATTAGCTGCAAAGTTCTTTGCAAATAGTTTGGCCTTGTCTGACGCTGACGAGATAACCTCTGGTCCATTGATAATGGTTGGGATAGAATGCACACTTCTGTTCAGGATCCTATTTGTTATTTGCCAAAACTGGTGGGAACCAAGCCTCTGATCAGCTACTTTGGATTTAACAGACTGGGCATATTGCTCTCTTGCATTTTTATTACTCTTTCACAGTGGTTGCTGGCAGACCTGAAAGCTAGTTATTGTAAATGGGACGAAATGTCCAAAAAATCAGATTTACATACAAGGAATTTTAACTCCATGTATGTATATATATATATATATATATATATATATATATATATATATATATATATATATATATATATATATATATATATATATATATATATATATATACGTAATGTTCGAAAAATGCAACCCGGAAGCACACATAGGGTAATATCTGGAGATTCCCTTACCACATTGAAACCCACCTTTAAGGTAGGCACATATTCCATGCCCATGATGAATTTGGGGATCAGAGTTTTAAGTTAAAATTACAAGCTCATCTACGAGAATAGTCGGTCCAATGTCAGTTTAACTTAGGAATCATAGGTCTGGTTTTGTGCCCAGTAAATGGTTTTTAAGCCTCTGGAAAGTTGGAACCTAGACCTCTGAAGTTGGAATACGTGACATAGTAGTTGGGGTCTACGGTGGAAGTCTTAGATTTGGGTGTTATCGTGTATTTTGGGGGGGGGTTAATGGTGGAGTTTTGGGATCTGTGGAAAAGGTCGATGGACTTTCGTAGAGCAAGGCAGAGAAAAAAGTAAAGAGAAAAAGAAACGAAGAAATAGATATTTTTTGTAGGGCATTAAAAGGTAAATCTGTAATAATTACCTATTAATATGAAATCAAAAATCCGCACCAGAAGCTACTGCATAGTCCTGAATTAATTCACCAAATCGCAATACAGCAGCCTCTACTAATTTATATCTGCTGATATGGCGACCTCTTTAGTGGTTATCCAAGGTTCGGGTCCATGACTCTCAGGCGGATAACGTAAGTCACGATAAAACGTTTATCTCCAGCACTTTTACTTGTAACATGGCCACAAGGATAGACGTAGAAACAGAAAATTTATGACACCGCGTGCGACTATTCACGCAAAATAGTGCCTACCTAAAATACAACTTTTTCTTCTACCTTTGTCAGAAGAATCTCTCATAAAATATGACGACTGGGGACAAATATAGTGAAGCAAGAGTAGCAGTGGCTTCTCTCCATAGCTGCTAGAGATAACGTCGGTTCTCCTTAACGTGCTAAAAGATTAATCAAAGTTGAGGGCATCTTGCATTCTTTACAATGCAATTATTCAATATAGTGGTTGAGCTGTCTACCATTACTATCTCCCTCTTAGACAAGTACAAAGTTGAAGCTTTAAACCAATACATCCTGCATTGTAAAATAGCCTATGTGTCTTTCCCATCATCGCAATGTTTCATCTTTATGCCTGTTTTTCTAACCGTATGTGCTCTGAAGAACTAAAAATATTGTGCATACACCCAGCAAAGATTCCCATAGATGCTCGAACGGTCACTACTAAAATATTTTCTTAACTTCGGATTTCTAGTCGTTTGAATTCTCCAACTGTTACCTGTTTTACTGACATGCAGAGGCTTATATGTAATGCTAAGCTGCACCATGTTTTCCACCTGTAGTTACAAATAGTAGTACTATCTATCGAAGTGATAATAATCCTCGTCTAAGATGAACATGCTTAAAAAAAGCAATCTATCAAAATCGCATTTAGAATTGCTACATCACTTATCATATTCTCAAATCATCCGACTTCATAAAAAAAACTCATTTTACAACATCAGGTGGACTCTTAATAGAACTAAGAATTTTTCTCCACTCGACACCATGGCAAAGAAAAAGAGGAAAAAAAGATTGATAAAGGAGTCTTATTCCGAAATATATTTCTTAAAAAATAAACACTCGTTTATTTTATTTAAAAAAATTCGCGATGCATTTTTTGGCTTCAAACGTATTCGATACCTATTTTATTCTTCAAATTTCACTCAAGGCGTCTAATGGATATAAAAAAACAATAACCCAGATGTATATATCTGTTTCGAATCTCATGAGAGGCAGGAATTGTCACCTCTACACTAAGAATTGCGTGAGAAACACCTGTGTCTGCGGATGTAAAGAATAATTATTATTTAAATATAATTATCAACGCCTTTTCAGAAGAAATACGGCTGGTCATTGTCTGCGGAAGATTAACAAAAGCAGTTAAATAGCGTTTATGTAATTTTCACTTCAACCTGTTCTAACACTTTAAATTGTCTTATGTGTAAGCCCAAATTCGGCGTTTAATATGTCGTTATCCCCTTCGTTCCCCCTGGTAATTCTTTTATGGTTTTGAGATAGAATCTTTGCAAATCTTGCAAACCATTGCCTCGTGGTTGAGTTTGAATTATCTGACCGGAAAGAATATTCAACTATAAACTGATGATTGCTTAAGCAAATATGGAGCACTAGTGGCTCCAGGTAAAAAGATTAAGTATTTTTAAATATATATATATATATATATATATATACATATATATATATATATATATATATATATATATATATATATATATATATATATACTAGCATAAGTACTTGACGTTGACTGCGTTCAAAAACAGCCTACAGAAAATGGACTCTGGTTTATTAAAATATGATAGGTTATGAAAAGGAAGGGTTGTAAATTTGGGTTGAATTCGAGGGTAGTATACCCAAAACAAAATATGATAAAAGCAAAAATAAAATAGATGAACCCCATAATTTATTATGCCATACCTATCACACTGAAATACTTATCACTATATTCTGAGGATCTATATTAAAAAAACCTTGTTAAATTTAATGACATATTTCTATTCTATGAAGGTCAGGTGCGAACGAACACCCCATAATTTTATTATACCATATTTCTTCAAACTGAAACATAATTATGAAAGTATACTTACGCAGATATATATGAAAAGTCTTTATCAACGTTTGTGCCTATTTCCATTCTATGGAGGCCAGCCCCCAATTTTATTATACCATCCCTATTTAAGTTAAAACATACTTATCAAAGTCTTCTTATGTACGCCTTTATCAAAAACACTTGTAAACGTTTTTTTTATTTTTTATTTTTTTTATTTTCATACTTTGTGGACCAGGCACGAACACATACCCCACAATTTTAATGAACCCCTATTCTGCCAGATGAAACATACCCATTCCTGTGTCTTGATACATCTTCTATCATTATATGTAATCAGCTCTTTTTTTTTTAAATAGGCAACCATCTAGGAGCCTATTCGATACCAGACACCCCCCACACACACAGACACACACAGATATTCAACTTTATAATATAGATATATGCATGTATGTATATTATATTATATTATATATTCGATGAAAATATCGGCAACATAAAGATATATTACATAACAAAATATGAGCATGAATACTAATATTGTTACGGTTAAACTTAGAAAAATGAACGGACTAGCTAATAAAACCGAAAAAGAAAAACAGACAATGGATTCTAGTAAAAAAATATGAAGTTTAACTTAATATATTACCGCCTTAAGAACTGATTACGTAATGCTAAATTTAATTTTGAAAAAAAATTAATTGTGCAATATTTTAAGTCATACCTTTTTTATATAAATTACTCGAATATATTTTCTTTAACTTTTCTAGGATTAACAATTCGTTCTCTTACTTTTCTAAGGTTTATCTGAACAATGTTTCCGGCACGTATCTTTCTATTTTCTAGGCTTCGCCTTGTACTATTTTATGTTTGTGTTCAAAGTCATCTTGTATTTCTTAAGGGGATTGTGCCCCTCCATTATGACTGCCTAAACAGGAAGCACTAGTGTAAATATGTCTAAATTAATAATACTTATATAAATAGGTATGTTCATACAGATAAATAAAAAAAATATCTCTATAATAATTATTATACAAATATATACATATATACACATGCATATATACACACACACACACACATATATATATATATATATATATATATATATATAATTGCGTAAAAACCGTACACAGATATTTATTACTAGCAGTAATTATTTACCTACACTGACGATTTCGTAACCACATAAGACTATTGTATGTAGATGTAAATTAATAATTATTGATAAATTTTCTTAACCCATGGATTTTCAATAATGGCTGATATCATCAGAGGAAATAAAGCTACGGTAAACACCAAAAATGAGCTTATTTATTTATGCAAGCACAGGAAAAAGTTCAAGTATAGTCAGCTAAAAGCACTTAAGTGACCATACCTGAACTAGTTTTGGCATGTTGCCCCTATATGTATTAACATGGATTTACGCTTGTATAAGTATATATGTATGCATGTATGAGTGGGTGGATGGCGGAGGCGCTGTAGCTATGTTAATATATACGTATGTCTATATGTGTACTTATACATGTGCATGTTTGAGTAAGTATATGTTTGTATGTACATGTCTATATATGTATGGCTGTACATCTGTATATGTATGTGCATATATGTTTATATGTGAGAATATGTGGATATATGTATGTATATATATATATATATATATATATATATATATATATACATACAAGCAACAGTACTTGTCGTTGACTGGGTTCAAAAATAGCCTACAGAAGATGGACTCTGATTTATGAAAGTATCATAGGTTATGAAATGGAAGGGTTGTAAAGAGATAGCTTCGAATTTGGGGGTGGGGTATCAAGACCAAAGCAAAATATGATGAAATTAAAAATAACATAGATAAACCCCATAATGTATTATACCATGCCTGTTCACACTGAAACACTTATCACAATATTCTGTGGATCTATATTAAAAAAAACCTTGTTAAAGTGTATGACATATTTCCATTCTATGGAGGTCAGGTGCAACGCACTCCCCACAATTTTATTATACCATATTTCTTGAAACTGAAACATAATTATCAAAGTATACTTACGCAGATAGATATGAAAAGTCTTTATTAACGTTTGCGCCTATTTACATTCTATGGAGACCAGGGTCGAACGCAGACCCCACAATCTTATTATACCATCCCTATTTAATTAAAAACATACTTTTCAAATTATTCTTATGCACATCTATATAAAAAAAACTTGTAAAGATTTTTTATTAATTATTAATTTTTTTTTATTTCTATACTTTGTGGACCAGGTGCGAACGCAGACCCCACAATTTTAATGAACCACCCTTCTGCCATATCAAATATACCCATTCTCGATATATCTTCTATCATTTTATGTCATCAGTTTTTTTTTAAATAGTCCACTATATAGGAGCCTATTCGTGACCAGTCACACACACACACCCACACACACATACACAGACATTCAGCTTTATATTACATATATATTGTTGGGGAGACGCCTGCTAATTAGCATACGCGGGTGAAAAGATATAGATAAAGGTATCAAATCAGCAAGACCGGGGAACTACGTTCGAACGCCGGATAGGCAAAATGCATGTGCCGGTTGCTCCACGAAAGACTTTAACACGCCCTCTGCCGGATAATCTTCCAACTGCAGTACAACTGCACCTTTGTAAATATGTATCTTCTTTTCGTCTTAATATATTTGTTTTACCTTTACTTTCTGCGTTCGTGTTGTTATTGATACAAACACAGCATATATATATATATATATATATATATATATATATATATATATATATATATATATATATATATATATATATATATATGCATGATTTTGTCTCCATTAAATTCATTTCCTTATATATGTGGATGAATATATATGTGTCAGCTTGAAGGCGTGCGTTTTGTGTCGTATGTACATATGATTATGTGCTGGAGCGTATACATGTGTGTATGCACTTGTGTGTGCGTGTATACACGTATATATATATATATATATATATATGCGTGTGTTTGTGTGCGTATGGACATTTAACAGAGTTACCCACTTTAGACATATATTAGTACACTTTAGCTGTCTCTATCTGCCTGGACCATATAACTGCGCAGGCAATTGAGGATTATCCCCCTCTTTAACATAGAATATTTAGATAAACCCGGTCATTTTTTTTATGTATGTATATCTTTAACGGTAGGTGCCCGCTCTCTGTATTTGTATGTTAGATATATCAGTGAGCGCACCTTTATCTCTTTTTAGACATAACACTTATGTAGATGGTTATTTGCTGTATGTATACGATGTTATGCATAAGTGGGTGTGACTTGCATGCTTGCACTTGATTATTGTGATGTTCGGCCATGCATATGGGCGCAGTTGTACACTCGTGTCGCGCGCATGCATACACGCCCGGGTGTATAAGTAGTCCTTCTCTAATATGTGTGCTTGCGTGTTTGCGGTCTGATATGATTATGATATGTATATATGTAATTGAGTACACATGTGTATTAGTATAAAGATGCGTGTGTATATAAGTCTGTATGTATGTATGCATGGAATCGATCAGTGTTTGGCGTAAGTGTATACTATGTATATATATGTCTATGTCTATATATTTATATGTACGTATGCATGTGTGTCTGTGGGTATATATGTGTTTATAGCGGCACTTAAATTTTAGGTTTGAGAGATAGATATACAAGTAATTATTATATAAATAGTAAATTTCAACCACGCTTACGCGACCCCACACCCAGACCCGCATTTAAATCAATTCTCTCTATTATGAAAATAGCTAATTAATAAAAATCACTCACTCAAGCATCAATTCCAGCCTATCTTACAACACAACTAACTCATTCATAGATCGCCTCCAAACATTTTAAATATAATTTGAACAACATTAATTAAACCAGATCACACTAGGGCTACAAATATAAGGAATTAATTTATCTCAACTAATCAAGTCACATTTAAATTCCATAGTTCCCGACCATCACTCGTCTCTATCTCCACCTCATCCGCTCACCCATCCGCACAGCAAAAACAGCACACCCACCCCTTATCACGCATACCCCCATTAAAAAATCACAAGAATATCCATTTCCCATTTGAATTAAAATCAAGAGGTCAAGCATTTTAAAGAATACTAAAATACAATTCCTTTCCCCCGCCGAAAAATGTCCATTAAGAACCTGTATGCTCGCCCAACTTTAACCCTCCTCCCTCTCTCTTTATCTCTACTTCACACCACTCTCCTCTTTACCGCATCTAAAAGGCTTCCCTCACCCACTATCAACAAGAAAGCGATCATTCTACCGGGCCAACACCAGAAGAAAGCCGTCCAACGCACCGTTCTGAATGTCATCATTATTTTGCGATTTTGCTACCTATACTATTGATTTCGATGTCCATTGCATAATCACTCGTTGCTCAAATTCTATTACTCACGGGGATTATTACAATTGAATGGTATATCCACCCAACATCGAGTACACTTTGTCAACACCGACAAAGCATTTGGACTGCATAAACCAACACAGACTCAACGGAGAATAAGGCTGCCCCGTATATTTTTTCGAAAAATCAATAAGGAACAAGACGCTTTCGCTATATGGGAAAATTACTTTTTCCCTTGGATCTATTTTCTGCCACCCTGGATTTATAATCCCGAATGCCATTGGACTCCTTTCGATAATTGATTCCCCAGGTTGTATATACTTTCCTGTTCGTATAATTGTTTCCATATAATTACCCAAAAACACTCAAAAAAACTATTTTAAATAATAGTGCTGAAAAGCAAAATTAGCGTACATTCGTAGCTGAACATTTTCCTAGCCGCATTTCCTTTCCTCTGATGATAAGCGGCATTATTGAAAATCCATGGATTAAGGAAATTAACAGTCAGTAAAATGTATACAGATATTTATTACTTGAAGAAATTGGTACACCACACCGATGATTTTCTAAGCATGTAACACCAGATGACGGCTAAATTATTAATTATTATATACATGTATATGTACGTATGTATGTATACATATATACATATACATATATACATATATATATATATATATTTATACATTTCGGAAAGAATTGTCACATTACACTGATTATTGCGTAAACATGAAACATTACTGTGTGTATGTGTACATTTTTTATCATTATACAAAAATATATATGCATAATATTAATTATAAGCATATATATATATATTATCAGCAGCAGTTTTACAATTCACTGCTGATTGCGTAAAGTTTAAAGACTAATGTATGTCGGTTTTACTTATTAATTATCATACAAATATGGCTGTACATACAATAAAAAATAGGTAATATAACATTAATGGCTTCAAATATATTAATAACTAAACCACAATATTAAAAATGTAATCTCCAATAACCAGATATAGTACAAATTTATAACACCAAAGTATTATAATCATAAAATAAACTTCAATAAATATAATTTCAGAATAAAAAAGTAACTGCACTATATATGCTCGAATAAATACGAAAGACGGTAATTTTCATATGGAAAGCGTTGTGAAACATATTTAAACATTTAGAAAACTCAAATAAAAAAACGATCCTGAACAGAAGTGCGCGTTCTATCTCAACCATTACCAATGTACATGCGGGCATCTCGTCAGCATGAGGCAAGCCCAAACTATTTGCAAATAACTTTGCAGCTGATTCTACCTTATGCGACGAAGGCCATTAACTCCCCATACTTCCTCCTATAACACAGAACACGCAAGGTAGTTTACAAATATCCGTGCATGAGGTCGCCAAGCTAATCAAAAACCTTGATTCCAGTAAAGCAACTGGCCCTGGCGCATCCCAATTATAGTGTTAAAAAAGCTTCAACCAGAACTTGCTCCCATACTTACGAAACTGTTTAAGCGCTGCCTTAAGGAGAAGTGCTTTCCGACTCCCTAGAAGACCTCATCAGTTTGCCCTGTACTTAAGAATTCAGGTGATAAGTCATCTCCCTCTTAGTACAGACCAGTGCGTCTCCTGTGTGTTATGAGTAAGTTGCTGGAATCCATATCAAATAGAGAAATAGTCAACCACCTCAGCAGAAACAACCTTCTTAGTGACACACAATATGGTTTCCGTTCAGAAAGATCTACCGCAAGTGTGCTAACGGTTATATCTCACAGGATTAGTGAATCTCTTGACAAAGGCTTCCTTTCTAGGACAATTACTCTTGACATATCAAAGGCCTTCGACAAGGCATGGCATAATGGTCTACTTCGCAAGATTTCCAGCTACGGTATAACTAGAAATGTTTTCTCAATCATTAAATCATTTCTCTCCGATAGGCTCATAAAAATAGTGGTGGATGGACAAAAATCAGAGGTCTGCAGTATTAATGCTAGTCCATCCAGGGTCCATACTGGGCCCAACTCTCTTCCTGATCTACATCAATGACCTCCCTAAACACATACTTAAATCATTCGTTGACATCTATGCTGATGACACGACCATCTACGGCAACACATCAAAGGCTGTAAATGACAAAGTTCTCTCTGATTCTCTTTCCTCTGATCTCGAGCGCGAGCTTTTGTGGGGGGAAGACGTGGCTGGTTACCTTTAATGCATCTAAAACTAAACTCCTATCCTTATATCATCAACGCTCTGATCCCCATCTGGCATCAATTGGGATGGATGGTTCTCGTCTGGGAGAGGCCCGTGTTTTGACAAGCTTCTGGGTTTGACCTTTACTCCTGATCTGAAATGGAACACGTACATCAAGTCTGTTGCCAAGGTCGCTGGAATATGGTGGGATCCTTCTACCGCTCCAGAAGATATCTCACTACTGATGCAATTCTCTATCTATATAAAAGCCAAGTACGTCCAAGGATGGAATACTGCTGCCATATCTTGGCAGGAGCTGCTAAAAACAGCATATCCTGCCTTGACAGAGTACAAAATAGACTTCGTGGCTTAGTGGGGGATGCCCTTTTCTCTTCCCTGCAACCTCTCTCCCACAGAAGAGACGTTGCAAGCCTATCCTTGTTTTATCGTTATTTCCATAGCCGGTGCTTGTCTGAACTCCAATCTCTGGCCACCCTCGACGATCTTTCATGAAAAACACCCGTCTAGCTTAATCCACTGTGAAAAATTTCCCCCACTCTTTATCTGTGCCTAAATCAAAACGTGGATTCCATGAAAAAAGCTTCTTTCTTAGAAGTGCACGCCTGTGGAACTCTGTTCCGTCTGCCTGCTTCCCACCTGAGTATAACTTGGATGTCATCAACTCTCAACACTAACGTACTGTATTTGGAATTAACCCTTATCCTTTAGTGGCTTCCGGACCTTGATAAGTGGTGACCGCCGTGTACAAAAAAAACAAAAAAAACTCGTGTTACGTTTGTCTTAATGAGAAAGTTTAAATTGTAAAATTTATAGACCCAAACACATTATCTCTGTGGATGTAAAGTAGCGATTGACTGTTTGTTCGGAATTACCTTTTCTTCCACATATTAGGAAATTCTTTGATTATTCTGCAGAGTTCTGGGAAGGGGGTCTCAAAGATAGTGGGAATACAACTAAACAATCTTGATAAATTATCTACATCTTGTTTCACATCAGCAAACATGCTGGCGTCTCTCTGTATTGTTTTCCGATTTGTCCTTTAGTGACGCTCAATATCTAATATTCAATTGTTTTGTGGGCGCTCATCCTCATAGATATTGTTTCGGCCCTATTAGGTAGAGAACCGCGACTGGATAGAAATGCTGATAATGTTAATAGTATCGCAAGTAATGACTTCCTTCCATTAATTTTGTCGTCTCAACAGATTTTGGCCAAGTAAGCCCCATGGCCTGCTTTGGGTCGGAGTGAAACTGCTATCTTCAGAAAATGATCACCTCGAACTTTGGAAAATCAACGCTTTTATTCATTGCGTCACGGACAGGAGAGGATGATCCAAGTTTGTTTTTCTGGTAATATAAATCCAATTTCGTTTTTCTATCAGGTCTCCTATTGTTTGGTCTTTACAATATATATATATATATATATATATATATATATATATATATATATATATATATATATATATATATATATATATACACATATGCATATATATATGTGTGTGGGTTATACATGCATACAAAATGGTAAATTAATATATATATATATATATATATGTATTTATACATACATATATATTACACACACACACACACACACACACACATATATATATATATATATATATATATATAAACACCGTATAAAAACAACACTAGCGAATAAATACTGGGAACACAAAGAAAGCGGACATTCACCGGTAGTCGAATGGAAAATAATGAGACAAGCTACCACGTGCAGACATTTAGACGACCCATGTAAATTGTGCCTCCATCAAAAATTTGCTATCCTGTACTTTAAATAACTTCAAAATATATTAAACTGTAGACGAGAAATAGAAAACAACTGTGTTCACAAAATAAAACTACTCTAGGATAGCGATACAAAATAGCTTTAAAACTAACAATAACAATAGAAAACAAACAAATAAATAAATTAAATAAACATGAATATGCATAAACGATCACACATATAGGCATATATATGTATGTATATATATGTGCATGTGTGTATACATAGGTATATTTATATATATATATATATATATATATATATATATATATACAAAGGAAGGAAAACGTCTACCTTAAACCACTAACATAGTTCTAAAACAGATCCTTTGTTCGATAAAATACATGCCCATTGGCTGATAGGAAGGGGCGCGGTGGATACAAGAAAGCTGATTGGCTAACTAGATATCCTCAACATATATAAAAAACAAGAAGCAACCACAGAATTCGCGCATAAGCCTGACGAATCCTATAGTGGATGAAACGCAGAATATTCAGTGTAGCTTAATCGCAATATATATTTTATAAATTACTAACTAGCTCTACCTACGTATTGAGCACTTTTGAAGTAAATACTTAAAGTTTACGCATAAATCTATATTTTCGTATATTAGGTTTATGTGAATAAATGAAGTAGTTATATATATATATATATATATATATATATATATATATATATATATATATATATATATATATATACATTTGTTAGAATCCTTTCAGGTGAGCCTTTATTATTCGAGTATTTATTTTATTCGAACTGTTATTCTTATCTTGATAATTGGTGTTTCATAACGTTTCGGCCAACACAATCTCTGGCTTTTTTCATGTGCTAACTGTGACATGATAAAACAAAAAATATCTACCCGAATTATAAAGCATCATCTCAATAAAATACAAAAATAATATATAAATTATGACCAATATCTAGTTTTACTGTGATGGAATGGATGTAGAGAATTATTTAGCCATCAGCATTGCAATGAATTAAATTTATTCTTTTTTGTGTAACTAAAGCTAAATTAAACATCTTTAAAGAAGTTTTTTTTTATAAATAAAACCCAATCTGTTATACACAATTTCAGATAATTGTTCCTTTATAACTGCAACACATTTTTACTTCAACCCCTCTCAAAAAATTACTTGCTCTGACATTGCTTTTTATTCGTTCAAACTTACTTTTTTCTTCTGTAATTTTCGAACAAGTTATTACGTTCACCTTTTTTATCAAGCAGTTTTTATTCTAGATTAACACATACGCATTCATATAAAGTAAATTCTACTAATTATCAAAGGTATTTGCATCAGTTTTGTTTTTTGATAATAGACGAATATATCTAATCAATGACAACATTAGTGTCAAAGGTTACATCGTCGTAAACATAAAAAATAACACTGGCGGCGAGAACATGAGTATTTATTTTACTTTTCAAATCATATATTAACATATAATATTTAAGCCTGATTTACGACCGCGCAACACGGGGCGGCCTGCTAGTTATATATATATATATATATATATATATATATATATATATATATATATATATATATATGTGTGTGTGTGTGTGTGTGTGTGTGTGTGTGTGTGCGTGGGTGGGGGTGTAAGTAAATGTTGGTATACTTTTGTTCGTCTTACATTTCATCCCGCATCGCTTGTATACAACATTCACAAGCAACTTAAATGATAGACTAAAATAAATTCGTTTCATAAATATTTATATCGTACGATTTTATTATAATAAAAACTATATATGGTCGCATCAAAGGTCTGTAGATTTGGAGTTATGGTAGTTTTATTATATTTCCATGCATCTTCACGAGAGCGACACTATCGACACCAGGAGATCCTGTAGATAATTTGCATGTGACCTATAGTTGTATGTTGATAAAACCGCCGCTGTAAGTAAAACACGACGGGACAACGTGACAGACAGTCCTCCAATTTCACATCTAAAAATGTCTATTTTTCTCATGTTTTATATTTATTAAACATGAGCATCAAACCTGAACGTATATAAATATAGTAATTGTGCTAAAACCGTGCATTAAATTTTATATCGCAATTCCTCTGAGCTGGGCTGAAACCGATTTTGTTTCTTTTTCTCTTTTCAAAATCGGTATCTCTTTTCTAAAATTCCCACGGCAATTTTCTAGTGCGTTTAAATTTACAACAGCGCATACTTGCCGGCCGGTCTTCCTTCGCGATAAAATCAAGAAATAAACGTTTTAAATGGCGGGTTTATTTATAAGACAACTCTCCGCTCGTCGGCCGAAAAAAATAATTATATCCACCGACAAAACGTCGCCTGCATGCCATTACGTTGCATTTGCACTTTTCACACTTTAGGATTCGTTTTTGGTACCAATAAATCTGAGAATAACATTTTATATTCGTCGATCAACGGTTGGAGTAAATTGATCTCGTTTACATTTTTTCTTTTTTTTTGCGAGACCAAATTTTATTCAATTTTAGTGTTAATCGAAATCATCTGATAACCACACGGTTTCTTTTAAATTATCAGTGGATATCTCATAGCTGTATAAGTGTAGTTTTTTTTTTAAATGGTGTAGGGCAAGGTATTACCTAGACGAAGATTTCGAAGAAAACGGTAAACTATATTTTTATATTTAAACTAATTTATATAAGCATTTTAAAGCTACCTGGAATCTATAGGTAAGCTTTTTCTGTATTTCGGTAAAGAAGGTTTGGTAAATTTTCTAGGATCAAATTATTTCAAACACTATTGAGAAAAAATTGGAAACTTTTGAAGACTACTTAAAATTACAACAAATGCAGAATTTTAAACTATTTTAATATACATATATATATATAATGTCAGGTCGTCCTTGCACAACAGAATTATCAAGCGGGACCCTCGATTAAAACGGTCAACTTGATGTTATCAGCACATTTAAGAAATGCCTTTACAGAACCATTCAGTGAACCATAATTATTTAGACTTGTTTAGATAAGCAATTCATTTTACCAACAATATACATTTTACTGGAATCTTTTAAGGCGAGTAATTTGTATATATTTTTATTTATGGGCGGTTATAACCATCTTCATAGGTGTAGTCCATATTGTTGATTTTTACATTTCTATTATTAAAATAATTTTTGAACACCCATTACATTTTGCATTAACATATAAATGGATACGGATATGGATATATATGGGAACAATTATGCAAGCAAGGTCGACCCTGCCGGTTTCGAAGGTAAAACATGGGTTAAAAAATCAAATCGTAGAGACGCATTTGATGGTGAGATGGAGGCATACAACACTGAAGACGTCTGTGATATAGTTGGACTTTTCTAACAAGAAATTATTAATTCCCATACCATTATTTCGGTTTGTATGGGGATCATTAATTATGTCTATCGTAAAACTATAGTGGGTACACGTTAAACGGATTAAATTAAGTTTTTCAAGAAGTTAGATTTAAAGATAACAATAATTATTAGTTTATGTACAGTAAACTTCTAAGTTACGACAACATATCTTGAACTTAAAATATGTAAAACTTCGATAAACCAAATGGGAAACTTACATACATGAATAGATGTTCATTCATCCACCCAAACTGTAAAACAATATAATGGATAACAATAGCAAAAGGATATACAACTTTATTCTAATACCAGCATGCTAGAAAAGGCAGCGTCACATTATCACGGAGCATTTCATAAAAGTTAATTTAATGAGAATGCCAAATTCTAACATGCTCAGTATCAACAAGAATATATAAAAAGAAATGTAACTTATTTCTCACCTCCTTTCTCGATTTGTAATAAAACTAGAGTAGTATTTCTGGATAAACATTTCTCATAAAAAAATATTTTTCAAGCAAAGTTATTTTGTGAAAGTTAATTTCTCGATAGACCCCTTGATTAAGTCCATACTCACTAGAGAACAAATGAAACGTAGGCTGTTTTTGCAATTTCAAAAATTATTGCCCTCTAGAAGATAATTATTAGGCTTACTCACTCATATACGAAGCGATCATCACTAACCAATCCACAAATATGCATGACACTTACATTAGGATGACCAATATTTGTTTAAACAAACATTTTATTAATATATGAGTTCTTTTAGAAGGAAGGTGAGAAACAACTTCATCAAATCCGCGCATAGAAGCAAAAAGTAAAAGGGGTGCCTTTTAACATTAAATGTAGGAAAAAAGCACATAGCCTAACACTCCCCTTAATTAAAACAATGCTCACTTCGGAATGCTTAGAATTCCGTATTCATCGGTTAATTTATGATCATGAAAAAGTTATGGAGATGTGCGTAACAACGGGACGAGAAAAAAAAAAAAAATTTCAAATTTATTAATTTAGTTTATAAAAATACACAACACATATATATATATATACATACATATATATGTGTATATATATATATATATATATATATATATATATATATATATATATATGTATACTCGATGTTATGCTATTTAAGAATTGCTAAGAAAATTACGCCTTTTTAATTTAAAATGATTGGTTTACGCAAAAATGATGAGTTAAAAATATTTCCTTTGTAATAATGGTTACAGTAAACAATAATCACTATTAAAACATTACTATATATCGAGACACAGAAATGGGTATGTTTGATCTGGCAGAACTATTATGAATCAGAATTATGGGATATGCGTTCGCACCTGGTCCACAAAGTAAGGAAATAGAAAATTAAAAAAAAAACGTTTTCAAGTGTTTTTGATATGGATGTACATAATAATACCTTGATAAGTATATTTAAACTTAAATAGAGATGGTATAAAAAAATTGTGAGGTCTGTGTTCGCGCCTAGCCTCCATATAATGGAAATAGGCACAAACTTTCATAAAGACTTTTCATATCTATCTGCGTAAGTATAATTTGATAATTATGTTTCAGTTCGAAGAAATATGCTATAATAAAATTTTGGGGTGTTCGTTCGAACACACCTCCATAGAATAGAATATGTCACAAAGTTTAACAAGGTTTTTTTAATATAGATCCACAGAATATTGTGATAAGTGTTTCAGTGTGAAAATGTATGATATAATAAATTATGGAGTTTATCTATTTTATTTTGACTTTAATCATATTTCGGTTTGGTTTTGACACCCCCAATTTCGAGTCCATTTTCTGTAGGCTGTTTTTGAACCCAGTCAACGCTTTATATATATATATATATATATATATATATATATATATATATATATATATATATATATATATGGTAAAACTGGTAATTAGTAAAAACATGCAGAGAGTTCTCAATAATTTTGTAGAGCAAATATGTGTTTTATTTTTTATCGCCTTTTTATCTATTTGGTTTCATATGTTTCGGATGTTGGACCATGTTTACAATCCAGCAGCTTCATCAGACCTTACAGAAATGGTGGTTAGTGTTTGGAAGAAGTGTTATGAAGAAGTTCGAGAAAAAATAAAAAGAGGAGGTTAGTAGATAATAAGGGGAATGGGGACTGGTATCGACAAAACTACAGTTTTTAATGTTAAAATATATTAGATTGTACTGTGGGGGTAGCAGATTCAGGTAGGCGTTGGTTGAGATATATGTATATAGGAAGGGGCAGCTGGAAAGAAGATGGAAAGGGAAAAAGAGGGGGTGATGATAGGACGGGGGTAAGGACGGGAGGGGGAAGTTGTTTCAATTTCTTGGTTTTAAATTTTGACTGCTTTTTGCTTGTTCAGCCATGTATATGAGAGAGATATGGAGAGAGAAACAGAGGGAAAGAGAGAGAAAGGGTTTTTGTAGGTGTCATGTGTTTGACATGTGTTTGACAAGTACAAGGTTCCATTTAAGATTTTCGTAGTCGCTATAGGTCGACTTGTTCATTTCAGTTGACAATGAGTTGTTTTACGTAGTTAAGAATAAATACATACGCTAACGCACGCGCGAATACGCATACATACACATACATATGTACATTTGTACACATCCATATACAGACACATACGCACATACACGCACATATAAACGATGCATATGCAAACATACCTGCATCTATTGCAGACATACACGCAAATACACAAAAGTCCTATATATATATATATATATATATATATATATACTCACACATATACATAGACACATATATATATACACATAAACATATATACATATACGTAAGAAATAGATGTGCATATACACACATACATACATACATACATGCCCACATACACGTATACACAATTACATAAATATATATCTAAATACATAAAAGCGAAAAGGTATTTATGTATGTTGGTGTGCTGCAAAAAACTTTGGACCGATGAAACAAAAATTCACAAACTTGTCCTCATATGAAAGCCCCATCTTCCGGACGACAAATATCGAAAAATTGGCCCAAAATAGCCATAAGAAGGTCGTCAACTGATATATTTTACGGCAGGGGAGGGCCCAAAAAAGTTACATTTTAATGTTAAACATTACATATTTCTAAATCGATTTATAGCGGCCCCAAAAATACGGGTGCCAACTCTTCTACATAAAGTGTACACGGGGCCGTTTATTTTTGGTCAACTTGTATTTAAAACACGCTGAGTCATGTCACGTGATCTTGACGTCAGCAAGCTGGAATGGCAGTCTGAATTTAAAAACATTGTTGTTATTGGTAAAAAAATGTAACCCTCACACAAGCTAAACTATGAACTTTTACGCTATGGCAACGTTACGAAAGTTATTAGCACGTTAAAATAGTTATAGTATAGTAATTAGTGGTAGTAATTAGTAATTTAGCAGGGGGTAGTAGGATTCATGGGTAGACAATGTGCAGATGGGTAAGGTAATAAAGAATATTGGGAGGGTTAGTTTGTTCTGTTGATGTTACAGTAATTAGGTGTATGCGGTAGATGGAAGTGTGTATTATTCAGCGGGTCCAAAAGCATGTTGTCTGAGGGATGTTTCAGAAGGGTGTATATGTGAAGGAGGTGGAATTTGTAATACCGGCAGTTTATGGTGGTTTCATGTTTTCTATTTAGTAATTTGTCTCTATCTTTAAAAATGAATATAAAAAGGTTTTCGTTCGGGCAGAGGAGGCATGGAAAGTCTAAACATTCACATACGTTTGATTTTTTAAGGATTTCCCACGTAATGGTTGGTATTAGGTTAATTTGGATTAGATCCAGATATTGCGAGATTAGTGAAGTTTCGTTAGGGTGGTTGGGGGTTGTGAAGGAGCATTTGTGTACTCCAAACCTATCTTTAAAGGACGTGCCTGTAAAGCCAATATAGTATTTTTGTCGTTTGAGTTTTCTTCAGGTGTAATTGTGGCTGTATAGACTACTTATTGTTGTAGGCATTGTTGATTAAGTGGGCATTGGGATTTGTTGGTGCAGTTACTATATTTCTACTAGTGCTATTTGTTGTTTAGTATTTTACTATTGTGTTTCCTGATTATTTATTTTAGGTTATCAGTACAGCTGTAGCTAAGCTTAATTGTGTTTTATTAAATATTTTGTGTAGTGTGTGATTGGGTGGGCAGCGGTTGTTTATTAGTTGTAATAATGTATTGCCTAGTTTCGTTTTAAACATTATATTAAAGGAGGGTTGCACCAAATTATTTTTCTGGGCCTATTTTTCTTGTTTGGAGTATTAGATGGATTATTTTCAATGTGACTAAAAACGGTGTTTGAGTGGCCACATTCTTTAAAGGCATTTTCATAAAATGTTTTATGTTTGTTAAATATTTCAAGTTTCAATAGATGTAGGGACATGTGAATGATATGTTTTGGGTGGTTCGATAGTGTGTGTATATAGAGTGAGTAAGTATTTTCTTTATTGTAATATTCATATGAGTCATTTGAGAGGTTGAGAATTATATCGAGAAAGTTAACAATTTCTACGTTAGATTTAATGCCCAGTTTTAGACCTATTCTGTTCATTTCTTTAGTTAAGTATTTTTCAATTTTTCGTATTTAGGGCCATTTGAATATTCAACTACTATGTTTTTGTTATGCATAGTTTTTGTGAGATTATATAGAATGAATAGACTAACTATGTCGGTTAATTCTGCTGAATCCAGAGAACCCATTGTGAAGTAAAATGACACAGGTTGGCTCTCCTTAGTCCATTGGGTGTTTGGGGCTAATTAGTACTGTTTTCCTATATTTTTTGGTAATCTTCATTTCGGATGGTTGTAGGTCAGAGAGTAGTGAGGCAAAGTCTAAGACCTCGCGAAACAGTTCTTTTGAAATTGAATGATAGTAGCTTTCAATGCCGAACTGGATGAACGCGGCCTTCTTTTTGTTTTGGACATTATTGAACCATCTAATGGTGTCATTGATGATAATCCATTGGTTTAGTTCGTATTTGGTGTTGATTTGTAAATTCATTCTTTCTAGTATTCTTTTACTTATTCTTCCTATTTCTCACTTCGTGGGGGTTTAAGTCTCGTTTGAGGTCTTATTTCAAAGTTAGGTTTGTGGTCCTACATTATAATGTATTCCTCCTTACTTGATAGTTTTCCTACTCTGTTGCTTATTTTGAGTGTGTCTGATATTTTTGCCATCTAAGTTGATGTCTTTGACTAAGTCTGTATCTGTTTTTTATAGTTAGTGATAATGTTTTCTTTAAGTAGTTTTAAGTACTTTTTGTGGATTTTGTAGTTTTGCGTCTTATCAGCTTTCACAGACACTTATTTGGAAGTGTTAAACTTTTTAATTAGTTTGTCTAGATGATGTTGGAATAAGTTTTTTCTGTGGTGGAAGGATACATTGTTCGTAAGTTCCATAAATTGTGTCTGAATATTGCGAAGTTGATCGACTGTTGGGGGTGTATCTTAATGGAGGAATCCGTGGTAATCTGTTTGGTTGTGTTTTGTAATTTTTTCTATTTGAAAAAGAAGTATGCTTCCATCGCATCCTTCTAATAAATTCTTCCACTCTTAAGGCGAGGTTTAACAGGTAGTTGCTTTTGTCTGTCGTTGGTATGTTCTTGAGGGGCAAGTTGTAGTTCACCTTTTCCATAATAGTAGGTAGAAATCCAAGTTTTAGGATATAGGGCTCAACTGGGTGGGAGCAGATATTTGGTAAAACTGGAATTTAGTAATAACATGAAGAAAGTGCTCAATACTATGGCAGAGCAAATATATGTTTTATTTTTTATATTACCGTTTTATCTGTTTCGTTACATATGTTTCGGGTGTTGGAGCATGTTTACAATCCAGCAGCCTCGTCAGACCTTACAGAAATGGAGTTTAGTGTTTGAGGGAAGTGTGTTAGAAAAGAACAAGAAAAAAAAGAAAAAAAAGAGGGAAGGAGATAATAAGGGAGAGGGAGACGGGCATCGGCAGTATTACAGTTTTCAAGGTTAAAATACATTAGATTGTATTGTGTGTGTCTGCGTAGCAGATACAGGTGAGCGTAGGTGGAGATACGAATATAGGGAGAGGGAAGTGGAGGGAGGATGGTAAAGAAAAAAGACTGGGGTGAGATAAGAAGGGGGTGAGGATGAAGGAAGGGGGTAAGGAGAGAAGGGGGTAGTTTACATTTTTTAGGTTTTAAATTTTGACTGATTTTTGCTTGTTCAGCCATGTGTATAAAGTAGTTGAAAGAAAAGTAGAGAGAGAGAGAGAGAAAGCGTGTTTGTAGGTGTCATGTGTTTGACATTAACAAGGTGTCATTTAAGATTTTCGTAGTCGCTATATGTCGACTTGTTCATATCAGTTGACAATGAGTTGTTTTTACATAGTAAAGTATTAATACATACGCTAACGCACGCACAATTAAGCATACATACACATACATATGTACATTTCTACACATCAATATACAGACATATACGCACATACACGAATATATAAACGATGCATATGCAAACATACCTGCATCTATATGCAGACATACACGCACATACACAAAAGTCCTATACATACTCACACAAAAGTCATATATATATATATATATATATATATATATATATATATATGTATATACGCGCAGTTAGAAACATATACATAAACAGATAAGGATATATATATATATATATATATATATATATATATATATATATATATATATATATATATACAGAGAGAGAGAGAGAGGTAGGGAGAGAGAGAGACGCAACCATGCCCGCACATATATATATATATATATATATATATATATATATATATACATATGAAAATACATGTACGGATCTCCAGTAAGATGTAGTTTTACATACACATACATACATATGTGCATACACACATATACCCATATACATGTATATACAATTATATAAATATACACATTCATAAAAGTATAAATATATACACATATATAGGAATATATATACATACAGATGTGTATATTTGTACTAAGTAAGTAAAGAAACTACTCTCCCTCCTTTTTTACCCCCTCCTCCCCTCACCCCCTCTTTTTACCATTCTCTCCCCACCTTCCCCTCCCTATATTCATATATTTCCACCCTCACCCAACTGAATCTGCTACCCCACACACACAATACAATCTAATGTATTTTAACCTTCAAAACTGAAATATTGTCGATACCCGTCTCCCTACCCCTTATTATATACTACCCCCTTTTTTCGTACCTTCTAAAATACTTCTTCTAAACACTATCACCCATTTCTGTAAGATCTGACGAGGCTGCTGGATCGTAAGCATGGTCCAACTTCCGAAACATATGTAACCAAACAGATAAAACGGTAATAAAAATCATATATATATATATATATACACTTCAGAATAATGTAATACAATAGACCTACTCATATGGACATTCAGTGATTATTCGTCTTACAAAATATTATTGCCTGTAATATTTTATAAAGACAATCCCAGATAAATAAACATTGTTCAATACACCAGATAGAGCAAATAAATCAAAATTTAGTAATTTAATATTTATGATATGATTATGGAGGGTCGTCGTTTGTGTGGGGGCGGATCGTTATTCCTACAGGATAATACTACAATCTACACTGCAAGCCAGACCTTTAGCTTTCTACAAGAAAATGTGTCCATCGCTTGGGACAATCTGCATGCTCACCGGACTTGAATCAAATTAAAAATGTTTTGGGATGGATTACAATAGAGGTTTATCGAAATGGCAAAGACTATTCAGCACAAATGCACTCCGTGAAACCATCTTCAAAGAATGCATACTATATATATATATATATATATATATATATATATATATATATATATATATATATATATATATATCTATATATATATATCTATATATATATATATATATCTATATATATATCTATATATATATATATATATATATATATATATATATATATATATATATATATATGTTCAGCACTATCGGTCAAGCTCTAATCTCTGTCCGTTCGTTGCAATGTCGAATTCCTGTGCCTCTTTTACAAGTACTTTTGTTTGGATATGCACATTCTTCAATAATCCGAAAAACCGCAGCCCCCCCCATTCCTTGTTGACTCCTTACATGATTGGGAAATCATTCATTCCTCGGACTGTTAGTATTTGGAATTCCTGTTTTGTGCCTACTTTTCTGGTGTTATTAATCAGTTTTTTTTTTAATGATTATCAGTGCAGAATTGTTTTTTTTTACCCAACTTCGCACTACCCGCTCTTAGGATCCCAACTAGTTGTGTTTTATGTGAAGATAACTCCGTCTTGTTTGAACAAAAATAAGAGTAAAAATAATTTTATTTATCTAATTCAAACAACCCTATTACAAATACATAAAAAATACTTTGATAACAACTGAAACATCAAATATGAAGTGCTTAAGGTAAGTCTCCACACTTTTTGAAATTTAATTTATAGTACTCTAGCCCCTTCGAAATAATTTCCTCCGGCTTCAATGCCTTGTACTGTTTCGAACACTTCAAGAATGCCTCATTGAAGTCGTTTCTTTAGAGTGTGAGTGACCTTCTTAACAAACGCTTTTATCTCCTTAATTGTCTTGTAAAAATAACTTCTAAAGTTCGGATTGAGCTTATGGAATAGCCAAAAGTCAAAGGGAGCAAGGTCTGGACAAAGGTGAGCATGAGGAAATGTCTTGATGCCTATCTTGGTAAAATATTCTTTTTTTTATTTTTTTTTATTCAATTTTCACCCCAAACAAGGCACAATGCCACTTTGAAGCAGGGGGCTACTATTAGGGAATTAATTAGCGGGATCATTATGAAGGGAGAAGAGTAGAAAGATGTTTGTTAACATTACACTTGAACTTCTGCATATCATTGCAGTTGGGAAAGCAGAATCCCGGAAGGGAGTTCCAAAGACCCGCAGTTCTGGGGAAGAAACTATTGGAGTAAAAGGCTTTCTTGCACCTGGGGATCTGTGACATGGATGGGGATGTGGACTAATGTATTGGTACAAATCTTCCGTATCTTCAGTTTCTTCAGAATTAATATGTGTCCAGACCCCACACTGGCATCTAATTCTGCACTTATTGTCTCTGTAGGCATACAACGGTCCTTATTTATCATATAGCTTATTTAGCTAATTAACTCAATAATTGATGATCGATGCAGACAAGTTGATCCAAAAGTAATCTGAAGCATTATATATTTTTCTGTAGAATATATTCCGACGTTTATTGCTAATTATCGTTGTAAATTGTTCTAAACTCAAAGTTACATTTTTCGTAATTATTAACTGTGGCAATCTGGCTTTAGTAGGGCGTATTTCAATTTTTGCTGTAGCTGTTTATTTGAACCCTGCAATGATAAAATATGATCACTTATCTAATAAGATGTATGGCAATAGCATACTAAGTGTTCATGCGTCAAGAACAATTTTTAATTTATGTAGCACGAATTTTCTGGAAACTTGTTTAAGGCACGTCGAATGAGAACAGTTTAAGAAAACGTACCGAAAATAAATACAAGTAAATTGACTCCCTGGCAGCACCTAGTAGGCTCAACTCGTATATTATTCTTTTCTCTGTGATTCGTTTTACATTAACAATGAATGGCGTCTGTTCGTTTTGTTTTCTCTGTATTCTATTCCCAGCGTCCTAACACAGCGAGGCATTTTTACCCGCACTTTCCTAGACAAGTCTCATGTGACTTACAATTCTCATTTCATTTATTTCGCAAATGAAAAGTTCTTTCGTAGCCTGCAGACAACGTGCCATTTTTCTGTAAAGGCTTCCATTTCCACCCGTTGATTCGAGCATTACCACAATCAAACTATTTTGCTCTAAATTTCTACGGGTGGTTTAAACTCCAATGTAACACGCAGCTGTAAAAATCTTGCGGATGTTTAATATGTTTACACACTGTTGACTGTCCTGCGAGATTTCGTAATAATGAGTTAGTGGCACCAAGGAGAAATTATTTATTGCAATATCGACCAGGGAATGCTCTATTTGATGGAAGAAAATATAAATTTGCTTCAGCGCATAGGACAACAGAACCCCCCTAGCAATTATAACTCAATATTATTTTGGATCATTTTAACTAATCTTCTTCTCCAAACGTGACGATTTTATATGATGTTTCACTGATTGAATATTATAGCAATATTTCCAATGTTAAATGCAATATTGATTTGGAAACAATGCAACAGTGGTTGAGCAGCGTTCGATTAGAGTTACAAGTAAGTGGGAAATATCTGGTGGCATAATTCTTCAAATCCTTAGAATTTATACAAATCTAAGACAGAATATGTTATTGGTGTATTTCTGTGGTGAGATTTGCAATCGATTAATTAAAGATCGTTGGCCCTTATGCGGAAAAAGTACCGCGCTATCACAGAATTTTTCGGGAAGGTTGCGTAATCCACCGGAACGTGTCGGTAAAAAGTTGTGTGCTTTTTCCTTCACGGATACGCCTGGAAATTTTGTAGATTAAAAAATATTAACTATATTTATTAAGACTAGAATGAAAACTCAATTAAAAAGTGAAACATATTTAGTGTGTGTGTACAAAAACACAATTATTGGAGATGTTTTTACGAATATCTAAGAAAATAAAAATTAAAACATGAAAACATTCATTGAATGAATAAATGTTCTTGTTTATAAAAATAAACAACGGATTGCAAAATATTAAAAAAAGTGTTTTCATATATAACCTATTTTCGTATGATTTATTATTATTTTAAAGCAAAATAAATGTATACTTGTTTTAATAAACTACTTGGTATCACCTGAATTCTTAAATACAGGACATACTGATGAGGATATCCAGGCTGTTGGATAGCACTTTTCCTTAAGGCAACGCTTAAACAGTTTCGTAAGTGTGTGGGAAAGTTCTGGTTGAAGCTTTTTTTACACTATAATTGGAATACCGTCAGGGTCATTAGCTTTACTGTATTCAAGGTTCTTGATTTGCTTGGCGACCTCACGCACGGATATTTGTATGTTATCTAGCGTGTTGTGTGTTTTAGGAGGAAATACGGTGAGTTGATGATCTTCGTCGCATGGGGTCGAATGTCCTGCAAAGTTATTGGCAAATGGTTTGGCCTTATCTGATGCTGACGAGATGACCTCTGGTGAATTGATAATGGTTGGGATAGAACGCACGCTTCTGTTCAGGATCCTATTTGTTATTTGCCAAAATTGGTAGGAACCAAGCTGCTGCTCAGCAACTTTTGATTTAATGGACTGACCATATAGCTATCTTGCATTTTTTATTATTCTTTTACAGTAGTTACTCGCGGTCCTGAAAGCAGCTTTAAGTTCAGTACATCTATTACGTTTGTAGCGTAATTACTGTGCGCGATGGTAGCAGCACATTCAGGGGAGAACCATGGTTGGCTGTTAGTTTTTTTTGTAATTTTTTGATGGTATGAATCGTTCTATGCCTACAATTAACTATTAGGCCAGGTCTGATACTATAGAGGGCCCATCCTTATTAAACATGGAATGCAGAAGTAGATAAATATGAATGTGCGAAAGGTATCATAGTCAGCTATAGAGTATCGGTATGCAGTACGCTGGAGAGGTACGTCTGGGGACTTATTACATTTCATTTTTATCTTAACAGATACAACAAAGTGGTCGGAGGATCTTAGAGGGAAATGAACGTAACCTGAACATAGCTCAGGGGAAGTTTAGATAAAAAGGTCTATAATGCTTGCATACTGACCGGTAGTATCGGGTACACGGGTGGGCTCGCGAACAATCTGAGTGAGGTCATTGGCAATGGCAAAATCATGACAGAACCTCCCCTCATCATCTGTTTTATTTTAGTGGGGCAGCCATTCCATGTTATGGACATTGAAGTCACCGCAAATGTTAACGTTCGCCGAGGGATGAGCAGACATGATGTGGTCAATTTTCTCAGATATACTTTTAAAGATAGTAACTCCGCTGTTATGTGGGTGATAGAGGGCAAATATAAATGTAGTGGTGTAAGTACGTGCAACCCGGAAACACATATAAGGTTAATTAGTGTCTTCTCTGGAGACATTGCTGTCGCACGGGAAGCCATCTTTAATGTAAACACATATTCCATACACATGGCAATCTTGGGGGTAAGATTTAGATTTAGATTATTGTATTCATTATTAATCTTCGGTTTCTTTCTTGCTCTCATTGCCATGTGCTACAATATTTTGCAGTTATTCCGACTGTTTGTAATCGTCTTGTATTCTATTTCCCCATGGTATCTCTGTGTTCTTTACAATTCTACTTTCAACCGAGTCGTTGTTTGTTTCGTTCACCACACTCTTTTCTTCTACCTCTTCTTTTACACACGTCCGTTCGCTTTAGTGACTGAAAATCATCTGTCCTCCCGCTTTCCTTTCCTCGTTATTTATGGAATCAGGGTACGAGATTCTCTGAGATTCCCCGAGATCCCACGAGACTTTTTTCCACATAAACGCATGCGGGCTCCATCTTGATTCTCAATTTGTGCTCTACAGGCACAAAGGCACAGTCGCTTTAACGGTAAGCCACTTCTTTATCAATACTCCCCCCACTTATTTCACCATCGCCGCGTCGGGTGCTTCTACGAAGGGGGACAGGGCTGCTCTCGTCTTCGCGTGCGCTCTCATCCATCGCCTGATGGCCGGGAAAGGCTTCATCTCCGTGGAGACTACTGATATCGGAGTCACTGCTTGATAGGGATGGTGCAAACCCAAGCGATGGCCCACTCGTCTCAGAGTAAGAGTAACTCATCGTCCACTGGAGGTGGTATATGTGTCGCCGGTCGTATGTCCCTAACGTGACGGGGTACGCCATCAACCTGGATACACTGCTGACTCACCACATCGGTCACATTGCCCCGTTTATACTTGCCAGTACATCGGTTTCCTGGCGGCTTCACCCAGACAGCATCCCCTTTGGCATATCGATTCCGTTCTATCTCAGTGCCCACAGTTGTATCGGGATGGATTCCTTTTTCTCGGACACGGTACTGATAGATTGCGTTTGCAGGCGCCATTCCTGGAGAGACGCCATCCTTTGGCATGATATTATACCAGTACACAGCTTCTGCGATGGTGCACTGCTTCCTGGCTGCAATTGTTTTGATGCTGCGATGGATTCTCTCAGCTATACCATGGCCAGAAGGCACATAAGCACATCTAAGCCGCAGCCGCACACCCCATTCTTGTAAGAACTGCCTCATCTGATGGCTGTAAAAGGCTGGGTCGTTGTCCGTCAGTATTTCATCGGGCGCACCTCTTTCACAGAACACGGATGACAGCTGGCGAATAATGCTGCAAGAGTCCTGGCGCCCGAGGAGTCTCCAGACTGCGAAACGTGTAGGCCCACAATCGATGAGGGTAAGGAAGTGGTTGCCACCGTAGTGTGTGATGTCCATGCCCACTCTCTGCCACTTACCACTCACTCCCAACTCCCCTTTCTTCCATCGTGCTGGAGCTGGGTCGATGGATTGGCAGGCCTCGCCACTTTCCACCACTCTTCTAATATCTTTTTTTCTACTCCTGGATCAATCATCTTGACAAAGTACAGTGTCCGCTTGATGCCAAGATGCCCACACTGTCGATGAATGTCCATGAGTCGCGCTGCATCCACATTATACACAACTGCTGCACATGTGTTTTGCAGATTATCAGAATCTCTCCGAGCATCAGCCAGAAGCCATCGTTGAGGGACTCTTGTCAGAGCATCTGCTCTGTTGAGTGCAGACCTGATCAACACTACGTCCACGGTCAGGTCGCACTCTGTGATGGTGTCGACCAAGGTGGCAAGCCGTCTGCGAATTAACATCTCACTCGATGCTCGTGTCGTCAGCCGTGCTCTTCCACTTAATGCATCGGTTATCCACCGATGAGTGCATGCCGAGTCAGTCATGATATGTAGAACCTTGGCGTGCCATTGAAGCGCCAAGTTAACGCCCTTCAATGTGGCATCAATTTCGGCCAGGTTTATGTGCTCGAATCATTCTCTGACCGAAGCCAACAGGCATCTTCAATAATGGAATCATTAACTGCAAGGGCAACTCCAAGGGCAAGTGAACTAGCATCCACCCAGACCGTGAACTCATTCCCGCTGACGCACAACTTTCCCTGAACGGGGTCATCACTTGTCACCCTAGACACAGTCTCTGTCAGTATGCTCCTTAGCGTGACATCGTGTACTGCATCGTCCCATCCCGACGACACGGCTGTTGCACGTCTCTTTATGGCCGCCACGGCCACCCTGAGCCAACCGCACACAGGGAAATAGCCTACCACTTTCCACAAAGCGAAAACACTGTTCGTCCAGTGATGTTTGATGGGACCTTGGGGACGTGACTTCCTCTTCTCCAGCAAAGTCCCTCCTTGCTATTGCGCACGTGCAGGCCGAGAACTTTTGCTCCATCGCACAGACGCTCTGGTTCCTTACATGTAAGTCCAAAGCTCTCAAAGTGCATTCTAACCGATTGTGCTGACATGAGGCTTTCATTGACGAATATATAATCGATGTATGAGGATATGCCTGTTGCACTGCCTCATCTTGCTGCCGGATAGCATGCATGATTGCTGTCATAATGGCTGGTGCCACATTTAGACCGAACCCTAACCTGGTTAGACAATATCGGGTTCCTCCAATTTCCACTGTCTGAAATGGCCTCAATTTATTCTCAATGCGTATTTGCAGATAGGTCCTGCGTAGGTCCAGAGTTGCCACGTTCGATCCCTGCTGTCGCCACTCCCTTAATTTGAGTGCACACACATCAGCCCTTGCCGTATATGGGTCTAGGACGGGCGGACCTTTTGTTTAGTCTCTTGTACGACGGCCATCAAGGGAATCAGCCCTCGCTGGAGGCCAAGCTCATCCTCTGGGTATAGAAGAATCCAGCCATTGTCGATCCACGTTTGCAGTTCTTCTTCATACTGTTCCCTTAGCAACATGGGTGGGGGATATTCCGATAACCGGTTCCGCAAGGATATTGGTGGCTGACTGTTTGACCACTTCCAAGACGCCGTCCATGCATTGGTGTTTCTATCATACTCCGCATAAAAGTCAGGCTCGTCGAGAGTTATGGCAGCACAAACATGTTCCTCACATCGGGAGAACTGTACCTTGCCGGGTCTGTCCACAGTAATTCCACCCAGTTGTGTAATCAAGTTCATACCCAGGAGTAGGTCGTACCCGAGAAGCTCTCCCTCCACCACCAGGGCTCGCACGGCTATTGCAGGCCCGTCGTTGATGCTTGCGCGGATAATGCTCACCCCACAAGAGGACAGTGAACCTCCGCCTACAGTTAGTACCGGGATTCTCTCTACTTTCCAAGTGGCACAGCATATCTTGCTTACGAGAATCTGGGTGCACCCAGTGTCCACAAGCGCGAGGCGCTCGCTTCCATTAATGCGTATGCTTACAGTGGGTAGCGCCCTGCTCAATGACGATCTGGGGAGGAGACTGGCGGTGTAGCTTCTTCCCCTTGCCCGTTTCCCGGACAGGTGCGGGCAAGGTGTCCGCGTTTTTTGCACTTGTAGCACTGCAGCCCGTCAAGTTTCCGAGTTGGTTGACGTGACGAAAGACAATCACGAGCAAATGGTTGGATCCTCCACACTTATAGTAGGTTGTAGCTGCGCCCAGGTCCTGTATTCCAACCTGTGATGGTTGTACAGCTGCCGCTTTAACGGTAAGCCACTTCTTTCTCCACAATCTCGATCTGAGAAGAGCTTCATTGTACTACTCTTGGCTTTGATCAAAAAGAATCCCATTCTTTTAATAGCTCAGATATTATTTTCTAAATGTTAGGAATAAGTACCTTCTTTTTACAATTAGGAGGATTTGATCCATAATCAAGATAGAATGGCTTTTGGTTAGCTTTGTGATATGGTTCATTAATCATTAAGATTAAGAGTAATATCTTGAAAGTTGTACTTTTTTGTAATTGCTGTCTATTGTTATTTCTAATCCCATTTGATTAAAAAAAATTCTGACAGAATTTTTCTCGTGCATGTGTTGTTGAACAGCTGGGGGTGATTCCTTTTTGTTTCTTTTGCCATCAATCCTTTCCATTTAGCAGGCCAATGTTCGAATGTTCTGTTCGAGTAGTAAAACAAGTTAACTATAGCGGTGGGCCAGTTCGCATGAACAAACTGACTATGAATCAGTCCTAACAGGAAAGAAGGAAGGATAAGCTTTTGCATTATTGTAATGATCTTTTTCAGTAAATTCACTGAAGGCAACTTTGATTCATCGCGCGTATGCAGACGGCTGATGGGAGTTGTCAACTTTTATCTGATATAACTATATTCTTCTACCCTCAAACGAAAAGTTCGAACAGTAGCTCCTCCCCAATGAAAAAGACAAATGTAAGGAGATGCCTGGTTATTCATCAAAACATGCACGAACACGCACGCGCATTATATATATAATTAATGTATTATGTATATTATATTTTATATATATGTTTTTCTGTTTTAGAGATGCATTATTATGTCACTACACATTTATGAGACTGTTTCGGTCAGCAAGTTTCTTATACCTTGAGACCTCTTTATACGATATTTCTAATGCAAATGTTTAGTCTGTAATCATATATCTATATATATATATATATATACTTATCTATCTATCTATCTATTTATACATATATATATATATATGTGTGTGTGTGTGTGTGATTAGGTGTTACTTAATATCAATTACTTTCTATCTGTACGTTTCAATAATACTCAATACTTTTTTATCGTATACAGGCATGGCCATGCAGTAGATCAAATCATGGTCAGTGTTCTTCATAGGGGTCGGTGCAGTGTATGTCCGACTCCTCTGAAGACATAACATTATTTGAAGTTGGTAGAATACAGAGGGTTGGCTACCATTACCTTCCCCAGGGCAGTGGCGTCTGACTCACCTATTTGCATGTATTCGTTGTCCTTCGCTCATCCACATAGCTGCAGGCGAAGAACGTAACTCTTAATACCATAGAACCGAGGATCTGCTAGAGAGCTATCCTCCTCCATGCTCATTCAACGTCCTGCTATTGACATCATCAGAGTTACTCAATATTATAGTGTTATTAATAAAGTTGCTAATTATATATTCCGGCTTGTTCTCTATGAGAAGGTCGCAAGGAACGAACCCGAAAATGTCACTGTAAGATGAAACATATCTCCATTCAACTTTTCCAGCGAAAGTATCGCCATGCAGTTAAAGATCGTGTAGATATCAGGGAAAACCTCAAGTACCGGATTGACAAAGACTTTTGCTAAGAAAAATATCAATATTTCATTTCGAGTGTTATGCGTCGAATCGAACGTCGTTTAGCGCCGGTTTTGAAACCTCTTCACATTGTCGTTCCCTAGCAACGCTCAACTCTATAAAAATACAAACAAAACGTTGTTCTCATGAAATAACTCTCAACTAGATTACACTCCACACATCACAGGCTCTCATGCCTCTCCTGCTCTCTTGCCTCTCTTGCATTCCCTCTATCCGCTCTTCTTTTATTCAACTCGCATCCGAGCGCTTTAATATGACTGTGTTTGTCTCTTTCATCTGGAGACTAGTTTATTTATGTTTAATTATCTATTAATGTTGAACAAATGATATATATATATATGTATGTATGTATGTATGTATGTATGCCTGTATGTACATATATAAATATATGTATTCATATATATGTATACGTATATCTGTATATGTGGCGGAGATAAACATATAATTAGTATTAAATATATATATATATATATATATTTATATATATATATATAAATACATAAAGTAATGTTTCAGTGTATAACCACTCATCAGTGCGGCTAGGCTTGCATCTGTCCCTTGCTGGGGAGTGATCCTAAACAATCGCGTTGATATTCGGCAATACTACTCATAGGTCCATTGGATCAGTGCTCGAAGGTAACCTCAACTAAATCTATATATATATATATATATATATATATATGTGTGTGTGTGTGTGTGTGTGTATAGTGGTATTAGGGAATTAAGGAAAGCAGTGAGTATTTGCGGGATGAGGAGAGGTGTTAAAAGATAATAAAGCTAGAATATCAGATTATAATGGCTAAATAAAGAATGTCATGCACAAGGACCGTCGTGTGTTAGAGAGACAATAAGTGGGCATTTTCATATCAGTGTGCGAACAGGAGACAGTTATTTTCGAAAAGCTAAAGATGGAGAAGATTTAAGCGAGTTTTGTCCACGCGCTGCTTAGAAGAGATCAGAAAAATAGTCCAAACTTTTCTCTTTGTGATTTTTTATTATTTTCCAAGCTCAAGCAAAACTTGAGAGTTTGTCGTTATCACCATTTAGGAGATGAATATTGCTGTGAC
>NC_136504.1:6262500-6532500 GCF_053919585.1 Euprymna scolopes
TACATTTGATCAGTAGTAGTACGAATATTCTAAGTTGTCTTATTTAGCGTTTAATAGTTCTTAAGTCTCTTGATTCCCTATGTAATTGCCTGGCGGCCTTGAGGGAAATGCTTAGCAATGAAGAAAGAAAGGGTCTTCGTATCGGGTTAGAATCTCATAACCCTCAAAATTGTAACATGCTTCATTGATGATTGTGTAAGCATGAACTACAAGTGTATGTAGGCATAAAGAATATGTATATATATATATATATATATATATATATATATATATTTATGTATATATATATATATTTATGTATATATATATATTTATGCATATATATACACACATATATATATATACATATATATATATATATATATATATATATATATATATATATACAAATTTGAAAATCATTTCATCCAAGGCATGAACATTATTAAACGAAATGTTTTTAACTATAGGCTTTAAAAATAAAGGTACAAGGTTCAATTTGAAATTTACTTATCTTCAAAATGCACTTTTATAAATTTTAAAAAGTAAGGTATAGCAATTTAATTTAAATTGAATCAAAAAATTACCTTGGATTTATTTTATGTAATGTACATTCTGTTGCACTTTAAAAAATCATTGAAAATGTTATATCTATATAATTAATTGCTAGATGAAAGATCATGTTTTTAAATTGCAACAAAATGTACATTACAAAAATAAATCCGATATAATTTTCTGATGCAATATAAATTAATTTTTTTACCTCACTTTGTAAAATGTATAAAAGTGCACTTTGAAGATAAATAAATTTCAAATTGAATCTTGTACCTTTATTTTAAAAAACTACAGTAAAAACATTTTGTTTAAAAATTTTCACATCTTAGATGAAATGTTTTTCTAACATCTGTTTTATTTTTTTGAGATTATATTTTAAAACTCTCCTTCTCTCTATTTGAGTTTGCGATTCTCCTCACACCACAACTCATTTTTGCAATCCCCTCTTTGAATTATTACAGGTGTGATTATTCTCTCTGTTTCATTTTGTATTTCTCCTCACCCCACAACTCATTTTTGCGACCACTCTTTGTATTATTACAAGTCTGAATATTCTCTGTTTCAGTTTGTATTTCTCCTCACACCGCAACTCATTTTCTGCAACCTCCACTTTGTAATACAGATCTGAATAATGAGAAAATCCAAATTTGTTTAAAAAAAAACTTTGAAATAATATTTTAGATTACATTTTTAAAAACTTCTTTCAGAATAGAACATCTTTAAAATTTAATAAGGAACATATTTCATATAGGATTCATTTACAAATATTTACTACATAACGATAAAAATAGAGATTAAAATTTCAAAAGGACTGTATAACTGGTTTCGGTCAATAGTAGTCATAGCCAGCCAAAGTCTTTCTTATTGTTATTCTATTATTATTATTATAATTATTATAATTATTATTATTATTATTATTATTATTATTATTATTTAAAACATTTTTTGTCCTGCTCTTTCGCGCGAGGACTTATATATATATATATATATATATATATATATATATATATATATATATATATATATATATATATATATATAGGGTGTCCACAAAGTCTGGCTACATTATGTAGCCAGACTTGTGGAAGCATCCTGTAGATTATGTAGCCAGACGTTGTGGGCACCCTGTATACACACACACACGCGCGCGCGCACATACGTGTATATACATATATATATATATATATATATATATATATATATATATATATATATATATATATATATATATATATATATACAGGCTGCCCACAATGCCTGGCTACATAATCTACAGGATGCTTCCACAAAGTCTGGCTACATAATAAATATATTAGACACTGGGGAAAATTTTCAGTGTTTTGCTTATAACTCTGTATACATTACAATTATACGGTCCTGGATATGATATTAAACTATATCCGCTGCGTAGAGCCCAATTGGCGGGCTTTGGGGAGTGTGGAGCAAAACTTGAATTACCATTGCTCCCAGGTAAACTCGGAGTGGTAGTACCTGTCAGTGCCCCAACTATGTGTTAAATAAAAACGACTTGAAAACAACAACAACAAATATATTCTATTAAAAAAAACTTTCTTCAAAATAACTGGATTCGGCATTAAATACACTGAAAAGGGTCGATCTGCCGTAAAACAAAACAACCAACCAACATTAATAGTACAGTCTTGGAAATCAAAACTATCAAATTGTATTCAAAAACCTTATTATATTTTTATACGATACGAGCAGGGAGATACGACGTTGTCCGAGATTGAGAAATGATCAACGAATATCTCAAATTTCTATATTTTTATTGTCATCAAAATCCGTGAAATCGTCCGGGAGGAAGCTTCACATTCCTCCATGCAGTAACTTTGTCCAAAATATATGCTATTCTTAATTGCATTCTTGAGAACTTACTGTTTCTTTTTAAAAAAACATATTTTAATAAATTATTTGCCAGTTAACGAAAAAAATATTAAAAAAAACTAAGGAACTAACGTACATGCAACAAAAATAAACAGATTGTTTTTTTAATTACATTTTCACCCCAAACAAGGCAAATTGCCACTTTGGTGTAGGGGGCTACTATCAGGGGCAACACTACTGGGGTACTATGTAGGAATTTGGGCAGCAAGGCGTCGGTTCACGTTACACTTGAACTTCTGCACGTCAGTACTGTTGGGGAAGCAGGGACCTGGAATGGAATTCCAGAGTCTAGCGGTTCTGGGGAAGAAACTAATGGAGTAAAAAGATCTTTTACATCTAGGGATCTCTACAGTGTGGGGGTGGGATTTAGCAGCCTGTCCGGTTTGTCGAGGGTGCTCACGTCGTGGGGGCACAAGTGATTGCAGTTCGTCAGAGCACTAAAATACTTGTAGAAAAGGCAGAGGGATGCAACATTTCGTCGATGGGACAGAGGCTGAAGCTTAGATGCCAGTTCAGGGCCTATCAGGTTTGCGACTCTCTTTTGAACCTTGTCATGGAGCGAGAGACTAGTAGCAGATGCACCAGCCCAGATGTGGCAGCAATACTCCATACATGGGCGAATGGTGGCCTTATAGACGTACAGGATACTTTCAAGTCTTATAAAATTTGTTGCAGTTAATGAAAAAATAATTAAGAGATTTACGTGCATAATTTGTACCCTACAGGATACGTTATGCAAAAAAAAAAAAAAAATCATGCTATCAACTTACCCACGGTAGAATTTTAGCTGCCCGTTGTTCTCTCATCGTTGCTCAGCGACGAAATTGAAAAAATGCTTTACCGATGATAGATGAATATAAAAAACGGTTTCGATTATCAATTATCGGTAATAATCGGGGGTATACTGAGACTAACCTGAACTAAGATCACTCCCAGACTTAAACACTAAAGTTCTGTACATTTTGAAGAAAATATGTTCAGCCGTTTCGGAGTCTATACCGAACGAACTCACGCACACAGACACAGTTACATTCAAGCAAATTATTTTTAAATAACAAATAACATTATGTATTTGTTTTTTTTGTTTTTGTTTTGTTTTTCCTTTTAAACAAGTGCTTATTGTTTTTGTGGAGTTTTTCAGCATCAATAGAGAACAACCCTCATTTAAAACGATTGAAACTTTCATTTCCGGACAGTATTCAAAATACCATTTTCTCTCTCTAGGGTGCATGATAAAATTAACTCATCTTTTTTTTTTTAAAGGTGGTCGCTGAAGTTGAAATCATCTCTTGTTAATCAACGGTAACTAAGTAAATGGAGATTAAATACATCAACACCTAAATACCAAAGCATATTGCGTAATATGGAATACGTTAAGTAGTATTGCAAGTGATCAATTTGCGGTCGTCAATTAATAAAATCAAGAACGCAAAGCAAAGAGAGACATATCAGGGAAACACAACACTTCGTCTTTCAATCGCTTTGCTTGATGCTGTCAATAATTTTAGTCCTTATTTTTTGCGATTTAATTTTTGGCGCTGATTCAGAACAACGGCTGATGAAAGAAAGAATGGCTACGAATGGCTTTGAATAAATAAAAAAGAATACGGGAAATAATTTTAAAAAATGATTGTGTTGCCGTTTGCTTTAATTTAATTTGTACTTTTATTCTCTGTTTTATTCTAGAATAAACAAACAAATTTCAGAATGAAAAAAATATTTTACAAATCTGTTACGCGAAATATTGATAAAATGCAATTATATTAATAGTTTGAATGTTTTAAATTGTTTTTACTTTTATAAATGAATTGTTTGATTTTCTCTTTAATCTTTAAGTCACTATGAGGCATGATAAAACACAGGCCGGCATACATGAATGCACGCATATATATATATATATATATATATATATATATATATATATATATATATATATATATATATATATATATATATTAAGTAATGTGATTTATAATTTAAAAATTTTAAAAAAAAATTTTTAATTTGAAAATCAAATTTTAATCAAATTAAAAATCAGTTTCATAAGAAGGAACAACAACAAAATCAATTATCTGTACGATCGTTTCGGAAATCCGTGCTTTTTATTGTGGTATACATGAAGTTATGTAGAACAATTATATATAGTTTTTTTGGTAAGCACGGTCTCCTCATCAGCAAATTTAGGAGGATTTTTATTGAATTTAAAAGACACCAAAAATAAACCTAGCATTAAAAGGTGGATGAATCTGAAAGATTTGAAATAAAAGGTTTGGATTTAAAATTTATAAGAAAATTAATATGGGTTAGAGATAGAAATGAGTAGAAAAATATATATTTTTGAATTTACATAATAAATTTGATTTAAAAATATATAGAGATAGTTACCTATAGTTTTTCTTTTTTTGAAATCAGGAACTGTGTTTATAGTAGTCATTTAGATGTTTGCTATAGCTTTTTATTTTATTGAATGATGAATTTTAAAAGGGCGACGCTCGTGCAATAAATTGTGTCCGTTAGCGTATTTTTGATTTAAAGACGCTACAGTTTATATATATAGAGAGAATATTTATTTTACAAGTTTTTAAGGGGAGATAATTGTCATGTGTTCTTGACTTTATTTATTATTTGTTTTACGGTATAGGGGAGGTAATTGGTCTAACTTAATATATTAAAAAAAATTAAATAAATAAATAAAATAATTGTAATCTATTTTTACTAATGAGTAATTTTTAATGATTTAAGGTGGTTTATATTTATTAAATTTAAACCAACGTTTATGACTACATGTCAGAAGCTTTCAACTTAAAATGGAAAATAATTGAGACTTGCAAATCATATAAACCAGGAGATAAATTTTGTGCACTATGTACAAAAGAGTCCCTAAAAATTTTAAAATATGAAGATATAAAAAGTAAAACCAAACTATTAAATTCAAGACAGGAGCTTTTCCTGTATTTTAATTAAACTAGTGATTTCACTGTTACATTAAAATACACTCAGCTCTTTAGACTATTGTTCTAATCTCCTTTAAATATATATATATGTATATATATATATATATATATATATTGTGTATTTGTATATGTCAGAATGTAATATACGATGAATCGATTTCAGTATCTACTTGCACATTATTTAAAAAGGCAGTATAGCAAAACAGTACATTATACACACATATAGCAAAATATTTGGAGTTTTATTACGGTAGGAAATCTCCAAACTAAAATGCATTTAACTTGTATTTCCGTGTGTGTATGTATATGCCATTGGCGTTTAGTTTAGTTTAGTTTACGTACCAAGCACAATCAGTGTAATTTTTGCACGGTTATTAATGTTTTCAGTAACTAATTGTCAGTCTTCCCTCACCTAAAGGTCGGGTCAATTTCTACTTCGAATTGTATTGCTGTCCATGCTATTGTGAATGTGTTTAATTAAAAGCTGAGCTTTGTTAACCCATGCCAATATAATTTAAGGATTGTTAGGCTATATTTTGTTTTCGTATATACATTCTATTTGCTATTTCAAGTATACAGTAAAATACGTAATTCTTTAGGCGTGTTTGTCACGCTAAAATATTATATATGATTTAATTCGTTGAACGCGTAAATTTCAGAGATCAATCGTTCCGTACGAGGTGCTATCAATAAGTTTCGATACTTTTTTTTAGATAGGCAATCAACTGATACTACTCACATAAAATTAAATTCCTCATGGAAGGAATCTCCTCCGTCTGCCAGACATGCGCTGTATCGTTTCAACAACTTCTGGAAGGCACAATAGAAACCTCTAGTGTGGCCATTTTAATGACTCCAATCACAACCCATTTTATCTCTTCAATTGCCCCATTACGACGCCCTTTAAAAGTTCATTGAACTTAAGGGATAGTCCAAAGGCAGAGGAGGCAAGGCCCGGACTATGGGGAAGGTGAAGAATTATCTAAATGCCCAACTTTGTCAAATAGTCTGGCATCTTTTCTGAGCACCCTTGAAACAAACTTCGCGCAAATCTTCCGCATCATTAATTTCTCGCAAGTAATTGTTTGTACAATTCTTAAACTGACATCAAACTGTGCACTTATTGTCTCTATATACAATCTAAAAATAAGCTTACACCAGGCTTAGGGTCAAACAAATTCAACTTCCCTCCTCCCTTGAGGCTTGCATTTACGAACATTCGTGGGCTTAGAACTAATTTCAATAATGCTGAAGCATTTCTCCTAACAAATACCCCGGATATCTTAGCACTAAGGGAGACTAACCTACACTCCTCCATCCCCTCTTACAACTTTAACATGCCTGGAAATCTCCCACTCAGCCGTAAGGACTCTGACAGACATATGCACGGACTTGGAGTTTACATTCGTAATACCCTTCCCTATACTAGACAGACTAACCTGGAATCGGACGATCAAGGCTTTATGTGCTTTAGACTTAACATGCAACACAACATTAGCTACTTTTATTTTCTCTACCGCTCTCCCTCGACCCAGGACTGAACCATAATAAACAAAGTATCTGACAGCATAGACACAGCACTCCTCTCGACACTAGCGCACAAGTACATGTATTTGGTGACTTTAATGCCCACCACAAAAAAATGGCCTGGATTCTCTACTTACACAGACGCAGCGGGCAGCATAACACATATCTTCTCTATATCTCACTCCCTATCAGAAATGGTTACGCTTCAAACCTATTTCCCCGACCAGGAAGAACAACACGCATCACTTCTAGACCTGTTTCTGACCACAGTTCCCGATGATTGTATAACGCATGCTGACAGCCCACTCGGGAACGCTGATCATGCAGTGATAATGGTTGAAATCGCCCTACACTCTAGAGCCAAAACTGAAGAGCTAGTGCTCAAAACAACGAGATATAAAAAAGGCTGAGTGGGAAGCCATCAGAGATCTTATCACAGATGGCCCACGTGCAGAAATTCTAGTATAACGTAAACATACACCTTGCTGCCAAAATCCCCATATAGTACCACAATAGATGTTGTACCTGATAGTAGCCCCCTACACACAATGTGGCGATGTTCCTTGTTTGGGGTGAAAATGTAAAAAAAAAAATTTTTATTAAAAATGTCCAATTTTTTTTTTTTTGTTACATTTTCACCCTAAACAAGGCACATTGCCACTTTGGTGTAGGGGGCTACTATCAGGGGCAGCAACTACTGGGGCACTATGTTGGCATTTGGGCAGCAAGATGTCGGTTCACGTTACACTTGAACTTCTGCATGTCAGTACAGTTAGGGAAGCATGAACATGGAATTGAATTCCAGAGTCTAGCAGTTCTAGGGAAGAATCTACTGGAGTAGAAATATATTTTACATCTAGGGATCTCTACTGTGTGGGGGTGGGATTTAGCAGCCTGTCGGGTTTGTCGAGGGTGTTTACGTCGTGGGGGCACAAGTGTCTGCAGTTCGTCACAGCATTCACCATTAAAATACTTGTAGAACAGGCAGAGGGATGCAACGTTTCGTCGATGGGACAGAGGCTGAACTTAGATGCCAGTTCATGGCCTATCAGATTGGTGACTCTTTTTTTAACCTTGTTTAGGACGGAGAGATTAGTAGAAGATGCACCAGCCCAAATGTGACGACAGTACTCCATACATGGGCGAATGGTGACCTTATAGAGGTACAGGATACTTTCAGGTGTCCGTAGTTTTCTAGCACGGTAGAGAGACCCTACCTTTTTCGCAGCGGCCCTGGCAATGTTTTCAATATAATTGTTCCAACTCATATTTCCTTTGAACATTAGGCCAAGCAGTATGAAAGATGTACTCTCAGACAGGGAGTCACTGGCCATGTTTATTGGTGGCAGAGAAATATTATTGTGATTATTGAAGGAAACCAGTTTAGTCTTGGCGGCATTGAATGTGACCATCCATTTATGTCGCCATCCCACTACAGATTGGAGGTCATCCTCTAGTGGTTTCGTATTTGATGAATTTAAATGCCTATACAACAAAATGTCTAGAAACTTATTTAAGTAAAAGGGTCTGAGTGTAAATAACATACATGTTCTTCTCAATATAAAAAAAAATCAAACTTAGCTTTATTAATCATGGAGTATTCCGTCTGCAAAACAGTAGGTGTCATGTGAGGGAGATTATTTTTTCAATTAAAGCAACGAAAACTACCACGCAAATCAAACAAAGAAAAACAAATTTAAATAACAACCCCACGAATATGTAGTATTAATAGTCTCCTAGATACGCATATTCTTTCTCTTTCTTACCCTATCTCTATTTCTCTCTTACATAGATATTCTCTTGATGTATAACATAATAATCAAAATCAATAACAATCGTTCGCTAAAAGAATTAATTATGTTTAAATACATTTATATGAAAAGTATCAAATAATATATATATATATATATATAAATATATATATATAAATATATATATATATATATATATATATATATATATATATATATAACGAGGGAAAAGACAGAGAAATGATTGTAACACTGGTTTGTATCAGGTTAACTGCAGGTTATAAAATAATTGTTTTTTGTGAACATAATTACGATTTAAAGTGAAAGTTCAAGTCATTTGGCCGATAAACTCGGACAAATTTGGCGCTCAGAAAACTTGCAAATGATAACTCAAAGGAATAGCAGCTATTTCGGTTTTAATTTTCTTCCTATGCTTCCCATTTTCAACCATTTTCCCGCCCAACCTTGCCAAAATCCGAAGAAACACTCGATTAGTAATTCCGATTCTAATTAAATAGTCTGTGAATTTCCATCAAATAATTCAACACCAATTATTACTAACTTCGCGGTCTACACAACCACCTTAGCGCACAAATATCACGTTAAACTATAGCATCTGTCTGAATGTTTAATTCTATGCATGGCTAACAACTCTTAACTTGGTCTTTAATAAAGTGAACTTTTTACATAAGAAAACCGATTACCGTCGCGCCTAGATTATCTGTTCGCATATATATATATATATATATATATATATATATATATATATATATATATATATATATATATATATATATATATATATATATGTATGTATATATATATGTATATATAAATATATATATATATAGTGGAGATGGTAATTAATAAAAACTGAAGAAAGTGCTCAATACTGTTGTAGAGCAAATATACGTTTGCAACCCCCCTAACCTCATTCACTCTTCCACTCTTTCATCCAAAAATAGCGAACATTTCTGTAAAAGTCTGAGGACGCTACAGACGGCAAAAAAACGGCCGTGTAGCCGAAACAATAATGTAACTTAACAGAAAGATACGGTAATAAAAAATAAAACATAACTACTTCATTTACTATCATAAAATTAATATACGAAAGTATAAATTATTCGTAAAATTTAGTATTTACTTCAAAAGTGCTCAATACGTATGTAGAGCTAATTTGTAATTGGCTAACTAAAATCTCAATAGAAGGTGCGTATATATAATAACGACAAGCCTGAAGAGTCCTAGAGTGGATGAAACGCGGAATATTCAATGTCGCTTAATCACCATATATATTGTATAAATTATTATATATATATATATATATATATATATATATATATATATATATATGTCTATATATATATATATAATTACTACATGATACTGTGAGGGTTTTGAATTTATATATGTCAAGCATGAACGGGGTTTACCACTCCTGATTAAAAATAGGATGCATTTTAAAATAAAGGACAAAAGTAGCAAAAAAGAGAAAAGAAAAATGCACGGAAGACCTCCCTGATTGGTTAGGCCCCCGCTTTCTCAAAGCTGTATCTAGGTATTTTTGAAAATATCGAAAAAATGTACCTCTTAAATATACAAACGTTGTGTTTCGTTATGGGTGAAAAAAAGGGGGAAGCGATGAAAATAAAACAAAGTTACAATATTTTTCCTTCAGATCCTTGACACTAAGTACGCTCAAAGCTTAGAGACACTCCCCCTGTTTGCAGAGAGAAAGTCTTCTTTACCGAACGTGAACGGCCTCCAAGATATTTAAATGAAATATTGAGTGAGCACGACTCAGAATTGAAAATAAGTTTGTGCTGAAATTCACTGCACATTACGGGGTTTTAATGATATGATCAGTTATTGGAAACCCGCATGTGTTTGCAATTACTCCGTTGTTCAGTATGCCCCATTTCTGATTTTGATAGGTATGCGCTGTTGGAATCTTGCATCAAATGTCAATGTTTTTCGACTCACGTAGTTGGCACAGCAACTGGTTTCAAAACTGTAAGTTACATTATTATTAGGATGTGGAGTAGAGCTTCTTGTCGAGAATATCGCATTGTAAAGAACACAACGCGTACATTTAAGAAAAATAACTAACTTATTATTTGGTGAATTTTTCAGTTACTCTCCTCCACCACGGTAAACGTAGATATATTGGACATTAATTCACTGTTAAAATATTAGTTCCAGAAAACTATCTTATTTTTCTTTGTATAACTGAACAAATCATATAAAGAGTGCACTCATTCTTGGATAGAGTATCAGTAATTATTTTAAATTCCTCATCCAATTTTGATTTTGAACAAATCATAAGGGCACGGTGTGTTAACTTTATCTTACACTTTCGGGAGTAAAATAGATCTCAGTGTGCATACAGTCCCGCAAAATTAATTTCCTTTATATTAATGAAAGCTAATTAGATGGTGTCTTTTTTACCAATACGCAATTTTTGTGGGTCTTGATGAGGAGAGATAACTATCTTGATCCATGAAACCCTTAGTCTATTTTCCATATATGGACGATACATTTTGTCTCTTCAATAACCAAACTGATGCAAATAATTTTTCTCCCTACTCTATAAGATTCATCCCGCGTTAAAGTATACTCTCGAAGGAGAGTGTAACTTGGGCATAGATTTCTTTGATGTATTTGTAACGAAAGCACCATCTAATTACCTTATATACAATAAAACTACATGTACCGGACTGTATACACGCTAGTATTAATTTTGTCCCACACAACATAAGGTAAATTCGACTTGGGCCCTAACACACCGTCCCATTATGATTTGTTCAAAATCAAAATTGGATGAGGAATTTTAAGCACAACACCTGATCAGTTTTACTGACAATTGAAATAGCCTTTTTTACAAACTGACTGCCGCGTAAAATTTGAGAACGCTAGGCGGCCTTCGTCAATCGCTTTATCGCAGTTTAGTAAAATATAAATATTTCACTAAATATACGTCACAACGAAATAAAAATTATACCAGGAAACAACTGGTTTAAGGTTAGTTATTTCCAAAGGTGTTATTCAAATTCATGCGATATTCACGAAGTTATGACATTTTATTCTTTATAGTAAAATTTCCACTATCCATCGATTTATTGCCGCGCTCTTAAAATGTTGTTTTGGGGGAAAATACAATGTCTTATCAGGCGAACTTTATTATTTATTATTTTTTTCTGTCAAAGAATACTGAGAGAAATACACATCTTAGGTGCTAAACCTCAAATAAATTGATTATTTATTGGCATATCCAATTATGTTTTAAAGTATTAAAAAAACAATATTTTGTTCGCCGGGGAATTCAATTGTTTTAAAAAGGAGGCATGGCTCTAGACAGATAAACTATGTTCTCAACAAGGAATTCTTTGAAGTAAAGTACTCGCCTCCCTCATAAACTCCTGTTTTTTTTAATATTGACCAGAGATATTCAATGGGGTTAATGTCTGGGGAACACGGTGGTCAGATCATCAGGGTTTCTCCAAAGAAGCCCATGGATTCAAGGAAAGCTGCAGTCGGCAAGCAGAATGGGATGGTGCCATGTCATGCATACAAATCATATGAAAGCGACGGGACAATGGTAGGTCATCAAGTCATGTCGTCAAATGTTACTCCAAAAAGGTCGTTTACACGTTGCTGGTAAGTTTTACACTCTCTGGAACACGGAATGGTCCAGCCAACTCATACCCAAATATTACCGGCCAAAACATGATGACTCCACCTCCTTGTGGGCGATGAACTTTGTGAGGTGTGTGATTCTGTTCAAGTTCCAAACTTTGGCCCATCCACCCGGACCGTCAGGTGTAGCACCTAGTAGAGTTAAAAGTCTAGTAGAGTTAAAAACCTAGTAGAGTTAAAAGTCTAGTAGAGTTAAAATCTAGTAGAGTTAAACACCTAGTAGAGTTAAAAACCTAGTAGAGTTAAAAACCTAGTACAGTTAAAAGTCTAGTAGAGTTAAAAACCTAGTACAGTTAAAAGTCTAGTAGAGTTAAAAATCTAGTAGAGTTAAAAACCTAGTAGAGTTAAAAATCTAGTAGAGTTAAAAGTCTAGTCGAGTTAAAAACCTAATAGAGTTAAAAACCTAGTAGAGTTAAAAGTCTAGTAGAGTTAAAATCTAGTAGAGTTAAACACCTAGTAGAGTTAAAAACCTAGTAGAGTTAAAAACCTAGTAGAGTTAAAAACCTAGTACAGTTAAAAGTCTAGTAGAGTTAAAATCTAGTAGAGTTAAAAGTCTAGTAGAGTTAAAATCTAGTAGAGTTAAAAACCTAGTAGAGTTAAAAACCTAGTAGAGTTAAAAGTCTAGTAGAGTTAAAAACCTAGTAGAGTTAAAAGTCTAGTAGAGTTAAAATCTAGTAGAGTTAAAAACCTAGTAGAGTTAAAAACCTAGTAGAGTTAAAAACCTAGTACAGTTAAAAGTCTAGTAGAGTTAAAAGTCTAGTAGAGTTAAAAGTCTAGTAGAGTTAAAATCTAGTAGAGTTAAAAACCTAGTAGAGTAAAAACCTAGTACAGTTAAAAGTCTAGTAGAGTTAAAAACCTAGTAGAGTTAAAAGTCTAGTAGAGTTAAAATCTAGTAGAGTTAAAAGTCTAGTAGAGTTAAAAGCCTAGTAGAGTTAAAAGTCTAGTAGAGTTAAAATCTAGTAGAGTTAAAAACCTAGTAGAGTTAAAAACCTCGTAGAGTTAAAAACCTAGTACAGTTAAAAGTCTAGTAGAGTTAAAAATCTAGTAGAGTTAAAAGTCTAGTAGAGTTAAAAACCTAGTAGAGTTAAAAACCTAGTAGAGTTAAAAGTCTAGTAGAGTTAAAAACCTAGTAGAGTTAAAAGTCTAGTAGAGTTAAAATCTAGTAGAGTTAAAAACCTAGTAGAGTAAAAACCTAGTACAGTTAAAAGTCTAGTAGAGTTAAAAACCTAGTACAGTTAAAAGTCTAGTAGAGTTAAAAACCTAGTATAGTTAAAAACCTAGTAGAGTTAAAAGTCTAGTAGAGTTAAAAACCTAGTAGAGTTAAAAGTCTAGTAGAGTTAAAATCTAGTAGAGTTAAAAGTCTAGTAGAGTTAAAAACCTAGTAGAGTTAAAAGTCTAGTAGAGTTAAATTTTAGTAGAGTTTAAAACCTAGTAGAGTTAAAAACCTAGTAGAGTTAAAAACCTAGTACAGTTAAAAGTCTAGTAGAGTTAAAAATCTAGTAGAGTTAAAAGTCTAGTAGAGTTAAAAACCTAGTAGAGTTAAAAACCTAGTAGAGTTAAAAACCTAGTACAGTTAAAAGTCTAGTAGAGTTAAAATCTAGTAGAGTTAAAAGTCTAGTAGAGTTAAAAACCTAGTAGAGTTAAAAACCTAGTAGAGTTAAAAACCTAGTACAGTTAAAAATCAAGTAGAGTTAAACGTCTAGTAGAGTTAAAAACCTAATAGAGTTAAAAACCTAGTAGAGTTAAAAACCTAGTACAGTTAAAAGTCTAGTAGAGTTAAAATCTAGTAGAGTTAAAAGTCTAGTAGAGTTAAAAACCTAGTAGAGTTAAAAGTCTAGTAGAGTTAAAATCTAGTAGAGTTAAAAACCTAGTAGAGTTAAAAACCTAGTACAGTTAAAAGTCTAGTAGAGTTAAAAACCTAGTACAGTTAAAAGTCTAGTAGAGTTAAAAACCTAGTAGAGTTAAAAACCTAGTAGAGTTAAAAGTCTAGTAGAGTTAAAAACCTAGTAGTGTTAAAAGTCTAGTAGAGTTAAAAACCTGATAGAGTTAAAAGTCTAGTAGAGTTAAAAACCTAGTAGAGTTAAAAGTCTAGTAGAGTTAAAATCTAGTAGAGTTAAAAACCTAGTAGAGTTAAAAACCTAGTAGAGTTAAAAACCTAGTACAGTTAAAAGTCTAGTAGAGTTAAAAATCTAGGAGAGTTAAAAGTCTAGTAGAGTTAAAAACCTAGAAGAGTTAAAAACCTAGTAGAGTTAAAAGTCTAGTAGAGTTAAAAACCTAGTAGAGTTAAAAGTCTAGTAGAGTTAAAATCTAGTAGAGTTAAAAACCTAGTACAGTTAAAAGTCTAGTAGAGTTAAAAACCTAGTAGAGTTAAAAACCTAGCAGAGTTAAAAGTCTAGTAGAGTTAAAAACCTAGTAGAATTAAAAGTCTAGTAGAGTTAAAATCTAGTAGAGTTAAAAACCTAGTAGAGTTAAAAACCTAGTAGAGTTAAAAACCTAGTACAGTTAAAAGTCTAGTAGAGTTAAAAACCTAGTACAGTTAAAAGTCTAGTAGAGTTAAAAATCTAGTAGAGTTAAAAACCTAGTAGAGTTAAAAATCTAGTAGAGTTAAAAGTCTAGTAGAGTTAAAAACCTAATAGAGTTAAAAACCTAGTAGAGTTAAAAACCTAGTACAGTTAAAAGTCTAGTAGAGTTAAAAACCTAATAGAGTTAAAAGTCTAGTAGAGTTAAAATCTAGTAGAGTTAAAAGTCTAGTAGAGTTAAAAACCTAGTAGAGTTAAAAACCTAGTAGAGTTAAAAACCTAGTACAGTTAAAAGTCTAGTAGAGTAAAAAATCTAGTAGAGTTAAAAGTCTAGTAGAGTTAAAAACCTAGTAGAGTTAAAAACCTAGTAGAGTTAAAAGTCTAGTAGAGTTAAAAACCTAGTAGAGTTAAAAGTCTAGTAGAGTTAAAATCTAGTAGAGTTAAAAACCTAGTAGAGTTAAAAACCTAGTAGAGTTAAAAACCTAGTACAGTTAAAAGTCTAGTAGAGTTAAAAACCTAGTACAGTTAAAAGTCTAGTAGAGTTAAAAATCTAGTAGAGTTAAAAACCTAGTAGAGTTAAAAATCTAGTAGAGTTAAAAGTCTAGTAGAGTTAAAAACCTAATAGAGTTAAAAACCTAGTAGAGTTAAAAGTCTAGTAGAGTTAAAAACCTAGTAGAGTTAAAAGTCTAGTAGAGTTAAAAACCTAGTAGAGTTAAAAGTCTAGTAGAGTTAAAGATCTAGTAGAGTTAAAACCTAGTAGAGTTAAAAACCTAGTAGAGTTAAAAACCTAGTACAGTTAAAAACCTAGTAGAGTTAAAAACCTGATAGAGTTAAAAGTCTAGTAGAGTTAAAAACCTAGTAGAGTTAAAAGTCTAGTAGAGTTAAAAACCTAGTAGAGTTAAAAACCTAGTAGAGTTCAAAGTCTAGTAGAGTTAAAAACTTAGTAGCGTTAAAAGTCTAGTAGAGTTTAAATTCCTCATCCAATTTTGATTTTGAACAAATCATAAGGGCACGGTGTGTTAACTTTATCTTACACTTTCGGGAGTAAAATAGATCTCAGTGTGCATACAGTCCCGCAAAATTAATTTCCTTTATATTAATGAAAGCTAATTAGATGGTGTCTTTTTTACCAATACGCAATTTTTGTGGGTCTTGATGAGGAGAGATAACTATCTTGATCCATGAAACCCTTAGTCTATTTTCCATATATGGACGATACATTTTGTCTCTTCAATAACCAAACTGATGCAAATAATTTTTCTCCCTACTCTATAAGATTCATCCCGCGTTAAAGTATACTCTCGAAGGAGAGTGTAACTTGGGCATAGATTTCTTTGATGTATTTGTAACGAAAGCACCATCTAATTACCTTATATACAATAAAACTACATGTACCGGACTGTATACACGCTAGTATTAATTTTGTCCCACACAACATAAGGTAAATTCGACTTGGGCCCTAACACACCGTCCCATTATGATTTGTTCAAAATCAAAATTGGATGAGGAATTTTAAGCACAACACCTGATCAGTTTTACTGACAATTGAAATAGCCTTTTTTACAAACTGACTGCCGCGTAAAATTTGAGAACGCTAGGCGGCCTTCGTCAATCGCTTTATCGCAGTTTAGTAAAATATAAATATTTCACTAAATATACGTCACAACGAAATAAAAATTATACCAGGAAACAACTGGTTTAAGGTTAGTTATTTCCAAAGGTGTTATTCAAATTCATGCGATATTCACGAAGTTATGACATTTTATTCTTTATAGTAAAATTTCCACTATCCATCGATTTATTGCCGCGCTCTTAAAATGTTGTTTTGGGGGAAAATACAATGTCTTATCAGGCGAACTTTATTATTTATTATTTTTTTCTGTCAAAGAATACTGAGAGAAATACACATCTTAGGTGCTAAACCTCAAATAAATTGATTATTTATTGGCATATCCAATTATGTTTTAAAGTATTAAAAAAACAATATTTTGTTCGCCGGGGAATTCAATTGTTTTAAAAAGGAGGCATGGCTCTAGACAGATAAACTATGTTCTCAACAAGGAATTCTTTGAAGTAAAGTACTCGCCTCCCTCATAAACTCCTGTTTTTTTAATATTGACCAGAGATATTCAATGGGGTTAATGTCTGGGGAACACGGTGGTCAGATCATCAGGGTTTCTCCAAAGAAGCCCATGGATTCAAGGAAAGCTGCAGTCGGCAAGCAGAATGGGATGGTGCCATGTCATGCATACAAATCATATGAAAGCGACGGGACAATGGTAGGTCATCAAGTCATGTCGTCAAATGTTACTCCAAAAAGGTCGTTTACACGTTGCTGGTAAGTTTTACACTCTCTGGAACACGGAATGGTCCAGCCAACTCATACCCAAATATTACCGGCCAAAACATGATGACTCCACCTCCTTGTGGGCGATGAACTTTGTGAGGTGTGTGATTCTGTTCAAGTTCCAAACTTTGGCCCATCCACCCGGACCGTCAGGTGTAGCACCTAGTAGAGTTAAAAGTCTAGTAGAGTTAAAAACCTAGTAGAGTTAAAAGTCTAGTAGAGTTAAAATCTAGTAGAGTTAAACACCTAGTAGAGTTAAAAACCTAGTAGAGTTAAAAACCTAGTACAGTTAAAAACCTAGTACAGTTAAAAGTCTAGTAGAGTTAAAAACCTAGTAGAGTTAAAAGTCTAGTAGAGTTAAAATCTAGTAGAGTTAAAAGTCTAGTAGAGTTAAAAACCTAGTAGAGTTAAAAGTCTAGTAGAGTTAAAAACCTAGTAGAGTTAAAAGTCTAGTAGAGTTAAAATCTAGTAGAGTTAAACACCTAGTAGAGTTAAAAACCTAGTAGAGTTAAAAACCTAGTAGAGTTAAAAACCTAGTACAGTTAAAAGTCTAGTAGAGTTAAAATCTAGTAGAGTTAAAAGTCTAGTAGAGTTAAAATCTAGTAGAGTTAAAAACCTAGTAGAGTTAAAAACCTAGTAGAGTTAAAAGTCTAGTAGAGTTAAAAACCTAGTAGAGTTAAAAGTCTAGTAGAGTTAAAATCTAGTAGAGTTAAAAACCTAGTAGAGTTAAAAACCTAGTAGAGTTAAAAACCTAGTACAGTTAAAAGTCTAGTAGAGTTAAAAGTCTAGTAGAGTTAAAAGTCTAGTAGAGTTAAAATCTAGTAGAGTTAAAAACCTAGTAGAGTAAAAACCTAGTACAGTTAAAAGTCTAGTAGAGTTAAAAACCTAGTAGAGTTAAAAGTCTAGTAGAGTTAAAATCTAGTAGAGTTAAAAGTCTAGTAGAGTTAAAAGCCTAGTAGAGTTAAAAGTCTAGTAGAGTTAAAATCTAGTAGAGTTAAAAACCTAGTAGAGTTAAAAACCTCGTAGAGTTAAAAACCTAGTACAGTTAAAAGTCTAGTAGAGTTAAAAATCTAGTAGAGTTAAAAGTCTAGTAGAGTTAAAAACCTAGTAGAGTTAAAAACCTAGTAGAGTTAAAAGTCTAGTAGAGTTAAAAACCTAGTAGAGTTAAAAGTCTAGTAGAGTTAAAATCTAGTAGAGTTAAAAACCTAGTAGAGTAAAAACCTAGTACAGTTAAAAGTCTAGTAGAGTTAAAAACCTAGTACAGTTAAAAGTCTAGTAGAGTTAAAAACCTAGTATAGTTAAAAACCTAGTAGAGTTAAAAGTCTAGTAGAGTTAAAAACCTAGTAGAGTTAAAAGTCTAGTAGAGTTAAAATCTAGTAGAGTTAAAAGTCTAGTAGAGTTAAAAACCTAGTAGAGTTAAAAGTCTAGTAGAGTTAAATTTTAGTAGAGTTTAAAACCTAGTAGAGTTAAAAACCTAGTAGAGTTAAAAACCTAGTACAGTTAAAAGTCTAGTAGAGTTAAAAATCTAGTAGAGTTAAAAGTCTAGTAGAGTTAAAAACCTAGTAGAGTTAAAAACCTAGTAGAGTTAAAAACCTAGTACAGTTAAAAGTCTAGTAGAGTTAAAATCTAGTAGAGTTAAAAGTCTAGTAGAGTTAAAAACCTAGTAGAGTTAAAAACCTAGTAGAGTTAAAAACCTAGTACAGTTAAAAATCAAGTAGAGTTAAACGTCTAGTAGAGTTAAAAACCTAATAGAGTTAAAAACCTAGTAGAGTTAAAAACCTAGTACAGTTAAAAGTCTAGTAGAGTTAAAATCTAGTAGAGTTAAAAGTCTAGTAGAGTTAAAAACCTAGTAGAGTTAAAAGTCTAGTAGAGTTAAAATCTAGTAGAGTTAAAAACCTAGTAGAGTTAAAAACCTAGTACAGTTAAAAGTCTAGTAGAGTTAAAAACCTAGTACAGTTAAAAGTCTAGTAGAGTTAAAAACCTAGTAGAGTTAAAAACCTAGTAGAGTTAAAAGTCTAGTAGAGTTAAAAACCTAGTAGTGTTAAAAGTCTAGTAGAGTTAAAAACCTGATAGAGTTAAAAGTCTAGTAGAGTTAAAAACCTAGTAGAGTTAAAAGTCTAGTAGAGTTAAAATCTAGTAGAGTTAAAAACCTAGTAGAGTTAAAAACCTAGTAGAGTTAAAAACCTAGTACAGTTAAAAGTCTAGTAGAGTTAAAAATCTAGGAGAGTTAAAAGTCTAGTAGAGTTAAAAACCTAGAAGAGTTAAAAACCTAGTAGAGTTAAAAGTCTAGTAGAGTTAAAAACCTAGTAGAGTTAAAAGTCTAGTAGAGTTAAAATCTAGTAGAGTTAAAAACCTAGTACAGTTAAAAGTCTAGTAGAGTTAAAAACCTAGTAGAGTTAAAAACCTAGCAGAGTTAAAAGTCTAGTAGAGTTAAAAACCTAGTAGAATTAAAAGTCTAGTAGAGTTAAAATCTAGTAGAGTTAAAAACCTAGTAGAGTTAAAAACCTAGTAGAGTTAAAAACCTAGTACAGTTAAAAGTCTAGTAGAGTTAAAAACCTAGTACAGTTAAAAGTCTAGTAGAGTTAAAAATCTAGTAGAGTTAAAAACCTAGTAGAGTTAAAAATCTAGTAGAGTTAAAAGTCTAGTAGAGTTAAAAACCTAATAGAGTTAAAAACCTAGTAGAGTTAAAAACCTAGTACAGTTAAAAGTCTAGTAGAGTTAAAAACCTAATAGAGTTAAAAGTCTAGTAGAGTTAAAATCTAGTAGAGTTAAAAGTCTAGTAGAGTTAAAAACCTAGTAGAGTTAAAAACCTAGTAGAGTTAAAAACCTAGTACAGTTAAAAGTCTAGTAGAGTTAAAAATCTAGTAGAGTTAAAAGTCTAGTAGAGTTAAAAACCTAGCAGAGTTAAAAACCTAGTAGAGTTAAAAGTCTAGTAGAGTAAAAATCCTAGTAGAGTTAAAAGTCTAGTAGAGTTAAAATCTAGTAGAGTTAAAAACCTAGTAGAGTTAAAAACCTAGTAGAGTTAAAAACCTAGTAGAGTTAAAAGTCTAGTAGAGTTAAAAATCTAGTAGAGTTAAAAGTCTAGTAGAGTTAAAAACCTAGTAGAGTTAAAAACCTAGTAGAGTTAAAAGTCTAGTAGAGTTAAAAACCTAGTAGAGTTAAAAGTCTAGTAGAGTTAAAATCTAGTAGAGTTAAAAACCTAGTAGAGTTAAAAACCTAGTAGAGTTAAAAACCTAGTACAGTTAAAAGTCTAGTAGAGTTAAAAACCTAGTACAGTTAAAAGTCTAGTAGAGTTAAAAATCTAGTAGAGTTAAAAACCTAGTAGAGTTAAAAATCTAGTAGAGTTAAAAGTCTAGTAGAGTTAAAAACCTAATAGAGTTAAAAACCTAGTAGAGTTAAAAGTCTAGTAGAGTTAAAAACCTAGTAGAGTTAAAAGTCTAGTAGAGTTAAAAACCTAGTAGAGTTAAAAGTCTAGTAGAGTTAAAGATCTAGTAGAGTTAAAACCTAGTAGAGTTAAAAACCTAGTAGAGTTAAAAACCTAGTACAGTTAAAAACCTAGTAGAGTTAAAAACCTGATAGAGTTAAAAGTCTAGTAGAGTTAAAAACCTAGTAGAGTTAAAAGTCTAGTAGAGTTAAAAACCTAGTAGAGTTAAAAACCTAGTAGAGTTCAAAGTCTAGTAGAGTTAAAAACTTAGTAGCGTTAAAAGTCTAGTAGAGTTAAAAACCTAGTAGGGTTCAATAAAAAGAACACAATGCTAAAGGGGGTTGATATTTGTCAAATTTGTTTTGTGTATGCACGTTGAAAAGGAACAAGTGCTATGGATTTATCAGAGTGAATTTCAGTAAAGCAAAACAGACACATGGATGCAGCGTTGCAGCTATGACACAGAGGTTTGAATGTGGTTGACAGTTCAGGAATTATTTGACCCGAAACGCTTATATTTGCGAGTTTTAGCAATGATAATCCAGGTATAGGCAAATTGTAGCTCCGTAAATCTTAAAGTTGCTCTCCGGTCTGAGGAATCTTTATCACGTTAGAGAGAACTAATATTCCTTGCGTTTAAAAGAGGCAGCTCACAGTTTTCTGGTTAAAGTTATTCGAGCTTGTATGCATCTATCTTGGCCTGATCACGATAAGTACAAGACAACTTACTTTCGTAGATCCATTCTTAAATAATATCAGGTGACTTGAAAAACTTGGTAATTTGCATACGTGTCTTGCTGCTCTGTTACACATAATTTTTCATTGGAATACTCGATGCAAGATGCGTTTCTTTTACAGCAAATATCCTGTTGAATGTTCCATTGCAAGATCTGAAGCAACGTCGTTTTTCCGGAGAAATTATTAACAGCTTAACATCTATGCAAGCAGAACTTAGCAAACCTGTTGTAGTTCAATTTAAGGGTTACAATAACTAAGTGGCAAACTGCTGGGGTTCACGGCGAGCGATTAAACTACTGGTGTATTTTTGATTGAAGGTAGAAATGTTTGGCATTATATAATCCAGACGGATCAATATAATCCATGCATATAGTAGTGTAAACTACTACATACCATACTCATCCAGCAATTTAATCCCCCGAAATATCCCTACGTTTTCTTTATCATCCCGAAGGGGTGCGTCATTTATTTTTTCTGCTGGAACAACGTATTTCGGTACTTGCCTGAATGGGTTCCAGGTGAAACGCGTCATAACGTAGATCCAACATCACTTCTACTTCTGCCAAAGTTTAACTGTACTCGTCCGAAGTACGTTTAAGTGTTTTTATACGTTATATGTGGTCCTTCCCACATGTAGAACATGCGGCCAATCCTGTTTTTGATCGTTTCATCTTCCTATAAAGGCTTATGAACCTTGAGCATCTGGAAGAATAGTTGTCTTTGTGATTTTTACCTGTTTCAGTAATAAATGGTCAAAGGCAGGCCGTACCTTTCTAGCGAACATCATCTGGAATGGTTTATTCTCGGTAGGAATAATGCTGTACATTTGATGAAATTGTTGTAAAGTTTTTTTTTATTCTAATGGAATGCCTTTTTTCAATGCTTTTACAAAGGTGTGACAAAGGATAGTATGTCAAAGTCGTTATGGGTTCCACCTGAAAGTCCTCCACGAACATTTTAAGGTTTCCCGATCTAAACTGAGTTCCATTATTAGACCCGGATCGTGCAAATAACTCATGAAGTGTTTTTTTATAGTTAATTCAGTAGTCGTAGTGGCTGTGGCATATGACTGGAGAAGAGGGTTATTGGGGTCAACAATTTTCCATTCGTCTCCCTTTGCAGTATAACATTCTTTTTCCGTAATCATGCGGAGTTACTTCGGTTTCAGGGGTAGTTTTTGTGGGGGTGTTCAAAGCCACAAGTTTAAGTTTTCGTGTTTTATGTTCCAATGTTTTAAAACACTGTTTTTTTTTGTTGTTGGACTTATTTACTTGTAGATTTTGGAGCACGTACACATCAAATGCTCCACTTCTCCTTCATATCCAACATGCAGACCATCTCCCTGCAACGACAATCGGTAATTTCTCTACAACCTGCTTCCATGTAATAGGGGGTATTTATGAACGGTTCTTTTTTAGAAGTATGTCAAATGACGACACTTCATTGTAGTGGTCTACGTCGATCCGATCATGTCTCTGAATTTATAAAGGTAAACATAACCTATTTGCCAGGGACAACGCCAAACACTCCGAATATTTAAACAGTGGTTCGCCGTCTTTCCATGTATTTACTCTTGAGAATATAATTTCATGTGTTTACTCTTGAGAATATCATTTCATGTATTTACTCTTAAGAATATAATTCCATGTATTTACTCTTGAGAATATAATTTCAGGTTTTGATAAGGCGGTGCAATTCTCTTCCGTTTTAAAAAGCGCAGGCCAGGTGTTGTAGCTTCTGAATTTAGCAAATCTTTCAGTGCTCATGCCTGCTGTAGCTAGTAGCTTCGTAACAGTGTGTTTTGATGATCTGATGAGTTTCTTCCTATTTCTTTTCATAACAAATAAATAAATCATTCTCTTTTCATACACTTATAGTCTCGACTGTTCCAGGATTACACCGGTTTCTGTTACAAACTCCATTAATTCTTGCCTCCGCAATACAAGTATGTACATTAATTTGTAAAGTTTACTTGGACCTTCATCCAGTCATTGTTGACTGAACATGCGCATGCTACCACCCTTAAGAAAATAGAGGGATCCGCTCGAAATTCCGTTCATATTCCGAGGTCAACAATAAACACCCGAAGAAAGTCAAAAGTAACATCAAACAAAACGTTGTGAAAATCACACTCAAGATGAGAACAGTAGTTAGATAAATCCAAATAATATTATACGACTTTTAATTTTAATTCACGCAGTAACTGAGATATGTGCATGCAAGTATAATGTTATTTCAAAATTTTTCACACTTTTAAGTAAAATATAACCCAAACTATGAGCGCAACAAAACGCAAATACAATGAGTAGTGTACGATATACATTAGCCTAGCTTTACACGCTTAATTTTTTAGTGACTTAATCTTAGCATTATCATTTAACAGATCCAAGCATGCGCATATATGTAACAGTTGACAAAGAAATAACAATCCGATGACCCCCCTGTACGAATGTGTCAATGTTTACCTTTTAGCAGCCTTTTGAATGATGAAAACCGATTTTAAAAATATCCACATGCCTGATTATTCTGTATAGTAATGTTAAATATGTAAATCTAAAATTCTTTCAGTATATCTTTGGAAATAGTCCTCACACCACACACACATTCTCATTGCTATAGACACATAACTACAGAGATATATCTTTAGAGAGAAAGAGGGAGGGAGGGAGAGAGAGAGACATATGTTAATGCATTTGTGTGCAGGTGTGTGCGTGTGAGTGTGTGTTAAGTGAGCACTTAGACATGTGTTTGTTATATTAGAAGATGTGTGAATAAAAATTATGATTGCGCCTGCTTTCTGTTGTTCTACATCCTAACCCGCCCTCCGCTGATATGAGCGTAACAAGAGGAGCTTCCTAGCCAATGTTATAACGATAAAGCAACGTTATTTTTCTGTTTTTCTCCTTGGCAAGTGAAGTGTTGGACAGTTGCCAAAACATGATTTCAGCGACTTAATTGCATTCTCACCTTTACGACCTCAAGGTGTGTTTGATGAAATGCTGTAATGTTTGCAATCCTATTATTCAACGGAATTTCCAAACTGATGGCGGCCGAGCGGAGCTTCTGTTGGTAAGGGCGTCGGCAGGCGGGAAAGACTACAGCGGTTTCATTAATAAACGATGGGAATTGTGGACGGCATATTTACAAGAATATACGATGAGAGAGATTAAAACAGAATTAGTCTATTGTGGTAAGGAATTTGCTCGGCAGGAAGCACGTTTCACGTTGTTAAACATCTATTGCCTGATAATGGAATTGACGAAATATTATTACTTGATTAAAAAAGAGTATTTATCTCTCTATCTTTTGTTCTGTGTTTCTTTCTCAACACACACACATACACACACATATATATAAATAAATATATATATATATATGTATATATATTAATATATGTATATATAGTATGAATATCATTATTACAGATTCGACTATTATTCGAATATTTTCTAATTCTCTCTGTATATTGGTCTATTATATATATATATATATATATATATATATATATATATATATATATATATATATATATTAAATTAAATTGTGATTCAATGAATTTCAAAAAAAACTATATTGAAATGAAGTGGTTGAGTTTCATATACACGATTTTTATTATTCTAAGCAAGACAAAGAATACTTTAGTATATTAATCTCTTTAACCTATAGGGCTTCGATGTCTACCATCTCATCAGAGGATAGAAAATATTAGCAAATATTTTCTATATTTTCTTAGAATAATAAAAATCTTTGATATGAAACTGAACAACTTTTTCAATAAAGGTTTTTTGAAAATCATTGAATCACAATTTAATTTATTTGCTCTATATTGCATATCGAGCAATTCTTATTAAGATGGGATAACTTATATAATTTTACCGCCACTAATATTTGTAAACCTTAATCAAAGGTTTCCATACCAACTGATTGTTAAAAAAATATTCTGAAGTATATATATATATATATATATATATACATACATACATATACATACATACATACATATATATATACATACATACATACATATATATATATATATATATATATATATATATATATATATATACAGTGGGGCCAAAAAGAAAGTCAGCACTCCTCATTTCTTTTCAACGACCGCAAATTGAATGTAGCTGGATACACAACCTATACAATCTTTGAATCGCGTTTATTACTCTATAATTTTTCTTGTTAATATTTGACTTTTAATTTAAGTATTCTAGTGTTAATTATAATTAAAAAAAAAAGTAACTTCAAAGTGAAAAGGTAAAAAAAAAAGAATCGGATAATGGAAAATTGGCTTTAAAATATAAATTTAGAACATTAATGCAACACAAATACAACAGGAACGCAATCAACTAGTCAATATTTAGTAGCATAGCTCTTCTAAAATTTGGCAGCCAGCAACCTTTTGGGCATTCCTTGAATTAGTCTGTGGCAATACTCCGTTGAAACGGCATCCACTTCTTTTTTAATTTTCGTCCAAAGTTCTTTCAGATTTGCAATTCTAACATTGCGTAGCTTTTGCCTTATGTAATACCATACGTTTTCGATAGTATTGATGTCTGGAGATTGGGCACACCAATCAAAACACGGAATATCATGCTCTCCAATTAGCGTGTTGATACTACCGGCTGTGTGAATGAGATTATTTTCCTGCAAATTTCGCCAAAGTTAAGTAAAAAATGCTCAGTCAACATATCAATGCACTTGATCGAATTAATTCTACTTTGCAAGCAACCTATAGACCCTTGACCCTTGGTAATAATAACGCTCCACAAAAGAGGAAAACAATTATAACATTCCACAATTTTGTAAAATATATAACTCTCAAGTTGCTGGGGTTGCGATACAAATATATATATAATGAGATTTTATCTGATTTTTGCGTTTCTTTTTTGTCCGAACATAAACATTGAAATTAAATACACTTTCCTTATGTTCGAGCTATTTTTTAATAGGTTTACAGAGGGCAGACGAGCTCATGGCGGCTACATGCAAATACAGAGCCGTATGCGAAAAGATTTCACAGCAAAGAATAAAGAAAAAAGATTATAAAAATGGGAAAGCAGGTTAGAAGACGATCAGAGACAGACGACACGAGACACGCTTGGCGAAAGAATAAGAAATTATGTTCTTTTTCTTAACAATCCCAAACAGGAATTGAAAACAGTTTTATTTTTGTTTCTTTTGTGGCTGAATCTACATGTTAGCGTGTGTGTAAACGTCTGTAACTCTATTACAGTAGTAGCTCTCCGCTCTAATTTCGATCCAATAATTTCGTATCGTTTTGACTTCTAAAGAAACAATACGAATATATACAAACTTTTCACTCAATTTTTATGTAACCACTGTAACTGTATTTATATATAACTTATGCCAACCAGAATAGTAAAATGAATATTTTTCTTACAAGAAATAACAATATCGTAGTTTTTACATTGACGATTGGTTTCAATAGAATCATGCTGTACAATATCTTCAAACAATAGGAACAATATACAGTTGAAGTATGCAAATTTCCACGATTATTCTATTAAGGAAATTCTTTCTTTTTATTACATAAGAGTCTCCACTCATCAATGCCTGGAGGCCATTAGAGGATAAAGGTTAATGAGCGCACCGTCGTCAATAGAGCAATACCGTAGTAATCGTTAGTAGTTAAATTGCATTAGATTACTTAAGGGAAAGGCTCATCATAAACTTGTTTACGTTTGACTTGAAGACGACTAGATTGTAGTCAGCTGGAAAGCATACAAACGGAAGAGGCTTCAACAGGCGTGCAATTATAAGAAAGAAACTTTGTTCATTGAATCTACGTTTAGCTTTTCGCACATATATAGAGTAGGGGAACATTATTGATAGTGGTTTTAGTTAGACCAGGAATTTTTCGTAAGGGTTTGGCGAGTGTAAACATAACATTGGAGCTAAGACGGGCACTTGTCATGAACATAACAATAAAGCAGAAACAGGCTTACAACGACCCTTCTGTGGGAAACAGGTAACAGGGAAGAGAAAAGGGCATCCCTCATTATGTTACGAAGTCAATTTTGAACACTGCTATATGTGGCAACAATATTCTATCCTTGGAATCCTTGGCCCTAATATAGATAGAAATTGCCTCAGTAGTGAGATATCTACTGGAGCTGTATAACGATCCCAGGATTTATCCAAGGAGCTAAATAACGAGTTGTGTGTCCGTATTCCATTTCAGATCAGGAGTAAAGGTGAGACCCAGAAACTTGTCAAAACATTGAGCCTTCCCAAGCCGCGAGATATCAATTGCAATTGATACTAGAGAGGGAAGTGATCGTTGATGGTGTAAATATAGAAGCTTGGTTTTGGATTCCTTAAAATTAACCAGCTACCTCTTTCCCCATCGTACCACCTACTCAAAATAAATGGCGTGAGGATCACAGAGAACTTGGTCATTTACAACTTTGATGTGCTACTATAGACAATAGTGTCACCAAATAAATGTCTATGAATTATATTAGGATGTGTTTTAGCAGATCATTGATGTTGATATGGAAGTGAGTTGGGCTGCGGATTAACCGCTGAGGGAGTCAAACATTAATACTGTGAGCTTCTGATTTTTGCATATCAACCGCTACACTTATGAAGCTATCATAGACAAGTGATTTAATAACTAAGAAGACATTTTCAGCTATACCGTAGCTGGGGATCTTGTGAAGGAGACTTATGGCACACCATATCAAAGGCCTTTGATATATCAAGAGCAATTTCCCTAGAAGGAAAGCGTCCGTCGTGAGCTTCGCAAATACTATGAGATATAACCATTAGCACATCTGCTGTAGATCTAACAGAATAGAATACTTATTGCACGTCACTAAGAAAGTTTATATTTTGCTGAGATGATTGTCTAGTTCTTTATTTTACAAAGATTCCAACACCTTACTTATGGGCGATGGTAGAGAGATGGCCAATCGCCTTAAATTTTTGATACGCAGCATTATGATGAGGTTTTCCAGGATGTTGGGAAGCAATTCCGTTTTGGAAATTGTATTAGCAATATGGATTGTACAAGGGATGAGGTTCCTTAACGGCTGAAATGGGATAATTTGCATGATGTTTGACACATTACAGTGATATATCAGATTAGATAATGATGTTGATAATTTTGACTAAAATATTCAAGGAACTTAAGGGTCGTTATCAGAACTAGCCAATAGGTAAAAATCTTATCCTAGTTCCCAATGTGTTTTATAGTGATGAATGCTAAAAGGAAAGACTATTATACCACACAACCTTTTCATGACAATATGACAATGTTGTTTTTCTCATCAGTTATTTCAAGCTGGGGATAGAGCATCCTACTAGATGCCTAACATTACTCAGATGTTCCAACCGAGATATTTTATAAGATTCTGACTGTCTCTATTTGAGTGCAATTGTTTGAATCGTTATTGTACTTGCTTCACCGGATATATTTGTCAGGCAGTTGTTGAAATTGTTTTCATAAGTTCAATTGCTTCTATAAAACATAGAATGATATAGATCTTCTTAAGACACAGTTTATTTTCATGTCATACATAAGACGTTGGTATTTCGTTGTGTAGCGATAATCGTGAGAATTAAAGAAGAGTCAAATAAATCTATTTATTTTATTTTATGTTATTCAGTTTTGTTATATATCAATATTTTCCCGCTTATACTTTGTCTATTTTTACGACTCCTGGAATTCGGGGTATTATTCTAGCTTTTTCTATTGACTGTGGCGTAAATTAGTTAGATCACCCACTTTGATCGGATGTATAGTTATTATTATGTTGATGCAAAAATAATATCATTTTTGATATCCAACTTCATTTCAAATACGACATTATTTTTGTATCACCTAATATTACTGCAATTATAAGAAGTGTATTAATATAAATTCGATTACTAATATTATTAATACGAATACCGGTACTACTATGAGTACTACTGCTATAGCTACTACGACGGCTTATGTTTACTTCTTAAAATATTAATAAGCGCCCTCAGCACTAAAAGTAGGGATCGAGGGCAAATGCAGTAACCCTAGAATTTAAGTGGCATCCTTGTCCGTATGCAGATTATCAAATGGAAGCGTTAGGGTGACCATAGACTATACTCATCCACTTAGCTTCTTCTTCTTCTTATTCTTCTTCCTCTTCTTCTTCTTCTTCTCATTATTATTATTATTATTATTATTATTATTATTATTATTATTATTATTGTGTTGTTGGTACTATTACAAGGAATGTTACTGTAATTACTACAATACTACTACGACTATTGTTCCTACAAATAATAATATGAATAATATATAGAATAACGAAGAGAAAATAGCAATAAAAATGTATTATTATGGTATCACACAAAGACAGCAATAAAATAAACTTTTATTGGCTTTTGTCTGCGAATCAACGGCACAGAGGTGCACTTATTTCCGGCTCAGTTTATACTTCTCTTTCTGACCTTTTTCTTATTCCCCGGCGCGTTATTCTTTTATAAAACTCGCTATGTTTTAGAGTTTTCGTTTTCTTTTCTCTAACTTAAAAAAGCCGATTGTAACTAAAGATCAAAAAAAAATCTAAAAACTATAAATAAAAACGTTATGGAGAAGCGGTTGTCGATTCATTTGTATCGTGCATTGCCGACCGCCCGTTTCCAAATGAGTTCTTGTAATATTCCCGTAAATTGTTCTTTGCAAGAAAAGAAAAGAAAAGAAAAACATTATTAAAAGGAAATACCAAAGAATTCAATCGTGATTTAACGAAATTAACAATTTTTTTTCTTGTCTGAAATCTTTCACAACGGTCGCGACTCGATGGTATTTGATTATGAGTTCATGAAGTATTCGACATAACCTCATATGAGGTTACAATTACAGTATTGAAAAGTAAAAGTATATATCCATACGATGCAGCCCTTAGTTCACGCGAGTAACGGTTAAAACTGTATTTCAAATCGGAATGTCATAGACCAGCAAAATGTGATTAAAAATGTAATCATGAATAAAATATAGTTTAATCTAAAGTATAGTGAAAATTCAATTAAAATTTTCTCGCATTATAATTTAATGCAATTTAAACTTAAGCAGGCTAAATTTAGATTTTGAAACAGAAAAGATGAGTTCTCGTTCAGTCTTTTGTAATCATAATGCGCGAAAACAGGTATGTTTAATTATAACTTGATTAAATCTCTAATATAAGCTGTCAAACCTTCTTAACATATGAAAAAAAACAATTGTAACCAAAGGCAATAAAACTTCGTTAGGATTAAATTAGGGTAAGGTTAATATTATTCAATGGTTTATTTTGGGTTTATTTTTCGATTAAGTTTTAGCAAGCAACCATCTTTTAATCATAATCTAGAGCCATGTCTCCACATTTATACAGACGACACTACAATGTATGGCACCCCCTCAAAGGCCGACTCAGGCCAACACCTTTCTTTCTCTCTCTCCCGTGACCTGAAGCCTTTGGTAGATTGGATAAGATATGGCTTTAATGTATCCAAAAACAAGCTTCTATCTTTTCACAACAAACGCTCGTATGCCTATTTTGCTCGAATTAAAATAAGCAACTCTGGTTTCGAGGAAGCACCCAGATGCGACAAACTATTGGATGGCCTCCGTCACCTAGGGTAGAATTAGCTGCAAAATTCTTGGCAAATAGTTTGGCCTTGTTTGAAGATGAAGAAAAGACCTCTGGTCCGTTGATAATGGTTGGGATAGAACGCACACTTCTGTTCAGGATCCTATTTGTTATTTGCCAAAACTGGTGGGAACCAAGCCGCTGATCAGCTAATTTGGATTTAACTGAATGGCCATATAGCTCTCTTCCATTTTTTATTACTTTTTTACAGTGGTTGCTGGCAGTCCTGAAAGCAGCTTAAGTCTCAGTGCATCTATTACGTTGGTAGCTATGGAAAAAGTGATTTCTGTGCGCGATGGCAGCAGGACATTTTCGGGAGAGCCATGGCTGGCTGGTAGGTTTTTGTTGTAATTTTTTGGATGGTATGAATCTGTCTATGGCTACAGTTAATCATTCGGTCAGGTCTGATACAATAGAGGGCACATCCTTTTTAAACATAGAATGCAGAGGTAAATCAGATATAACTGTACGGAACCTATCCCAGTCAGCCATAGAGTATCGGTATACAGTACGGTTGAGGGGTACGTCTGGAGACTTATTACATTTCATTTTATCTCAACTGATACGACGGAGTGGTCGGAGGATCCTAGAGGAGAATGAACGGAACATGAAAATAGCTCAGGGGAAGTTGAGAGAAATAGGTCTAGGAGGCTTGCATATTGTTGACCGGTAGTATCGAGCACACGGGTGGTTTCGCGAACAATCTGAGTGAGGTCCTAAGCAATGGCAAAATCATGACACAACTTATCCTCATCGTCCGTCTTATTTGAGTGGGTCAGCCATTCCACGTTAAGAACGTTGAAGTCTCCGAGGATGTGGATGCTAGCCGAGAGATGTGCAGACAGGATGTGGTCTATTTTCTCAGATATGCTCTTCAAGATAGTAACTCCGCTGTTGTGGGGCATATAGAGGGTAAATATAAATGCAGTGGTGTAAGCAAGTTCAATCCGGAAGCACATATAAGGTAAATTAGGATCTTATCTAGAGATATCCCTGCCACATGGGAAGCCATCTTTAACGTAGGCACATATTCCATGCCCATGGCCATCTTGGTTTAGATGTTTCGGCCTTTTTCGGTTGTTTACGTAATTCTACGGCGTTAAAGATGGGTTTTGTTTTGTTCAAATACTGTACAGCGTAACGAATCTAAGCAAGTGAGATCTGTTTGATCTATCTTAATTATTTATAAAGATTTTATTAGCCATACAACGTGAAATATTGACAAAAAATCATTTTTACGTAAACACTAATGCACAAACAAAAATTCAATATAAAATGCAGTCGCTAGATACTGAAAAAAATTAACTTCATCTCGGCAACCTTAACACGACATCTTGCAGGGAGTTGGAACAAAAAGCGAAAATTTCTAGAATAAATATTTGTTTTTGCTTTGATATCCATGATTTGGATTGTTTACCTTATTGTTGTATTTCCATTTTTGTGTTGGTCTCACAACCTTTCGGCCCTTAAAGAATATTATTAGCCAACGTGTGGTTAGAATAATACCCAATACGAGAACAGTAATCCGAGAAATCCACGTAATACATACTATCGATCTTTAACTAAATGTATTCAGAGACATTATATTAAATCAGCATGGACTCGAATAAATACGAAAAGAAAACCAATACAACGCGCTTCCAGCTTTATAAATAAATCACAAATTTCGATTCTTACGAGTCTGTTTTGATTGAGAAAAACAATTGTTTCCATCATTCGCTGATCATGTTCGGTGATAGCCGGGCAACGAGGAGTAGAAAGCATTTATCTATCTAAGTGTGTGTGTGTGTGTGTGTGTGTGTGTGTGTGTACGTTTCCCTACTAAACTGTTTTGATAATTTTCAGCCTACAGACTCGAAATTTGAGATAAGGGGTATTGAACCTTTTAAAACTCTACCAAACTCCTCCGCCAATTTGATCCACCAAACACTTTAAATTTTAGTGTAGGTTACTTGGACAAAGAAAAAACTTTTCGATTTGAATAGAGCTACAAAACAATACATGCTAAGGGGTCAGAATTGGGGTCAAAATATAAAAATTGACCTCTGCTGTCACTATCAAATTACTCAGCAAATGTTTAGTCTAAACATTGGCAATTTTACATAAATGTAAATCCAGAGATGACCCAAGCTTTTTTAAGCCGAGGATTAGGCTGCCAAGGAGGCAAAGTTCAAAAGATGATACCTTTGCGGTCTCTAGCAAACTATCTAGCCAGTTTTGGGTATAAGCAGTAGCAATTTTACATAAAGCATATTCAGACATGCAACAAGCTCATTTACTGAGTTTTTCGGCGATATTTTAAATGTAGGTTACTTGGACATGAGTCAAACTTTTTAATATATACAGTGCCACGCAAAAGAATTGGATACATTACATTTGTCTTCATAACTTTACTTAGGGTTCAAGATTTTACCTAAAATTTGTTCAGTATGTTTCCATTACTATTCTAAATTACATTTGGAGTAGTAATTACAAAATCTAAGTTTAAAAAGTTTATATTGAAGGAAAAATATGAATTAAAAACGAAAACGTATTGGATGCACTTAAAAAAATGTTTTTCTTAAATAAATTTAAATTACTTTTGCTTAGTGTGTGTTGCGTAGTTATCTCTAATAAAGGGGATCGTGTGTGATCGTCTAGTCAGAGTTAATGTCGTGTGGTCGTCTAGCTGTTCTTTCTATTAAATGATATTTTCATATACCGTTGTGTGTGTGGGTGTGGCACATATATTTTTCAACATACCTTCTGCGTCTTGCACGTCGGTCCATCTGGAACATCTCGTGTCTTAGAGGGGGAGACGGTACCTGTTTTGGACGAAGGTCCATTCACCTCAACACGATGAATTTGTTTTATAGTTTTTATTTCACTTTCCAGATGTCTCGCAGAAGATGGAAAGTGAATATCTGGCGTGTGTAGTTTCTTTTGGTCTCGTTTCTACACACGTCAGCGCCCCCCAGTGAAGGGGAGGAGACGTCTGTGATAGCTGTGCGTCCTCTTTTAAGTCTAAACCAAATCTCCACGATTCAACTAAGCTGATTACGTTACTCACACGCAATCCGATCAGCTGATCCGAACTTCCGGTCAACGTGTCTCAATATACTTTACACGCCTCCTTCTCTCTCTCTTGATCCATTCTCTAACACGTGTTGCAATAATGCAAACGATTTATCACTGACCAATCAGAGAACTTTATATTAAAATAATTTTATAAAATTCTTCCAGTTTGGGTTTACCCATTCAAAGTCAGCCAGTTTATTCATAAAAATGCCTACAACTACAGAGTTGTCATTAGACATTCGCCAAACATTCATCGGTAAGCACAAAGAAGGAAAAGGATATCGAATAATATCAAGTGAACTTAATCTTCCACTTAGTACAGTTGGAAAAGTTATTAGAAAGTTTAAAATCCTGGTGAAGTTGTTGCAAATCGTCCAAGATGTGGCGGGCCAAGGAAATCAAACGAAAAAAAATCAAGTAAGCAGAAAGGTAGAAATACCCATTTTCTTACTCGTGATGAAATTCAAACCAACCTCAGAAAAGCTGGCATTATTGTAAGCAAAGGTACAATCGGTAGAGTTCTAAAGGTTTTGTATCAAGCTATCCAAGAAAAGTTCCATTATTGAAGCTTAAACATGTCAGATCACGTTTGAATTATGTTAACACATATGGGGATCAACCGCACGAATTTTGGAACAAGGTAATCTGGTCAGACCAAACGAAAATCTAAATATTTGGAAGAAACACAGCAACACATGTGTAGCGTACCATTCCTATGGTAAAATTTGGCGGTGTTTCGATTATAGTATGGGGGCGTGTACCATCCAAAGGTATTGGTGAACTAGAAATCATAAATGGTAGAATAAATGGACGTATGTACAGGGAGATTTTGGAGAAAAACCTCCATAAATCTATTGATTTGTTGGTACATAATAGCAATTTCGTGTTTCAGCAGGACATTGATCCAAATCCTACTGCCAAAGTAAACAAAGAATGGATTAGAAATATCGAAATTGACGTCCTTATATAATCCAGTTAGTCTCCAGATCTCAATCCAATTGAAAAGGTGTGGAAAATATTGAAGACCACTGTTCACAAAAGAAATCCACAAAATATTCAACAACTAGAACAGTACTACAAAGAGGATGGCGCAAAATATCTGGATATCTTTTCCAAAAAAACTGTGTGCACCTATAGAAAGCGATTGGAAACTGTTGAACACAATAAAAGCTATGCAACCAAATATTAAATAAATGTATCTAATACTTCTGCGTTAGTTGATTAATATTTTTCTTTTAATATAAACTTCATAAACTTTAATTTTGTAATTACTACCCCAAATTTTGTTAGAATAATAATAGGAATACACTGCCCCAATTTAATGTAAAATCTTGGACCCTAATTAAAGTATGAACAAAAGTGTAATGTATCCAATACTTATGAAGAAAAATGTTATGTGTCCAATACTTATGAAGAAAAATGTTATGTGTCCAATACGTTTGAAGAAAAATGTAATGTATCCCAAACTTTTGTAATAAAGAGAGCATTTTTATTAGGGGCGGAGGCCTTACACATACAAAATGACCTTGTGTGTAAGCCTCCACTTACGAGGAGGCTAGAAGATAGAGACAGTTTAATCGACGCTCCTATTCAATGTGTGTTTTCCAAATATATCGTGCTCGGTTAATGAAATTAGCAAACCACTGACATAAACTCGAAGCAATATATGTAGAAGTCTTTAAAATAAAAAAAAATATTATTATCTAAACCTAACAAATTAATGTGCATAAAATTATAAGTAAGAGGAAACACAATTTCAACTTGCAGCATCACATAGCGATGAAGAACTGGGTGGTAAACAGATCTAGGTGAATTAAATAAGAATTTATTCTCTAAAATGTTATTAGTTTTACAAGTTATGGTGCTAAACCAATGCTTATTCTCTTGAATTATGCCAGTTTTGACAAATGAGAGATTGCTTTATTTATTTGGCAATAGACATCTGCCTCATTTTCGGAAAATAACACATTTTCCTGATAAAAAATCAACGCATATTTAATAAAGTGTCTTCTTATGTAGTTCTAATATTATACGTTCTAACAGATACAGCGTCTATTGTTAGAAGAACTTTCGGTCCAGGGATAGACGCAGGTTTTAATATTATCGAATTATTTTATCAATTATATATTTATTTAGATCTTATATTACCTTAAAATTTAAATCATGTCACTAAGATATGTAACATTGATTTATTTAACATCTATCAATATAAATCCGTACATAATAATAACCTCATATATATAATACATAATTGCAGAAATTCCCCTCTGGACTAAATTACGGTAGGTTTGCATAACAGACGCCACATGCAAATTTATTATGCCTTAAGTTTTCCACGTCCTTAATTGACCGATGCTTAAATGAACTGATTTCGTTTTCAATCGTTTTTACTTTACGGTGGTCGCTTTTCCTATATTTTACACTGATTTTTGCCTTTACATACAAGTTACACATGTCATTACGTATCATTAAGATAAACATTATTTACACATTGTTAGATTAAACACAAAAAAAAGAAAAAAAGACGCAGTTCTCTTTATCGTATATCCAGTTTCCGCGTCCTAAATGCACCGATGCTAAAATGAACTGATCTCTTTTTAAATCATTTATAATATTCTATCCTTTATTTTATAGACTGATGTTTTACATTTAGTTAAAAGTTACACATGCCATTACGTATTATTTCGATTAACATTATTTACACATTAACGAATATAACAAAAATTTAAATTCATAAATAGGTGGATGTGTCATATAAACGTATGGATCGATCATCAAAATAGTGACACTTATTATTCAATAATGTAGTATTATGAATATTAGGAATAACAGCGGTCCAAGGATAGACCCCTGAGGCACTCCCGCATATATATATATATATATATATATATATATATATATATATATATATATATATATATATATATATATATATATATATATATATATACTGTTAAGATGTACGTCCGTCGAAGACAACCTGGATTTTTCTCTTATCTAAGAAGGATTTTATTATGATATGTATTCTTCCAGTGATACCATATGATCTGATTTTCCTGAGAAGACCTTCATGACATGCCTGTCAGAAGCCATGGATATATGCGGAGCTACCGCTCTTCCCTCCCCCGCTTTGTCGAGTGAATGGTATATACGTTCTGAGATTACAGTTAGGATGTCTGCTATGGAACGGGCTTGCTTAAATCCATATTCTTGGTCAGTCAGAAGTTTAGCCTCTGTAAGGTGGTGGACTAGAGCTAGGTTAATTGGGGACTCAAATATTTTGGCGAAAAGTGGGAGCCGGCTAATGAGGCGATAGTTTACTGGGTATGTTCTTTCGCCAGAATTCTTGAAATCTGGTACTACAGAAGCAGTTTTCCAGCAGGAAGGAAAGAAATATTCATTAAGGTATTTGTTGTAAAGTTTGGCGAAAATACGAGCTACTTCGGCGGAGCACTTTTTTAATATTACAGCCGGAATGAGATCAGGCCCACTTGCATTTGCAGAGTCAAGATTTCTTATGATAGCATGCACCTGAGAAGGGATGATTTTCAGATTGTCTAGTGTGTCGTCTGTCCGCAAAAGAAAGTCATGGAGGGAGGTGGTTGGCAGGGTCCAGTGTGGAGTTTTAGGCAAACCGACTTGCAAGCATGTCAGCCTTCTCAGTTGCAGAGCAAACAACCTCATGATTGTTGGATAGTGGGGGATTGTTGGTTGCCCATTATTTACTAGACTGTTGTAGATTTTCTAGAAATCGCAAGTTCCTAATTTCTGTGCATCGATGCGTTTTTTTGTGGTTTCAGTAAATTCTCTCTATTTCTTTCTTACAGTTACTTCTGGCTTCTATATACTTCTGCCTGTTTGAACTGGACTTATGTCGGTTAAATTTGCGGTACGCATGCTGCCTTTGCGCTATTGCACCTGCACAAGTAGAAGTAAACCATTGCGGAGAGTGGGGCTAGCCATTAAATTTGCGCGTGGGAATATGTGCTTCAATTGCCGTTTTGAACCATTCAGTGCCCTCATTTGCACAATTTCCAGCAGGAAGTGAAACAATATTTTGCCATGGGGCGTCTTTGATGAGATTCCTGATGACTTACCAGTCAGCAGTTCTATAATATCTCGTTGTGTTGAGCACTAGCTCTTCGATTTTTGCTCTAAAGTTTAGGGCTATTTCAACCATTACCACTGCATGATCGGCGTTCGCAAGTGGGTTGTGGGCATTAGTTACACAGTCATCGGGAACTGTGGTCAGAAACAGATCTAACAGTGATGCGTGTTGTTCTTGCTGGTCTGGGAAACAGGTTGGAAACGTAACCATCTGTGATAAGGGAATGTGATATACAGAAGTTATGTGATACCAGCTGCGTCTGTGTGAGTATAAAATGCAAGCCAGTTGCTCTGGTGGACATTGAAGTCACCAAATACATGCACATGTGCGCTAGTGTCGAGAGAACGTGCTATATCTATGCTGCCAGAGACTTTGTTTATTAGGGTACAATCCTGCCTCGAGGGAGAGCGGTAGAGAAAATAGAAGTAGCTAATGTTATGTTACATGTTAAGTTTAAAGCACATAAATCGTCCTATTCTAGTTTAGTTTCTCTAGTCAAGGGGATGGTGTTACGAATTGTTTTTCGAAGCCCGTTCATATGTCTGCCAGAGTTTTTATGGCATTGTTGGAGATATCCAGGCATGTTAAAGTAGTTAGAGTGGATGGAGGAGTGTAGTTTACTCTCACTTAGTGCTAAGATATCCGGATGATTGATAGGAGAAATGTTTCAACATCATTTGAATTAGTTCTAAGCCCACGGATGTTCGTAAATGCAAGCCACAAAGGAGGATGCAGGTTGGTTTTGTTTGAGTTTAGGCTTGATTTTAGCGTAATTTTACATTGTATTGTCATCATTTTTTAAAGAGTTTCAGTTTAGGTTAGGGGTGCTGAACAAGTAGTTATGCAGAACACAAGGCATGCAACACAAGCAGACCATCAGTTGTCCTTCCATCTGCTAGGATTGTGGCCTCAGGATAGCCCACCAGGGATGAGTGCAGGGTACCTTTCGCGATATGGCACTACAAACAACCCGATATTATACAACTGTTGATGGAGCAGCCGCTCTAAGCGCTCCTAAAGATATATATATATATATATATATATATATATATATATATATATATATATATATACTCCACACACACACACACACACACACACACACATATATATATATATATATATATTACTTCAAGAGTTCTCTAAATATTAAAGAGGTTCCCCAAACGTGGCAATGTTCCATGAATTTACACTACTTAAGAGTACTATGGTATTGTCTCACTGACTACTGTTCACTCTTTAATCCTTATCCTCGAGTGGTCCCTGGGACTTTACATGTGGTTACTTCTATGTAAAAGGAATATATATCTCATATTCTCTTTCTGAAATTGTAGCGTTTGATAAACAACGTTAAAATTATGGAGCTGTTGTATTATATCTTACCCTCTCGAAATATTCGTCGTCATTGACATTTAATTTTTACAGTTCTATTAAACATTTTTGAGTCGTTTTTAATGTTAGTGCTAAAATAAACACAAGAAAACCTGCTTAATAAATCAACATATTAATCAGTTATGAACACAGGGTTAAATTCACTATATTAAAATTAACATACGAGAAAAATATAATACAATACTACATTATTGAATAATAAGTTTCACTGTTTGGATGAGGGGATCCACACGTTTATATGACACCTCCACATTTTTATGAATTTAAATTTTTGATCGTCCCTCGGAATCGGTTTTCCTTTTTTTTCTGTGACGTTTAACTAGAAAGGCAGGAGCTCCCAACAACCTTAAGTGTAACAAATCACAATCTTCAGTAAATATCTTGATCCCGAAATCAAATCCATGATACTAAAAAATATCCCGATGAATAAATAGCATCTGATAATCTACAAAAGGCCTCAACCACAAAATAGCATATAATTTACATTTTCATTATAAAATAGCTGCACGTTTGCTTGACAAAAGTACAATATAATTTGTAAGAAGTAAATTATGTAAAAATGATGGTGTGATATTAGAAAACTCTTTTGTTTCTAAATTCTTTATCTATAAACGTCTTTTGTAAATTTGTTTTTAGTGTACGAAGAGTACACGTGCGTGCGCAGGGTTTACTCGGTGTAACATCGTGTCAAAAGGGATGATTTAACTGCACCTAAGCATCATTAAAACATTACGAAAATGCATAAAAAATAAATAAAAATATAGAAAGCAGTACAACATGTTTAAAATATGACACGAGTTAATTGCACGCAGGTAATCTCTTTGAATGACAGACATTTTTGAAATATTTCCGTGCAGTAATAATGCTTGATCTGTTTTTTTTTTTTCGTTTTTAAATCTCCATTAACACATCCAAAGTAAAGGATTTTTTAATGATTTAATTTACACTAACCATATCGCGTGCGAGCATTCAAAATGGATAAGAGAGTTTTACTAAAGTCCGTCGGTAGTGTTTTATAAAAGGCTTATTTAAAGCCAGATTACGAACACTATTGGTAACATTACAAGCACACCAAGGCATATAGGGAGTGGGTCTTTTTTTTACATTGCATCAATATTTTTGTGAGCTGTTTAAGAGACAAAACAATATTAATTCGAAAATATAATTTAAAGCTATCCAGCTGATCGATAACATTTGTTAGTTTTGCAACATATCACGTCTTTAATGTGTTTTGTAACTCCAAATTTTATGGCAATTGAATTACAGAACAAAAAATAACTTTCGCAGAAAATATTATATGTATAAGCAAGGATGGACACAGTTGGATGGCAAAACATTTAATTATTAGCTATTGTCATTTGTTGATGTCACAACTAAGAAGTGGCTGTGTACGGGGACGACATAGAAACTACGATCAGAAACTATCGGAAAACTCACCATATGTCTTTGATGACCTATCTCGTATGAAACATGATTACCTGAGAGAGAATTGACACTACAATGGGTAGATAGTTGCGATTAAAGTATTAGTAGTTTGGTTCTATACCTTACGGAGATGTGGTATTTATAAGTTTTCTGAGAAAAGCTTAAATACATGGGTCAGAAAATATATCCATCTCGGATACAATATTATCAATGAGGTCGCAAAGGAATATCAGGGATAATAGTGGTCTAAAGATCGAGCCTTGAGGCACTCCCGCATTAAAATTATGCAGTGTGTGTTAAGTCTTCAATGATAACCTCTATGACTCTGTTATCTCAGAAGGATCTAAATATATTTAGTATTCGTCCGGTTAACCGTACGATTTATTTGGCATTAGTAGTTTAGAGATAACTCTAAAAATATGTGCATTAAAACATTATCTAAATCAATACCTTTTATCAGAGAAAATATGAGCTTTTGTGAGGTCGTTGGCTAGTTCTAGATTGATTAACGTCGCAAATATTTTGGTGAAGAACGGGAGATTGAGACATTCAATCTTATCACCAGAGGGATGATTGAGACATTCAATCTTATCACCAAAGGTATTGCACTCTGGTACCACAGAGGCCGTCGTTCATCTTTTAGTGAAAGAATATTTAGTAAGCCCTTAAAAGATATAATATTAAATACTAAAATAAACTGATGAGCACACAATATACAATGAACTGGAAAAAGGTGAGTGCGATTTGCATACTTTACTAATACGTCATTTTGGTTATTTAATGCTGAGTTTCTTAATTTTTTTTTTTTTTTTCGTGGGTAAGATATTTTAACTTATTCAGTAAATTCAGTAAATCAAATCATTCTTTTTGGATCATCAGGTGATGTGTTTTTGCGGGTAGTAATGTTGGCGTAGATAGAGGATACTGCTATTTGAAACGGAAAGGCGATATACATAATAATTGTTTTTTCATACTAGACGTTCAGCAAAACAAAATGTATATAGGCCGTAAAATAAAACCAGCCCAACCCAAACCAAACCAAACAAAACTAAACCGCCATCTACCAAACATGATACAAAATATATTTTTTATCGGTCCACACATCTGAATCATGTGAGACAATATGTTAGGATATTAAACTTCAGCTATGTTTTTAGGCAGGCAGAAAATCTTTTAGGTCATGGATGCATAAGGCCAATCAATGGTACAATTGAATTTGAAATTGCATTTGATCTGTTCAGACGGAATATACAAGAGAACTCAACATTATTAATGGTCCTTATATATGAACGTATAGATCTATCCGTACGAAAACACACACACATACATATATACACACCCACACACACACACACACACACACACACACACACACACATATATATATATATATATATATATATATATATATATATATAAATCAAAAGCGAAAATTGGAGATGAAAGTTGAACCGAGTGCATACAATAATCTAAGATAAAAACAAATCCAAAACAGGTCAAAGCTAATTAGTAACTAGTCTAAATGAAATCAATAATATACGGACATCTTATGAATTAATTACTGATGGTAAGTTAAATAGTAACACAAAAGGACACAAACCAGTTAAAGCATTATCTTTTTTTTCGTCTATGATATGTGGTTTCTAACATTATCCATCACTAATGTCAATGTAATCCCTTAGGAAAAAGAAGTAGATATAAATTATATCAAACGAGAAAAAGAAAAAACGATATAAATTTTAGAAATATCCAAATTATATATATTTTTGAGAAGAAATACATCGTGTCTTGAGTCTATTGAATTATCCAATATATGTTTCTTTAAATTTAGAATAATATGTATGTTCAATGAAGTACGATCAAAATGTTGGATTATATATAAAAATCAATTATTAATTATATATTTACAAAGAAACCAGTTAAAAAGTGAATCATAGCACTTGCAATAAATAATAATAATATATATATATATATATATATATATATATATAGTCATCCCCAGACAGTACTGTTTCGCTGTATCATAGCTCATCAGTGCGGCTAGAAAGGTAACTACCTCGATCGAAACCCGACGGCCCGTGCGGCAGTCAAGTCTTCTAACCATTACGCTAATCGGCTGCTGCTGGGCGAATAGTGAATTAACGATGTTTTTGACATTGTCCGAAATACTTAAGCTGAATTTGTTTACACAAAGGGCATAATGGTAATTCGTGTATCACTTTTCAATATGCTCACCTCACGATAAAGAGCATTACAGTAATCCACATGCAGTACTGTTTCGCTGTATCGCAGCTAGACAGCTAGCTACCTCAAGCCAGTGTCGAAACCCGGCCGCCCGTACGACAGTCAAGTCTGCTAAGCATTCTTCTAATCAGGGGCTGCTGTGCGAGTCCGAAATACTTAAGCTCGATTTTTTTACACAAAACGCATCGCTTTATACGCTAATGCTAATTCATGTATCACTTTTCAATATGCTCAACTAAAGATATGGAGCATTATAGTCATCCACGTACAGAACTGTAGGTATATATATATATATATATATATATATATATATATATATATATATATATATATATATATATATATCCTCTGGACTTGACAGAGGGGAAACTAAAATTTGCTGCTATGGTTTCATATGATCCAAAATGACAGCATTGGGAGATTTGATTCCAAATACTTATCATACGTTACATCTCCTGTCTTTTGGAAATAGGGTACGATTATGCATATCGCCAGTATCAAATATTTGTTATACACTGTGAAATTGACTTTGTGTATGAAAATGAAAGAAAGTAGATATAACATATGAAACTTATTTGGAATCGAGTCTCCCCTTGCTGTAATTTTAGATCTTTTTAAACCATAGCAACACATTTTAGTCTACTCTTCATATAGGACAGAGATTTTGAAGAAATATCAAATATTTTGTAATTCACGTGCAAAGCTAGAAAACAACCCAAATTACTATGAATAAAATATTGTTAAAAGTGCAGTATTATTCGAAACACAAATAAATCCCCTAAAATAACAACTATTATCAGTTTTCGAAGGTGCTGAAAACGAAAACAACACTTAAAATTCAAGAAAGAAAATAACTCTTAAAACTCGAGAAACGAGTAGTTTTCAAAATATTAAGAAATGCTAGTTTTACAAGGCGGGGGGTCACTTTTGTTTTTTAATTTAACGTAAAATAAACACATTCTTTTTAACCACCTTATTTATTTTATGGATAGGCTATGTTATTCTTTTCTACAAGTTGGTGTTTATTTGGTAACTGTGGCCTCGCAGATTAACATACCTTAAAAAACTTAATTCTATAGGTTTTGAAAGGTGCTGAAAAAGAATATCGCATTTAAATGTTCCACAAATAGGGTTTTCGGTGATAAGCAATGAAATTATCTGTTATATGTCGTTGCACTTGGGTTACACACAAGCGCTCATATTTTTGCTTATTAATAAACATTACCCCTAAAAAAGATGACAACCCTACCAAGAACGATGACCATAAAATGTTAGCCTATTGTACGTGAAATTTATACAATAAAAATGCTCCCTCACTTTTGAAACAATAATGCGCGACATAATATTGCAATGCACACTACGCAATCAAGTATTATTATATATTATTTCCAACAAGTCCTTATTTGTAAAATTCAGATCAGTAGTTGTTGAAATTTCGAACCCATAAAATTTCCAAAACATGTGATATATGTCGTATACTTCGGCGTATAAGGCGACCGTCAGATAAGAGGAGTTAAAAATGTTGGTGCAAACTTTTATAAAAAATAGTAAATAAAAAAAAAATCATTTAGCTTGGGCGAAAAATTGCAACACACGTATCTTATGAAATAGTTGTTTTTACAGACGATATTGTAACATTTACGACCGTCTTATAAGCTGAAATATACGATATATATGTATATATATATATATATTCATATATATATATTCATATATATATATATATTCATATATATATATTCATATATATATATTCATATATATATTCATATATATATACATATATATTTATATATATCTGTATATCTATATATATATATATATATATATATATATATATATATATAAGAGAAAATAGTTAAAATACCATTTTAAAAACACTTTGAAAACGAGTTAAAAACATATTTAATCTGAAAAGGAAACACGTAATAAGTGGCTTATCCTTAATCCGCGGAGTTTCGAAGAAATACATTCCTTCTCATCAGAGGGTAGGAATTAGTTTTTGATGAAACTGCAAGTAAGTCAATGATCTTACGTGATAACAAATATTGATGCAGAGGGAATATGGTGAAGAAAAAGGTGAGTTAACATGAAGCGATAGTCTGGTGAAAGGTAAAGTATCTAATGACGGTAAAATCCAAAAAAGTAAATCAAAGAAAGTTAATTAAATTTCCATTCGCACAAGTAAAATTCAAGGAAATCGCGTGATTTGAAGATGGTCAAAAATAATCCCAAAAGCCGAAATCCGTGGAATAATTCACAAATATGTACAAGGAAATGGGGAACAAATTCCAATAATATTTATGAAAGAAAAATAAGATATGCGTTTAACACGGCTGCCGAGACAAAGTGTAATTAAGAAAAATCAATGAAGAAGAAGGAAAAAGAGATTAAATGGTGATAGAAGTACATATAAGATAGAAAAGCGAATGTCAAAATGACCCAGACAAGATGATGTTAAAAACCACGAAAAATATAGGGCAAAAAAGGTCAACTGAAATGCCAGCAAGAGTTATTAAAATACACTAAATGAAAAAAATGAATAAATTAATAAATAAATAAATAAACATTACATAAAAATTTAAAAAAATTAAGGGGAGAAGATGGCCGGTATCTGAAAATTCTCGATAAAACAAGTAAGAATTAAGTAAATGATATAGTAAAATATAAGTAAATATACATATACATATATATATATATATATATATATATATATATATATATATACATATATATATATACTTGTAGTAAAATTGAATATTCAAATACGCATAATCCTTGTTCACTGCGACGAAACTACATCAAAATTTGAATGCTTTTAAAAGATATTTAATACTATTCTGTGATTATAATGCCATGAAAATTGGTAAAAAAGCAATATTTGAAAAACAATAAAACATGCACAAATTGGCCGTCATTACTTTATATAGTGTTTAACAGGCAGATCGATTGTGCTGCTTCGGTTGTCATCGCTAAAATTATCAGGTTTGGCTAGATTGATTGTCTCCCCCGTGGCTGTTCCAAGACACAAATATATATACATTATATATATATACACATATATATATATATATATATATATATATATATATATATATAAACTCCTATCTCTCTCGCGTGCTCTATCTCTCTGTCTGCATATATATATATATATATATATATATATATATATATATACATATATATATATATACATATATACAGAGAGATAGAGAGAGCAAGAGAGATAGAGAGAGAGAGAGAGAGAGAGAGAGAGAGAGAGAGAGAGAGAGAAATTCCAAGAATAAGATTGATTCCTTAAGAGGAGACTTATCGGTTTAATGCGAAGCTCAATAAATTGCTTCGGAACTTATATAGAAATGAAGAGAAAAAAAACGACCACAGAAAATATATGAACGACAATATTATTCATTTATTTAGCACTTCTTTTTATAATTATAATCGATACTATAAATGCGTCCAGGGTCACATATATTGAACCCACAATTTCATACGCAGCATACCCATTTAATTTCGTAGTAAAAGATATATTTGTTTTCTTTCGTATAGATCACTGTACTTTTCCTATTTCCATCCCCCAACAGTTTCAATATATTACCATTTTCTTCTCAGGCACAATTACTTCGCTTCTAATTTAGCTATCGCTACACGTCGCATCCATAATATGTTACCTAGCATTTTCTCTCTCAACTACTGATGTGAAGAATTATGCTTCCAAATAGCATTGTATAAAGAGTCATGGAGAGTCCCAGAAGGTGTAAAAGTGACGTCAAATGATTACATGGTTTTTTGAAGGAGCACTTTGAACCATGCCTGAAGAAGCAAAGGTTGACGTTCAGAAGAACCATTATTTTCATTCAGGATAATGCTCCCTCGCATGCAGCAAACAAAAGCAAATAATCTAGCTCCATATCACAACATTTGAAGGGACATGACTTCCACCATTCGGAACTTCGAAGAATTATGGTAGAAAATACAAGAGTATTGCAGGGTGAGAGAAATGTACATAGGCTAAGAATACTCGAAACATTGTACATTAAAACAAAAAGCCTCAAATAAATAATATAAATTATGAGTGCAGCCGGAACGTTTGGAAATGTTCGGGATAAATTTTTGAATATATATGTGTTTGTATATATAAATGTGTTATATATATATATATATATATATATATATATATATATATATATATATATATATATATATATATATATAAAGTCCGCCCACCTAACTTGTAACAACCACCACGTGAGTAGGAAAAATATATATATATATATACGTGAATTAAAAAACAATTTCTACATTTATTTCTACAATATGCCTGAGGATGATAGAAGTACTTCTGTCGAAAGCGCTCGAGATTATAGGTCCAACATATAAAATTTCGAGAAGAACACAAATAGGACTATTCGGAGATTGGAGAAGATAAAAAGGAAAATTGTAAAACAGAATAATTCCGTGCTATTCAATAATAGGTGTCTAATGAGAAAATGCTGCCTAAATATACACAATATATATATATATATATATATATATATATATATATATATATATATATATATATATATATATATACATATATAATCATATCATCTTAACAGAAAAGTAAAACGCAATCTCAATAATAATGTAAAGTCGGTTTTCTGCTAGTTTGGTTACTACAGAAGGCCAACCAAAAGCTTCATATGGAGTTCTTCTAGTAATGGTCTGTTATCAAAAAAATATATTAAGCACACTTTATACCGCCTAAACTCGAAAATATCTCTGTCAATTTTGCCTCAAATTGCAATTCAGTACATCAAAGTGGAACTATACATTACTTTGCGCGAAACAACACTAAACGGTATATATAAATGTTGTATAATCACAAAGATTAGAAAATTTTCAGATTAGCTGCTTCATCCAAAGAAAATCGCTGATAGACGTCTATAAATATGTAATATATATATATATATATATATATATATATATATATATATATATATATATATATATATAAAGAGAGAGAGAGAGAGAGAGAGAGAGAGGAGTCTTACTGTTTGTGCAGAGATTAAATCATTCTCATATCATAAAATATCTGCAAGCAGGTGCCTACGTTCAGAACCATGCAAGGATTAGCACAAAAGTCTCTCCATACGACGAAGCCTGTCCCATGAAAAGATGTATATTCTGGTGATAAAGGAGAATATATCGACTGCAAACAAATAAATCATTAATGCAAGAAATACTAACAAACAAGGAAGCAAAAGATAACGACAATGCCCGACCGCAACGCCGCTGGTTGTCGCCGTTAAACCCCCTTGCTCTTCAGCCTTTTCTTATTGCTTTCCCTACCCCGTCAGTTAAAGATTATCTGCTTCACGCATGCGCACTTTTTCATTATGTTCCATTGAACAACTCCGAGGCTTGGACCGATATGGAACCAGAAAAGCCGTTTCGTCCCCGTTCTATGAAACAACCAGGCAGAAACGTCGACCGCGAATTGGATTGCAGATGACATTAATTCAATGGATGGAAAGCGATTGGGTTGGGAGGTGTAAAGAAAGGTATTATGCACCAGCAGCGTTGCGCAAATCGCACGTGTTCGCCATCTTGCTTTTGCCCGCGATACTTCTTTCAAATATACCATGAAAATCGAAGGAACCAGACAAATGGCAGTAATATGTCCACTACAACACAGCCGGTTTGAAAAGATTAGCAAGCTCCACAATTGATCCTTCATAGCTGGAATATGAATATACCTGTGATAGATTGCATTGAAAGCAAATAATAGTTTGCGGAAATTATTGATCTGATGCGAATATCCCACAAGCCGAATACGTATCGCTTCATATATATATATTTATATATATATATATATATATATATATATATATATATATATATATATATATATATACATATATATATGTATATATATGTATATATATATATATATATATATATATATATATATATATATATATATATATATATATATATATGACTACTTCATTTATCATATATTAATGCATGGGTAGACCTAGGTAGTAAATTATAAAAACATATACGGCAATTGAGCTACACATAATATGAACTTTAGGATTCGTCATGCAGAAGCCTGGCGAATCCTTCCGTGGATGAAACGCGGCATATTCTGTGTAAATTAACTGCCATATATATTTTTATAATTTAATACTATATATATATATATATATATATATATATATATATATATAATTTATAATGAGTATAAATTGCTTATGATTAATCTAGCCGTTTAAATATTTGCTAGAATGTTGATATCACCCGTATTTCTCACGATTAACGTCGTACGTGTTAACGTTGTTCGTGTTAACGTTGTTCCTTGCTAAGCAGAGGTGGTTTAGTTATCGGGTCGAATTAATGGCTGACTGTAATCGTAACGCTCTGCACTAATGATCCCCGAAAAGATGATAAATCAGTGTGTGTATGTACAAAAATATTATATCCCCCCACTTTAAAAACTCGGTTCAAATTGAAATGAAAGTCGGTTACTTCAGTTGATGTTATAATCATAAGATCACATTAGACATCTAAACATTTGATATAAAGTTATTTTCAACTATATTTCTCGTGGTTAACGTAGGCTTTGTCGTTTGTTTCTTGCTAATGAGTGGCTTAATGGCCGACTTTGTAACAACTTGGACTGATGATTCATGAAAAGAAAATATACTAGTGTTTGTACGTCTGAAAAAATAAGTATATTAATAATAATTATATATATATATATATATATATATATATATATATATATATATATATATATTAGGTACGGGCAATTAATGGCTGCTTCGGTAGGAGGGTATGGGTTTCAACGCCGGTTAATCATAATATTTTTTAAAATTTTCGAGTACTTTTTTATTGTATTTGAAAAGTTAATTTCTCAAAGAAAAAAAGTGTGTGAAATAAAAAATACATGGAATAATTTTATCTCAAATCTGAAAAACCGTACATTTCACGTAAACATTCATCATGAAAAAACTCGGGTTTACATTTTTTGGCAGGAAAAATATACGTTTTCTGGAATTATTTCCAAGTGGAGTATTAAGTTAAAGTCGTAAGATAATGAATTAATACAATAAATGTACTTAAATTTTGCTAAAAAAATAATAATTATTCAAAAATGTATCACTGGTAGGAACGAGCATTGTTTATCGTATCCATAAAACATCTGGTGGTGAAAGTCAAATATGTATGGAAGGTCAAATTAGACATAATTTTTCTTTATTTAACAATGTTTCGGTATACAGAGCGACTTTTTTTTTCTTTTGAGTCGCAGACCCTCCTTCCTTCTTTTAAAAATGCATAAAAGTTAATTAAATCCATTAATTATACTACAGACTAAATTATCAGTAGTATAATATATGGATTTAATTAACTTTTATGAAAAAAAAAGTTAGCAACATTATAATTAATATTAATACAGAATTACAATTGGTAAAGAAAACAATTTATAATCATTGAAAAAATTACACATTGAAAAAATACAAACTTGCGTTAGAATTTATCAAAATGGTGGGAGCTCCTACAACACTTGCAATTTTTATACAACTGATCAACTGTTATCTAATAACTGTTCATATTTGAGAAATCATATTAGTGTGAGATAGACACGGTATATATAAAGAGAAAGAGGGTACGTTTTAATACACAATGAGAAGGGATTTAGATATATAGATAGACATACAGAGAGATTGATAGAGATATTGATAGAGAGCTTGACATTCATACGTTTGGCAGTTCTGAGGATGTTTCTATAAACATTATTGTAAAGTTTGCAGGTTGAAACAAGTAACATAGCAAGCAATGCACATGACGACTCAACAAACAAAGGTAGATCAAATGAGAAGTGTATTAGGAAAAGGTATATTTACAGGATATTTACATAATGGTGTCAAATAAGAGAGTCTTTGCTGGAGAAACATATCTGCTCTCGGCGGCCTTCGGTGGCTTCTGGTGAACACACACTCAGACTAACTGAGTCTTCCTATTTATGTGTAATTAATATCCACATATGCAAATGAATGTGTGCCACCACAACAATTATCTTTATTTTTGACATGAGGATGTCCAGTATTTATCATAATGAAGGAGCATTCATTGTTTATAATAGCTGAGGAGGAGAGGCATTCTTAAAATTATAGAACACATTCTGAAATGAGTTTATACACATTCTTATAAATACAGATGAGTGGAACACCAGTCTATAATACAAATGCACAATAGCTTTCTGCTGAATTACATAACACAAAGACGCAGATACAAAATTATGAAGTTGTTCGTTTATTCCATTCAATCGGCCAATGGCTTTGCATCAAGGAATTCAAAGTCTCTACATGATTTTTTCCTTGTCTCCTTCGCTTCCAATGTTCGATGTCAGCTCTGTCTGTCCGACGCTGTCCCGGCCTGACTTCTCTCTGACTCCCTTTACTTCTGACTGACTGACTTACTGACCGAAAGCTCTCTATATTGAGAACTCATGACATCATTACATGACCAAACAACGTGCATATCGGATTTGTGGCCTGATATGTCTCACGTGTCCAAGCATGCATCGTTCCTCACATATTTGCAACGACCGATTTCTCTCTAACCTAATTTTTTAACCCACTTTACAAATATGTTTAACATTTTCTATTGTTCGGATCTAGATTCCTCATTTTAATTTCATTTCATTAACAGAAACAAAATTGCATAATCACATTCCTTTTTCAATAAACAGATATCTCATTTAATTATGTTAACTAAACAATGATTAATTCTACATCCCATTTTCAATAAAATTCTGTATTATTTATTTTAACATATGATCTAAATTCTTAATTCCAATCCTAGCTTCGCAGGTTCGAATCCCCGGCTATCCTATGTCATATTTACTCACTTACAAGAATAGGGTACTTGTTCTTGTAACACAACGAGTAAATGGCTTGCAACAGAAAAAGTAAAGAAAATCGGTATTCATAAAACGGAAATGGGACTATGTCCAGTGCGACAATTTTACCGTCCCCCTCTTCATAGGCTAAGGCATAACAATTCTACTGCAGATATTTTTTAACTTATCTTTCCAAGGATCCTACTGTGAAATTCTAGGCCGAGCATTACTGCTTGTACGGTGATTAAATGTTCAAGTACACTAATGAAGTTTAAAAGTGTAAGTTTGTAAACATAGGTCAAAATCGAACTGTTCTTTTTAAATACTTTTTTTTCTAATATAAATTTCGATGCGTACCAGTTTCATTCCTAAACATAAATTATTGAGACACAATTCAAGTGATCAATGTACACTTGTTTTTAATTATAAAAAATATGGGTAAATGCTTCAGAGTCCATACAGAACAATGTAAGATGCACACAAAGAGTAATATATCTATAATATAAATCTGAATGTGTGCGTGTGTGTGTGCGTGTGTGCGTATGTGTGTGTGTCTGTGTCACGAATAGACTCCTATATGTTTGACTATTTTAAAAAACTGATTAAATATAATGAGAGAAGATGTATCGAGACACAGGAATGAATATGTTTGATCCTGCAGAACGGTTGTTCATTAAAATTGTGGGGTCTTCGTACGCGCATCGTCTAGAAAGTATGGAAATAAAAAAAAATTAAAATAAAAAAAAACGTTTACAAATGTTTTGGATATAGATGTCCATAATAATTCTTTGATAAGTATCTTTTAACTTAAATAGGGATGGTATAATAAAATTGTGGGGTCTGCGTTCGCGCCTGGCCTCCATAGAATTGAAATAGGCGCACACTTTAATAAAGACTTTTCATATATATCTGCGTAAGTATACTTTGATAAGTATGTTTCAGTTTGAAGAAATATGGTATAATAAAATCATGGGAGGTTCGTTCTCACGTGACCTCCATAAAATGGAAATATGTCACAAAGTTTAACAAGGTGTTTTAATATAGATGCACAGAATATTGTGATAAGTGTTTCAATGTGAACAGGTGTGGTATAATAAATTATCGGGTTTATCTATTTTATTTTTACTTTCATCACATTTTGCTTTGGTTTTGCTAACCCCAAATTCTACCAAAATTTACAACCCTACCTTTTCATAACCTATCATACTTTGATAAATCAGAGTCCATTTTCTGTAGGCTGTTTTTGAATCTCGTCAACGACGGGTGCTTTTGCTATATATAAAGTAGTAGCATTCGTGTGGGTGTGTCTGTGTGTACAACTACTAATCACCAAAGAAATATAAAGATCATATGTATGTACACCTCTCCTGGTCAAGAAATAGTAATGCCTATATTAAGATACTTCTGTCAAAGGAGAGGCTATATTGTATACGAATTTTCAATACATGGCATTCTTTAAACAACTTTTTCATTACTGAGTTACGGACATTATCATATCACATTAAATGCAATCTATTTAAATAATTACCTTGATGATATTATTATTCGACATAATAGCTTTGATTTAACTGTACTAATTATTTTTTTTTAATCATTTAGTTTATTTACATTTCAAGATATGTCTGATTTAATTTATTTCATCTGAAATCTAAAATCGTCTTATTTTCAAACCAAAAACCAGAAAAAACTAAAAGGGAAATAACTGTGATAGCTTAATTGAACAAAAATTGTTTAAACGGGGCACGTTATTAAATATTTCCTGTTTTTGTTTTCATTTCGAAATATTATTCTAAGCTGAATTATTTTATATTTTAATTCAGAGGAAATTTTTTTCACTTATTCTTACTTTTTAAGTACCTTTTTCATTTGTTAGAGAAAAATTATTAAAACTAATGTCCTCATTTACTTGCATCCTCACAAGAGCAGAGTTAGTCAGAGACACATGTGAACAAAATCCATCAACTCCTGCTCTTTTTTTTTTTTGCTTATAAAAGTAAATCGGTGTTGCCCAGTATTTATAATGATAATTATATCACAGCAAGTGCGTTTATTTGTCTGCGAAACAGATTGTCTTTATAATTTATTTAATATCTTAAATTAAAAATGGTCAAGTTTTAGGACATGGCCCAGCGTCGTTTAACCCTTAGAAAAAATGTTCAATGTCAAGTTTCTTTCGAACTCCTCAAAAAACTTGAAAATGATGACTTTTAATATTTGTCGATAGTGCTAAAAGTATCAGATATGAATTTGGGGCAAAAAAATATGGTCAATGTCAAGTTTCTTTCCAACTCCTCAAAAAACTTGAAAATGACGACTTTTAATATTTGTCGATAGTGCTAAAAGTATCACATATGAATTTGGGAAAAATAAGCAGTTTTCATGATATGAAAAATTACTTTTTTCAAAAATGGGGGATCACTTTCCTATATAAATGTAACGTAAAATAGGCACCCACTTTCTAACCACTTCACAATTTTTCATATCTAGAACAAATTACACTGTGGTATTCGTTTTCAGAACCACCGAAAACCGGCACTGTTTTTTTACTAAGATTTTTTTTTTTTTTCCTAATTTAGGACGTAAAAAATGCTGTCACTAAGGTTACACGAGCGGTTTACAAAAATATAATTTTGTTTTTCATTTTCTTTTTGTGGTGGGTATTCAATTATAGAATTTGTATAGATTTTACAAGGTGCTTCTGTAGTTTACTTAACCACTTCCTAATGTAAACAGAATTTTTGTGAAATGTTAAACTGCGGAGGCACCTATTCACAACTATACAAGTTGTATAATGAAAAAAAGAACGAAACACAAAAGTATGCTTTTGTAAACTTACTAACAGCATAATTAGCGTCCTAATTATGAGATGAAAACATGAACGCATCTTTTAGTAAAAAAAAAACAGCGCCAATTTTCGGGGGTGCAGAAAACGAATATCACAGTTAAATTTGTTTTGTGATATGAAGAAATTACTAGGTAACAAGAAAGTAGGTGCTCCTTTTACGTTCAATTTATATAGGAAAGTGATCCTCCACTTTTTGAAAAAGTAATTCCTTCATATCATGAAAACTGCGTATCTGACCCAAATTTAAACGTAGTATTCGTTTTCAGCACCACCGAAAGCCATTAAAAGTTATAATTTTAAATTTTTGGGGGGGGGGAGTTGGAAAGAAACTTGACATTAACAAAAAAAATTAAGACCTGTTTTTTTTGTTGCCCAATACGTTTAAACAGACTTTATAAATAATATGGAAGAAGAAATTTGGAAAAGAAGTAAACATTTAAGCGTGGGGAATAACTTTTCTGTATAAATTTAACGTAAAATGAGAACCCAATTTTTGGCCACAAGGCATTCAACCAGCCATCTGATCTCTAGCATTTTTTCAAGTTTGGCGATCGAGAGGGGATAAAACATGACAAATAGAAACATTTTTAGTTTTTTTTTTTCTGGTTGGGGGTGCGGGAATTACATTTGAATCATAAAATAACGATAAATTTAATTAATTTTTATGAAACCATTATGTACTTCACTTAACAATTTTATAAACAGAACGAACCACATAATAGGACGAATTCAATCTTTTTTTAGGGGGAGGGGTGATTGCATTAAAAATATAAAATGACGACAAATGTCATTAAAATGTTTTTCGAATTAATTTTTGGTAGACGTTCCCCCCCCCCGATTGCACCGGCAATCACTGCTGATGAAAATAATTAGTATACCGGTGTGTTTCAAACAATACTTCATGTCAACCCAGGCAACGCTGGGTACCCATGCTACTATATATATATATATATATATATATATATATATATATATATATATATAAGTGAACGTGTCTGTGTGTGTCTGCGTGTCTGTGTACATTTCCCTACGCAATAACTCTGTCAATTTTAAGTCTACAGACTCGGAATTTGATATACAGGGTACTAGGATTTGGAACAATGCATTTAATCCGTTTTCGAACAGAAATTCGGCTGTTAAGGGGTCAAAGTTCAACGATGTGTCCTTTGATAACTCTACCAAAATCCTTCGTCAGTTTTGGGTCTAAACACTTACTTCATTTAATCACATAAATTAATATACGAAGATATAATTTTATGCGAAAATTTCTCAGTATTTACTTCAGCAGTGCTCGATACATAGTTAAAGCTATGTAGTAAGTTATGAAAATATATATGGCAAAAAGCTACAGTGAATATTCCGCATTTCCTCTCGTGAGAATTCATCAGGCCTATGCGAAAAGTTGTGGTTGTAGCGCGTTTATATATACGCACATGCTACTGAGCTTTTTGTTAGCCAATCAGCTTTCTATTGGTTATCTTCGCTATTCTAATCAGAGCAAGCTTAGGTGTATTTAGATGAGTTTTTTTTCAATATATTTATTTCGGATATTATATGTATATATATATATATATATGTATATATATATATATATATAATTATTTTTTTTACTATAATAATTAAATACCTACAGACACTAGTATTTCATCCTTTCGGGATTCTTCAGTGCAGGGTGTCACGATTACTACCAGTCGAACGATTCAACCCCCGCGACACGAGACATCTCTGGCTTGATTAGCGGAGGCCGTATCCATTCGGCTACTATTAACCGTGTGAAATAGCGTTGAATTTTAAACATTTTAATTTAAATGTTCATTACGTCAGACAGACAGTGATCAAATCGTTATACGATGATCTACGCATAAGAGCTAAATTGACCGACTTTTTAATTCAACGGAAAGTGCTCAACGATAAGAAACGAATTTCTTAAAGGGGCTGTCATAATTATTTTTTTTACTATAAGAATTAAATACCTACAGACACTAGTGTTTCATCCTTTCGGGAGTCTTCAGTGCAGGGTGATTCTTCAGTGCAGGGTGTCACGATTACTACCAGTCGAATAACTAAATAACTAAATATAACTAAATAAGTATACAAACACACAAAGACACACATACACACACACACACATATATATATATATATATATATATATGTGTGTGTGTGTGTATGTGTGTCTTTGTGTGTTTGTATACTTATTTAGTTATATATATATATATATATGTTTATTTTATTTTTCTTTATTTTAATTATTTATTTATTCTCGATTGTTATTGTCAATTAAAAAAAAGTATTTTGAATAGCTATTCTAGAGTAAATTTTATCTGATGCACAGAGTTGTTCGCTATTTATCTCCTAGGGTTTAATAACTATTGAGGTTCTATATATATATATATATATATATATATATATATATATATATATATATATATATATATATGTATATGCGTTACACTAGATGGTAATTATTTTGCTAAATAGTTTTTGATTCCTACAAAAAATTAACCTACAACATTTATTTGAACATAATTGAATACAACCAGCAAAATTTAAATTAAAAAAAAAGTAATCACAACGTTCATAAGGTGATGCACAATCAATGTTCTATTATTAAAAAGACGACAAAACTTGTATCTGTTGTTAAGTGTCCTATATATTGTATTTATATTGATTATATAAAATCACAAAAAATAATTTGGTAGTCCCAATATCAGTCTTAGAAAGAATTAATTCATATATTTGTTGCTATGAGATGTATCGCCAGTATGTTTATGAAACCGAATATGTCATTTAAAATCTTGAAATGGTTCAGTAGTATGTTTCTACATCGAAATATTTTAACATATTCCGGGTTATTTTTAAAATTGTAAAATTTGTTGCCTGTTTTTCTTTTTGTTTTATTTTATTTCAAAATAGTAGTAAGACCTCAACGCACATGCTATCTTTATTGTATTATATGTTAGTTAATATGCGCTTAAATATAAAGTTTTCTTTGTTTATTAACTGTTTAAATTATGACCAGGTCTTACATGAATTGATTTTGTGAATGATATTAAAGCCACTGTATGTGTTGGCGTGTGCGTGTGTGTGCGTGTGTGTGTGTGCGTGCGTGTGTGTGTGGGTGTGCATGCGTGTGCCGAGACAGGAACAACTGGATGTGTCAAGATAGAGCCATGGTAAAAAAAGTTGGAATATATAGTCTAGGTTGGGTGAGGAATGTAGAGGTTAGTGCTTCGTTCTATTCCAGCTGGGTGTTGTATGGTTGCAGAAGAAAACGAAATATCCACAGACTTAATCACTTGCGTGCGTTGGTTTCGTAAACAATACATCTAGACACAAACGAGACGTACAGGCCGTCATGAGACTCAACGATTCGGGACATGAAAATTTAACGAATTAAATTCAATAGAAATGGAAAGGAGAGGCTGCAGGCTTTTAAAAATAAAATACGAAAATTGTAAATTGCCTTCTGAATTTTAAAAGCATCTCTCTATATATACATATTAGTGTGTGTGTGTGTGTGTGTGTTTTCATTTTATAATGTGTATATTAATGCGTGTTGTGTGTGATATTTTTTTATTTGCGTTTGTTTAGTTTTGTCTTAAACTTGACGTCGAGCAAATTACAAGAAGTCATTTTGGGAGGGAAACCGCCGCTCTGACTATACAGCTAATTAGATACATTGTTGATATGGACAAAAGCGAACGACTCCCGCTGACGGAGATATTACGTGACAGACCTGCTTTCATTGGCGTTCGATTTTATTCCTCACACACCACCCATAACCGATCGCTATTCATTTATTCTTGCTTTCCATCGTTTTCTCTCAATCTCCCTGTGTCAGGTTACTCATTCTATTTCTTTCTTTCTTTCGCCACATCAACTTCCTTACTTCCCTAAAAGTCTTCACTTCTTTCTTCCTCTATTTCTCTTTCCATCTCTCTCTTTCTGTCTATCCTTTACTCCTGATATATATATATATATATATGTATATGTATATATATATATATATATATATATATATATATATATAAGAGCAAGCAGTTAATAAAGCATGTTAAAACCCTTTTGAATAGAGTGGTAAAACCATATTTAATTATAAAAAAAGAAGCACAAAATAAGTGGATAGTCTTTAATACGCGTGTTTCGAAGAAATACTTACCTTCTCATCAGAAGGTAGGAATTAGTAAAATGGGGGGGGGGTCGGATTTTGCTTGCAAAAGTATTTAATGAAACTACAAGTAAGTCATAGATCTTACTTGGTAACAAATAGTGAATATATATATATATATATGTATGTGTATATATACATTTATATATATATATATATATATATATATATATATGTGCATTATAATAACGTTAAAACATCAGTTATGTAAGGTCAATGAAGTTAGGCAACAATATTCTTGAGCAGTACCATATTTGTGCCCATTTGGATATGCTACGCGCTGTATGTATTGCACCGGACGTAAGAAAATTCCAGGTTGGTATACGAGAGCGCGTTCATCCATTGGGAGGAATTCATCAACAAGCTTCGTTAAGACATGCATCTGGAAAAGGGAAGACTAACATGTAAAAACTTTGTCTATTGTGTACTCTGTCTGATGGAAGCTATTGCACCGACTGAGATTAACAGTTGTTTGAAAAATGTGTTTTTTTGTTTTCATGAAGCCTTTCTTACTATTAAAAAAAAATCATCCGGGTGGCTTTCCGAAAACTTAGTTGTTATGGGCGAGATAATACGTCTAAATCCTTAAGAAAATACCTCATATATGTAATATGTGGAAATATATTAACGTTAAGTTGTATTTCCTTGTTATTTGTTGACATCTGTAATATGAAATATTCTTTCAGATATTTTTTTATTAAATCAACAAATTTTCGTCTGCTTTCTAGTAGGGGACAACAGTATCGACAAGGTTTATATGTAAACTCCTCTGAATCCATCTCAATCTTATAGACCAGATCTTGAATTTTTCGACCTATAAAGGTCAGTCCTTAGGGTGATCTTGTAGAAATGTTTCCAAACATACATAGATAAATGACATTTAAATATTCAAATGAATACACATTCATATATATATATATATATATATATATATATATATATATATATATATATGGGGGGGCTTGTATGAATTCCAGATTATATTTATATTTATTCCAACCTTAAAACGACAATGAATAATAAAATGTGTATATATGAGTACTTAATGATAAATAAGGAAACATGAAAATACACTTCATCTTTAGAAATGATACTTTTATTTTTATTAATTATTATTTATTTCTTATTGAATTTTTACCCCAGACAAAACGCAGGGCAACCTAGTGGTGAGGAGATACTATTTGGGACGATATTTTGGGTGTCGGGCAGAGTAATATACGGAAACAATCTTAGTGTGCTCTTTCGACAACAAACTCATCGGGAGTTAATCCTTGGTGAACAGAAATACAAAACTAAATGAATTTAATTATCACTAAAGAGCAAATACCTAGGTATCCACAAGGAGAAAACGAAGGGAAAGTTCGTGCAAGAAATGCATACAATTATATAAAATTCATTTACATACACATTGTAGAAGTTATGAGAATGATTAAAATATATCCTCGAACAAGTCCAATTATATAATAAATTCCTACTGTCGACAGAAACCTGGCCTACATGCAATAATTGAGACTGACTCCAAAATGTTTAAATGATTCTGAGAGTATGTTGTGTGTAAGATTCTAAAACAGCACATAATTTATGCAGTAGTACAAGCTGGATTTACGTTTAGGTATTGACAAGATTCCCAATCTAATTTCTGTTAGGATATGCGTTCTATCTTTGATGGACATAGTGGTCACATATTTTATTCGAAATATTAAAAAAAAAACACTGTTTTAAAAAGTATAACACAGAAACACGTGTTGCGATAAGTAGAAGCGTTAATTATTTTGCTTTTGGTAACTTTTTTTGTAAAGTATTTGCTTTTCCATATCCTCGATGCCCACGGCTTTTCCTTTTACATATACTACATTGTTCTATTTCAGATCCGATCCCTGCTTAATATTTTGTCTGTGCTTATCAGCTTTTGTCAATGGTTTTTTTTTTTTTGCTAACAGGTTCAGAGTATCCATATATATGTTGCGGTTTATTTTCGTTTGTGTCTGTAAACTTGTACAGCGCATAAAGTTTGCTAATATAGTTTAGTGTATTCATGACTTGTAAAAATTAATAATGATAAACACTCATTCTTAGAAGACGTCTTTCCCTATGTTACGTTGATGCTCTATAATAAATGGTTGAGTGTTTTTTTACATAAACGTCATTACTTATCAAGGCCGATAGGCCACTCAAGGATAAGGGTTAAAGAGTGTAGAGTAGTCAAAAGGACAATATAGTAATCGATAGTAATGGAAGTTCGGTAAATTTGTTAACTAAAGTGGAACGGCTCATTAGAAATTTGTTCACGTTGGACTTGAAGACAACCATATTATAGACAGCTGGAAAGCAGGAAAACGGAAGACAATTCCACAGGCGGGCAGTTCTAAGGAAGAAGCTTTGATCATGGAATCTATGTTTAGGTTTAGGTACAGATAAAGAGTGGGGAAAATTATTGATAATGTTTTCAGCTAGTCTAGTGTTTCTTGTGAAAGTTTTGCAAGGGGGGACCATAGATTGAAGCTCAGGTGAACACTTTCCATGAAAATAACGATAAAGCAGAGACAAACTCGCAACATCTCTTCTGTGAGACAGAGGTTGCAGCGAAGAGAAAAGGGCATCTCCCACCAGGCCACGAAGTCTATTTTGAACCCTATCAAGGCAGGACAAGTCTTTTCTAGCAGCTCCTGCCCATATGTGGCAACAGTACTCCACCCTTGGACGTATCTGGCTCTTATATAGATAGAGAATTGCATCAGCAGTGATATATATACTGGATCGATAGAAGGATCCGACCATTTTTCCAGCGGCCTTGGCAACAGATTTGATGTACGTATTCCATTTAAGATCAGGAGTAAAGGTCAAGCCCAGAAGTCTGTCAAAACTTGAGGCTTCCCCAAGACGAGATCCATTCATTTTAATTGATGCCAGATGGGGATCAGAGCGTTGATGATGTAAAGATAGAAGCTTGGTTTAAGATGCATTAAAAGTAACCAGCCACTCCTTTCCCCATTGTACAACGTGATCAAGATCAGAGGAGAGAGAATCGGAGAGAACTTGGTCGTTTACTGTCTTAGATGTGCTACCATAGATGGTAGTGTCATCAGCAAAAATGTCTACGAATGATGTAAGGATGTTAATTGGAAGATTATTAATGTAGATCAGGAAGAGAGTTGGGCCCAGGATCGACCCCTGAGGGACTCCAGCATTTATACTGTGAGCTTCTGATTTTCGCCCATCAACTACTACTCTTATGAACCTATCAGAGAGAAATGATTTAATAATTGAGAAGACATTTCCAGCAATACCATAGCTGGAGATCTTGTGAAGTAAATCCTTCTGCCATACCCTATCAAAGGCCTTTGATATGTCAAGAGCAATTGCCCTAGAAAGGTTTCCTCTGTGGAGAAATTCGCTAATCCTATGAGATAAAACTGTAAGCACATCTACTGTAGATCTAGCAGAACGGAAACCATATTGTGTGTCACTAAGAAGGTTATTTTGGCTGCGATGGTTGATTACCTCTATATTTAACACAGATTCCAGCAACTTACTCATGACGGAGAGGAGACGTATTGGCCTGTACTGAGAGGGGGATGAGCGATCACCTGAATTATTAAATTCAGAGCATACTGATGAGATTTTCCAGGGTGATGGGAAGCAATTCTCCTTAAGACAACGTTTAAACAGTTTAGTAAGTATGGGTGCTAGTTCTGGTTGAAGTTTTTTGAGTACTATAATTGGAATATCGTCAGGGCCGGTTGCTTTACTGGAATCAAGGTTTTTGATTAGCTTGGCAACATCACATACAGATATTTGTATATCACATAGTGTGTTTTCTGATAGAGGAGGAAATATTGGGGGTTGACGGCCTTGGTCGCAAAGGGTAGAATTTGCTGCAAAGTTATTGGCAAAGAGTTTGGCTTTGTCTGATGCTGGCGAGATTAACTCAGGGTCATTGATGATAGTTGGGATGGAGCACACGCTTCTGTTCAAGATTCTGTTTGCAATTTGCCAAAACTGGTGGGAACCAAGCCGCTGCTTAGCTACTTTGGACTTGACGGACTGAGCATGTAACTCTCTTGCGTTCTTTATTACTTTCTTACAATGGTTGCTGCAGTCCTGAAAGCGGCTTTAGTTTCCATACATCTATTACGTTGGAAGCAGTGGAAAAAGTGATTTGTGTGCGCAATAGCAGCAGCACATTCTGGAGAAAACCATGGCTGGCTGTTAGGTTTTTGCTGGAACTTTTTCGAGGGTATGAAATTGTCTATACCTACAATTAACCATTCTGTCAGTTACTTATAATTAAATGATAGATATTATACCTACACGCATGCTTAGCTCTCATCAATGTTAGGGTTAAAAAAAGTGTACTGCAACAATTCTTGCTTTATATATATATTTATATGTACATGCATTTATATGTATGTATTTGTGCATATGTAAACATATTGATATATATATCCATATGTAGACACATTAGTATGTATGTAGGCATTACGTAGATACCCACACGCATGTGTATACACACGCGCGCGCAAACACACACATTTTGTGTGTGTGTGTGTGTGTATACATTTATTTATATGAAAAAAAAACACATTTTAATATCGCTACCCGATCCTAATAGTGTTTCGATCAATTAATTACAAATAAGAAACGTAAAAGTTTAGGTATTCAAAATCCAACTTAAGGATTTGAACTTACAAAAGAAGTGATTTGTGTGGACTGAAGCGCTCGTTAATTATTTATAATTTACTGAAACATTTTAAGCTTCGTATGTACTGCTCTGTTTATTCTTGAGCACTGTTATATGAACAGAGTTCAATTAATTAGTTTATTAATACATGCATATCTCTCTCTCTCTCTCTCTCTATATATATATATATTTATATATATATATATATATATATATATATGATTGCAGCGTCTTGACAGACGAGTGTCACTCCCTCAACCATTTAAAGTCCATGAGCGCAACAATGACTTTCATCGCAACAGGACAATTTTTGTAGACAAATGACCGAGGGAGTATCTATACACAGATGATGTTACATAGTCTAGCTTTGTACGACAGATAAGTCTCTCTCTCGGTTCAAAATGTTGAGATCCAGCAACAAGCAAGCACAAGATAGCCACCAAAAAAGTTAAACTGCAGATCAGCTTAATCCGGGTACTGGTCTCCCGCTTTATGTTTTTTCTTTTTTAAAACAGAGATTTGCTTCTCCTAGAAATGTTGCCTTACCACAGCTTACGGGAGCCCTCTCCACCCCAGCACACACATACACACAAATGCACACGGTGCTTGTTGGCCGTTGAGCCCCCAAAAAGGGCTCATTCGTCCTTTGAGACTTCTTTATTTTAATCCTTCAGGGAGACTAGTCACCCTCCCTACCAAACAAGTCTGGTGGGGGAACCAGTTTAGTCGCCTGTGATCCGACCATATATATATATATATATATATATATATATATATATATATATATATATATATATATGTGTGTGTGTGTGTGTGTGTGTGTGTGTGTGTGCGTGTGTGTAATTATATAATGCAGTTTTGCTTGTGATGGGACTATAGATCTTTAACTCGGGTTATCGCAAACATTTTGTCGCTACTCTGAAATCGACGAACCCATTGACAAACCATGCTGACATAAAATGATCGGCTTTGATCGCTTCAATTTCTACACACAAAGGAAATCAATGACGCACCTCAATTTGTGACGCACCGGAATGCCAGAAGTTGCTTTCTCAGAGTCTCACATTAAGGTATCTCATCAATATCTTCGAGAGAGATGAAACTTTCAGGTCATGCAAACATATTGCAATTTGCAATAACATCATTATCATATCGAGTGGGAAAAGCAATATGAGTCATTACTTTTTAGACGCCCTTCCTATCTATCTCTCTCTCTCTCTCTCTCTCTATATATATATATATATACATATATATGTGTGTGTGTATGTGTGTGTGAATGTATGTGCTTGTTTGGCATAATACGTAATAATCTCTTTTATTTATATATAACATGAACTCATGTTATTTTGACCTTAATAGGATTAAAAATCAAGACATTTCATGCAAATGTAATATACGCAAACTGCAGTACAATATCTGAGGTGTATTATAGGCATATTTCCTCTCCACTTCATCGCTAATCGTAGATTCCTATATTTTTTTCTGTAAGAGTTCACTGCCAAAATCGGTTAAGACTATGAGAAGTAGTAAAATCTTTTCTCTCTAATAAATGCCTCCTTCCTCCGCCACCCATTTACACGGTTGCGGGATCGATTCACAAGGGGCCGTTACGAACGAACGCCGGTTTCGGTGTTCTGTAGTTCGAAGTTGCTTAAAAAAGCTGGAATGGAATTTCATCGTGCCTTTCCGTTCTATGCTTCTTATTGGGTGAAACGTACCACGGAATTAACCGATAGCGACATTCCCACAAACAATTATTCTTATTCTACGCTTATTTTACGTTACTTAATTACCATTTATATTACTACAACAAATTGCAAGCATACTATTCAAACTCTTTTACAGAAATTCGTGGTCTACAATACGACTTCAGTTTTCAAATAGAAAATCGCATTTATTACACGTTTGTATCTCTTTTAGCGTAGCCTCACCGAATCGATAGGTTATTTATGCGATGTTTTCGCTTTTCGCTGTTTTTGTTGTGTTTGTTTATCCGAACATGCTTATCATTTTTCTCCTTATTTTTGTTACACACGTTTTACGTTTCGGTTTTTCCGATTTTTTAAAATAAGTTTAACATCACTTTTTTAATAATATTTAAACTTCACTTATTCTTTACTCCCCCCCTATACAATCACCTCCAAACACCCGAGCAACGCCGGGTACACCCGCTAGTTATTAAATATATTTAAAATATCTCTGAAATAAAAAAAGAAATAAACACACACATTTTTAATTTGGCACATCTGCTATCAATAAATTAGTGTGCAGATGTCTTCACTGCCATGGTTTACTTGTAATCTCCCACCATATTAATGCTGTGTCACAACTAGGGCTATGGCAATAGCACATTCTTAATATTTTTTTTAATCTCTAGCATATATCTGACACAGACACGGTTAATCAATCAAGAACCACGTCACTCTATATATAAACATATAAGACATTTACTGATATACACTCGAAAGTCAAAATAATGAGAAGAATATTCTCTACTCATAGCCCTAGTTATAACCAAAAATTGAATATTACAACATACAGAAAATAAACATAAGTGAGATATGAATTTAGGGATTATCAATATAGTGTTCCTCGCCTAATTTTAAGTACAACTAATATTTTATTAGTATATGTACATATATATACTCTTGCTGCTGATGGCGGTGTCCATGTTTGTTCTGATAATGATGCTAGCGATAGATATTACTAATTTATATCCAGAATGCATTATGTGACCAATGTACGTCCTGCAGTAAACATAGCTAATCAACCCGATTTATTTAATCATATTGTCTCTTTGCTATAATTGATGATTATGTTGATGATTAACCCCGCTGACAATGGCCAATCTCGGTGCGCCGGCGTGACGCTAATCAACGAACCCTCTCCGCGAAGGCGTACAACGATCAATCGAATCATAATTTTGGCAACGCTGTTCGATTGCGTTCCTACCGTCACAACCGCCCTTTCTACTGGCCACCATCATGCTTGCCCTTTGATGATGCTCGAATTCTGGAATGAAGTTATGTTCTTCTTTAATGAAGGCAAACCGTTGGTCACAAAGACTACAAGGCAGAGCAGATTTTCTCATGTTTGCATGGCCTATGGGATGTTCCAAACGTAATGCCTCCTATTTTTATTCCTCTCGAATGGACCAGAAGAGACTGTAAATGGCATTGGGATGATGAATGCAATTATGCATTCATGACCTAACATTTTCACTTCCCTGTTGACGATATTGACCGATTTACTTTTAGAATGCAATCAGTGTCATGGATGTGCTTCAGAAGCAGAGCTAACGTTGAATTTTTTCATGCTGAAAAAATTAATTGATCAAGATTCGCCGGCGTTTTTTTTTTGGAGGGGGGTATTTAATTTCAGATTGGCAGCAGACATGTAAGTTAGAAATCGAACTCCGACATTTTTACGAGCGAAGCATGTCAAGTGGCTGATGAAAGTTCATTGTGATTATGTAGAAAATACATTTTAAAGGATAAAATTCAATCGTTTTCGGATTTCTACTCCCTTTTTGTAACTCTTACATTTTTTTTACCTTTTGAATTAAAAATAGAAGGTCACATATTTGGAACAACCCTTAAAATGAATTTATTTTCGAAGTATGATATGATTTTAAATACAAATAATAAGTTACTTGATCGTGCGTCATAAATCACGAAAAACATCATCATCGCAAACATTAAACAAATGAGAAACGAATTACCTTCCTTTTTTACTCATTCTTTATCAATTAAAGCTCATTTAAACCATTTCCTTTCCAACAATTTAAGCTAATTTATTTTATAATTTAAAGAAAGTCGTGTTGACAGGAAACTGGCCTATTTTAAATTTTAGTTTCTTTTACAATAAATAAAATGTGCAAGTGAATGCACATCTACTCTTTTATAGAAAAAATTATTCAGAAAAAAAGGCAAAAAAAAACAATGATTTTAGCTTTGAAAGATAACAAAAGAATTTGTTAAAATTTGTTTTAATTCGTCGTTACTGGTTTTATTTCATTTTTTTCTATTTTTTTTCAATGTTTTAAGAGTTTACAACTACCGTGGAATTGCCATGGATTCTGCTCGTAAATATTTTATAACGATATCCTTTAATTCTAGTTTAAAGCATCATGGCCAATGTATAAGTAAATAGTAAATAAAATCCGATGATCTATACAATGCTTAAAGATCTAATATGTTTTTGGCTTGTTTGTATTCTGCTGTTTTTTTCTCATTCATTTGCAAATAAAACCGAGTACGAAAAAGAAACGTTCTCTGGTTTCAATATGTCAAAAGATATCAGGTGAATCGCGACTACAATATATTAACGTATATTGTATAGAAAACCTATAAATAAAAAAGGGCTTATAATCGGTAAATATTTAAATCAATGGTAAAATCAAGGGTCAGTAATGAACGTTTAAAATGTGTGTATTATTGCGTATGAAATCGAAAAGAAACACCTTTTTGTAAGTTTGTTTTCTCGATGACGACGATTTGAATTTCTGTTTACTCTGAGGGAAATGAAAATCCTTCTTAGTTGATAAACGTTGAAAATGAAAAGTTGGTAAAAAGCGTCATAAATAGCTTTGATAAATGTTTTAAGATCCACAAATAGGTATAAGTGTCCTGGCATAGTACATCGTACTACTATAAATGGCCCAGAAAATGTAGTAGAGAGGAGGAAAATTCTTTAATTCTTTAAATTACCTGTAGCATTGTTTAAATTACCTGTAACATAGTTTGAATTACATGTAGTGTTATCAAAGACGCTGGAAGTGCTCTCCATTCGCATCTATGCATTTTTGGGCCTGTTTAACAATGTCTGAAGACTCTGCCTGCAGACCTTCTCTGACGATTCTCCTGATAGCATTGGTAAAGTGGTCGTTTACAGGCGTTGAAGTGTTGCCATAGATAGACATGTCGCCAGCATAAATGTCTATGAATGATTTTAGGATGTGATTTGAGAAATCATTGATGTAGATAAGTGTGCCCCTTAATTGACCCCCTGAGGGGCTCTAACATTAATAGTGTGAGCTTCTGTTTCCTCATCATCAATCGCTACTCTCATGAATCTACCAGACAGAAATGATTTAATAAATAAAAAATACATTTCCTGCTACATCAAGCTAAAGATTTTATGGAGTAAGTGCCCTAGAAAGGATGCCCCCGTCGAGAGATTTGCTAATCCTTTGAGATATAAACGTTGGCACATGTGCAGTATATCTAGCAGAGCGGAGACAATATTCCATGCTACTGAGGAGGTTAATTTTGCTGAGATTGTTGATAACTTTTCTATATAACACAAATTCCTGCAACATACTCATTACGCAGAGGAGATTGAATTGTCTGTATTGAGCGGGAGATAACCAGCCATCTGGATTTTAAAATACGAGACATACTGATGAGGTTTTCTTAGGATGTGAGAAAGCAATTCTCCTTGTAAGTATTCACTATGATAAGGATACCGTCAGGATCAGTGGCCTGACTGGAATCAGGGTTTTCGATTACTTTGGTAATATCACGCACAAATATTTGTATGTCGCATAGTCTATTTTCAGAAATATGAGTTGTGATTCTAAAATATTAATATGAAAACGAATCCATACTTCTGTAAATTTCCTTAAATAGGATTTTGCTATGTTAATAATTATAAACCATTCCAAAGTGAAGCATTTTTAGCCCCAATTTAATGCCGCTTGTTAAGGATATATCTAGGAGTTCGAATTCGAAAAGCTCGAATCCGAAAGCCAAAATGGTAGCATTCAAACTGTACCAACGTGACACGCATATGGACTGATAAAAACTTTAAAATTAAAAACAAACTAAGATAAATGTAAAAATGTGTATATATATATATATATATATATATATATATATATATATATATATATATATATATAGTAAGTTAGAAAGTATATATGGCAATTAAGCTACATCAACGCTAGGATTCATCAGCCTTATGCGAGGAGTTGTCGTCGTTTCCCGTTTTTATATACGCAAATTCTATTTTTACTTAGCGAATAAGCTTTCTAGTTTCCACAGCACCCTCCTTAATCAGCCAATAAGCAGGCTCTTACATGAAAAAGCTCAATTAACCTTCGGTTCACCCCTTCCTTTGTGTGTGCTATTTTAGCGTGGAACTTAAATATCTAGCGTTCTGACATGTTTTAAACTAGATTAAATGTGTTTTTTATGTTTATATATATATATATATATATATATATATATATATATATATATATATATATATATATATGATGAATCCTAGCGTAGATGAGACGTGGAGTATTCTGTGTAGCTTAATTGCCATATATATATTAAAACTTACTACCTAGCTCTACCTACGTACTGAGCACTGTTGAAGTAAATACTTAGTTTACGCATAAATTTATACTTATACTTTCCTATATTAATTCATGTGATTAAATGAAGTAGTTAAATATATATATATATATATATATATATATATATATATATATATATATATATATATATATATATATATGGAATGGCCCTGTCGTAAGAGACAAGATGTAAGCAAGCACGAATGCAAGGTCTACCGTTTTTTAAGTACATAGATATATGCCGTTCTGTCTCTATGTCTTTATTTCCTCCTACGTGATTGCGAGAGAGAGAGAGAGAGAGGTAGAAAAAAGAGGAAAAGAAAGATAAAGCTTGTGTTGACGACGACCATGACGACGCACAATCTTAGGTATAAGTTAATACAGTTTCAATCTAAATCGCTAAGAGTCTAGACTAGCTTTGTTCTCCGTCAGCAACTAGAGGGGTTAGCCAGTACGCGACCTACAGATAAATGTTGGTGAAAATCAATGCCGTTGAGAGATGTATTGACATGGCTATGCCACTTGTCGTAAATAACTTTGATGTATGGAACGATTGTCCAAATCATTGTGTCAGTTGTGACCTAAATGTGAACCTGTCAAAAAAACAAAGAGATGAATTATGACGCTGAACGCGCAGTTAGCGATTTTATACTGTAGAACACTGCCTGCTAATAACTCAATTGAAAAAGCTAGACTTTGATTACTGTTTTTTTTTTTTTTGGAGGTGTACATTTTTATTCTCTTCTATTAAAATAGTTTCCTAAGGACATACTGTTATTTAGGCGACTAAATAATATGAAATACTAAATTATAAATCATAGGCGACTAAATAATATCAAATACTAAAATTATAAGTCATAATATTGTTAAAAGTATTATAACGTATGCCTTTCTGTAAGGTAGCATTCATTGTGAATCGCTAAGAGAAGGGTCATCAAAACAAGGGGTCACCAAACAACGTGACATCAGTCTATTTCGTCCATCGACGATATTTGAATTTGCTGGATAAAACGCATGAAAGACAAACATTGTGATAAAATTTCAATTCGAATATTATCTTTAGAATACTAGGTGATTCACTTGCGCAGACCTCCTGGTTACTTTGTTGTTTAAAATTTGGAATTACTTTCTCTCAGATCTCTTCTACATTTGGCCGAGTCGTCGTGCTACAGGTGCTCCCTAAATCCTCTGTTTCCTTGTGTTTTTACTGGACATAATTACGTTTCTAATTCAATGTACTTTTTCATTTCTAGATTCCGTTTTAGTCACTCTTGATTAAGCCTACTTAAAGATTGCACATATTTTACTAACCAAATTTGCTACTTAGTTTGTAATATAACTCTAATGCCTCTCTTGTCCGAGGGCCGGGCCGCATCCGTCGCTATCCTGGTTTACGGGAGCATATTTGTGATGTACTTTTGGCCGTGGTCGTCGCTCCCAGCTCACAGGACCATAGATGCAACCCAGCAGGGCTACATTCTTACTTGTCTAGTGGTGGACCCCTCAAGGATGACCAGACTCCAACTGGTCACTGGAAAATATCTTTCTGCTGCTCAGGGCATGCGAAATGTTCATGACATTAAGTACGTGTGGCAACATTGTCGATTTCGGTCGTCACACTCGCTTCGTGCTGGATCCAGTCTATCTCTTTCATCATCTGGCGTCAGGGCATACCTGAAATAAACTGCATCTTCATTCAGGCCGGCAATCGAGAAAGAAAGAAAAACTCTGGTTCATTTTCGTAAAAACCAACAAAATAATTATACAAAAATCGTTCTACACTTGTTTAAAGTCGAGTTCTTTGATCCGAGCTTCATGATGCAGGTTATATAACTTAAGTTCCTCTAATTAATTTCCCAGCTAAGAACAAGAGCTTTTCAACTTAGCTCTTATGAGGGTTCCCCCCCAGGCGGGGTAAGAGCGATGTGGACGCCTCGATGCCAGCCAGTAAAAATACTCTAACTCTAAAAAGCCAATCGTTTTTTTTTTATAAAACTGGCCTCTTCTCCATTCTGTCATATTGAAGATTACTTTTCTTTTCTTTTTTCCTGAACCTCTGTTTTTCTCTATCCCATTATCTTATTCTTTTTCTTCTCTCGTGAACTCCTTTCTCTATCCCCTTATCTTATTCTTTTCATTTTCTATTTTCTTGTGACGCTCTTCTTCCTCTTTCATGGCTATATCTCTCCCTAGTTTCAATTTATTTATTTATGTCCAACTAACTTATCACTGGCTTGGTGGTCTGGTAGTTAAATACAACAAGTGGACCCAAATGACAACATCTCCTAGACACAAAAGCAGACCTTTTGACCCCAAGTCATGGTACCTGTCTCACTCAATTAGTAGTTAAAATTCATTTTTTACAAAATCCAACTAGAAAAACAATCTCTTGTACCACGAATCCTATTATCAGATTTTATGTTTTCTTTTCATTGAAAAAGATACTATTTCTGCTCTGGTGGACAACAATCTCCTCAACATCTGTTTTTCCTTGACCAAGTGTCAGCATGGTCCTCCCCTGACCATACCTCATCCTCTCCCATCTTCATCTAGCTGAATAGACCACCTGGAACTGTCTGGGATCTCGTTACAGTAATATTTGAATTTGTGAACTATATGCCTTATGTTACATCAGGCATTCAGTTTACATATTCGAATCTTACAAACTATTTTTGTCGTTTTCCTTAATAACTCTTTGCTAAATAAACATGTTGATCGTTTTTTGTTAATTGCACGGCAACCAGACATGATTGACATGGAATGATATACTTAGTTGTTCGGCTTTTTCCCAGAGCTTCTGTTCTGGATCGTAAGTATTAAATAGAATGCTCGCGTTCGTCATTCGTTCAGTTATTCGGCCTGTAGTAAAAATGTTTGATGACTGCTGATTTGAAATTGACGCAACCTCATTGATTACACAAAAAAAAAAAAAAAAATATATATATATATATATATATATATATATATATATATATATATATAATCGATTAAGGAAAAACCGCAGAATCCCCACTGAGTAACATTGTGTTTGCACAAAATATGGCAAAATGTTTTGAAATTTTCGTTTAGTCAACAGCGATTAAACGTTGCATTGTTTTGTTTGAATCTCTTATAGGCATTATTAAAAAGGATAATCAATGTGCCCCGTGTATTATATGAAATAATCCATATACGTATAAAAGTGAGAACGTGTCCGTGCAAGGACAACTCTCAACCTATATACTCCACGAAGTTTTGATCTACAGACTTGAAATTATGTAGATAGGGTAATCAGACATGTAGAAAACTATAATCGGTTTACGGACGGAATAAATCAATTGTTAAAAAGGTCAAACTTCCCAGAAACTGTACTTGCGAATCATGGAATTTTTATTTGATTCTTAACTGTGAAACATGGTATCATTTTATGTAAAGAATAAGTAGGTGTGTAAACTCTTTGTAAAGACTGTGTCAACCTGGTTTAATGGTGTTCATACTTGACTTACTGTGTTTAGGCTTTGGATTCGTTCTCAGTTCGAGTATTTTTTTACTTACAAGAAGTAAACTTTTACGAAAAGGCATAATACTTGCATGCATATATCAGCCTATGTATGGATTTAAGCATAATGTTTATGCGTATTTTAAACAAACAGGCAACGCCTGATGGCATGCTAGTAAAATATTTTTGTCAGCATGAGAAATTGAGTAAATCGAAAATTGTGGAGAATTATTATTTCTCTTGTAGTTCAAGGTATGTACATTGCAATTTCCTTCATTCGCTATTTATTTTGACTGTTATCATAAAATCCTTGCTAAACGTGTAAAATATCATAGGGTCCCGCCAAAGATAAACAAAAATACAATAAGTTTTTCAGCTTTTCATATTTTTCAGGATATTATTCTGGCACGAAAACGAATTAGATTTTTAATATCGCTTTTAATACATCATGTAAAGACCTTTATTGGTTTCTGCTGTTATGTATTTATTTGCATGCATACAATCCGAGTTTTCATATAAATATCGACATTTATTATACCTTAAGCAACTAAACCTATTTAGTTTTAAGATACTTAACTCGTTAAAATACAGCTTATATAGTGGGTGTGATTAGATCATACTTTTCTAGTTACTGTTTACTATTAAAAACTCTTTACGAGCAAATATCAGAAGTACCGCTCATTAAAGTTTAGTAAATATTACTTTGAAATGAATATATTTATTTAAATTCTTTTTTAATTTCATAAAACATTTTATTAACTACATATAAATATATTTGTCTAATTTACTTCCTGATAAAACATATATATTTACACGTAATAAATATGTCTGGGATATCTAAAATTTTACCTCGAAGTACGAAAATGTAATTAACTTTTCGGGAAAACCTTCCACATGAAATAAAACTGAGTCACTAATTTACCGAAAATGATCCAATATACATATTAATAGACACTTTTCACATACATTTTTTTATTTATAAAATTAATAGCAAATGGATCAACGGCAACAGGAAACTCCCATTATGAGTATTAAATGAAATTATTCTTCTAAAAATGGGGCATATATTATTCCTCAACTAAAAACCATAAATAAAATATCTTCCTGTTACACTAAATGAAGTCTGGAAAGAAAAGAACTGAGTTTATTATTCGATATTTTAGTTTTTGCAAACTGCCCGATTTAAGTTGTAACGATTGTCGTATAAAATGTAATAACGAAACTTGTCAGATTCATCACATGATTTGCACTCGTCCGCTTCAACAGAAAGAAAGTTATTTTCTTTTTTCTAATATATTTGTGAGACTAAATGGGAAATAGATGAAAATAAGAAATATGGTCTAAAGAAGGGTTAGCGTAAAAGATCCAGTAAAGAGGTAGTAATAAGAAGGAAAAATAAATATCAATGCGTTTGTAACAAAAAATAACGATGTCCGAGTGAAAGCAGCAGCAACGTGAATAATAATAATAATAATAATAATAATAATAATAATAATAATAATAATAATAATATAAGAAGAAGAAGAAGAGAATGGGGAGGAGGAGAAGGAGAAATATACCTTTGCGGGGAAAAATGAAAGAAACCAGGGGTGTTGAATGGAACCAGCGACCCCATAAGATGGGGGAATGATCGCTGCATGATTCCAATAGTAGGACGGAGAGTTCTTATCATCCAACCGTTAGATAAATACCTCAGCCATCCCCGTAGAGGTGATTAAAAGAAAATTTATAAATGCCGTGTATTTGAATAAAATAAGAGACTTAAAATTCAATCGCCAAAGAGTTATAAGAATTTTCGCATAAAATGTTGTCCACGCAGAACACTAGGAAAATGACGCACGGCGCATGAAGTCTTCTGGTCGACCAGAACAACGTCGACGAATTTGAAGAGTGATTATATAAGGCGATATGCTAGCATTCACATACTAAAAAATGCAACAATGACCCTTGGATTGTATTTTAAACGATAAGTATATCTTTATAATAACCTATTTCCTTACCCCTCCCCCACCAACAAATGCCTTTTCGAACTGTCTATTCATGATATTAATCATGTATTGTTTTAACGTTATTTCTTTTTTTACTTCTTTTTCTGTTTTATTTTCTCGCCATGTTCGTTCGTCCTCGTTAAACCTTTATATTAGATTTCGAGACACATGTTCTCCACGTGTTGTATCAGTCTTGCTTTGTAATTGAATTGTTGAAGGTCAATGATGATCACTTACGAATCATAGACCACATGCCACTTCAGGCCGCAACTCTTCTTTCGACGAGCAGCGTAATGTGGAAGTGTTATTCTATAGTAGAAGGTTCTAACCAGGAGTGGTCACCCCTACTTATCTTTTCTCAGCCCGGAACAAACAGTGTATCAAAACTAATTTCCATATTTAACACTTAATAAGTAAGACATTTTTTTACGTTTATGTGTCTTTTAATTAAAATAACATCTAATTTTCCAATCACAGTTGAGTATCTGAAAACCTAAATGACAAAAAGGCAAAATATTGTAAAATTGCATATTTTCCGTTTGTTTCCGTACATATATCTGCTATGAAAATGTAAAAAGAAAACAGATACTTTCATAAGAAATTTTCATTCATCACCAACTTCTTCGAGACAAACTATCAAGGTAATGCTGTAACTTTTGCTACTCACCTTCTCCAGGGAAAGAACCAGAAGAAAAATATTCGTAGCCAAGCTGTCATGCAAATAGAAATTATAGTCTTGTCAAATTTCCAAGATATGTTTCCAAGTTAGTCACGAGGGTGATATATTTAAATTTTGGAGCCAGTCTCGCCAATGCCTTGCATTTAGATTTGAAAAATATGAGTTTTTTTAATAATAATATAAACATAAGCTGATTGTTAATATTATCAATATATGTAAAGTTAACAAGTCAATGACTAATGGGAACCCACTGCTGAAAGTGTGGAGACTCGTGTATGTATTTAAGTTGGTAATATACTGTTAGGACACATTGAAAAAATCGTGGTGGAAAAAAAAACTAATAGATCAGAACGCCATCTAATTTTAAAAAATAAGACAATATATAAAAGTGAATATCTGACACATAGTTCTAACTAACGGTTGTGCAGCGAATCACGTGTGCCATGTTTTCCATGAATACAATAATGGAAACACAAGCAATTAAAAACACGAATGCCAAAACAGAATATGTAAGTTCCATTTTAGAAAGTTTTTTTTTTTCAGTTTTCACACAATTAGATGCCTTTTTGCATTTCAGATTTCTTTTTTAATATATGAATAGTTGTGCAAAAGGGACTACAACATTTAATGAGTTCCTAACGAAAATTATGTCCAAATGATTATTATGATTATCCCATATATTATTTTCTGCTATTAGCAATCCTCTCGATTAGATAATTAAAAGTTTATAAAATACCTAATGTAATTTGTGAATAAATATTTCTCTATGTATATACAGAAGGCACTTCTTTAGGTAAAATTGACTCCAGTATAACTCCTGGAATATTAAGTCTTTAAACTAGGCACGATTGTTAAATTTTATCATGAGCGTCTGTGGGGGGGGCGTATGTGTGTGTGTGTGTGCGTGTGTGTGAACCCATACCCACAAAAGGTTAAAACTGCACAGTTAAATAAATTTTAACGAAAATGTGTAATCCCCGTGTTGATTTTCAATCTAAATAAATAATAAGCTTCACAATCAGAAGTTCTCATTTTCATATGATACAAAGAATTAAGAAGCAGTTTCATACAATTTCAACAGATCACATTAAGAAATATGCAAGGTAATATATTTGTTTACTGGCAGGAAACCTTTTATGTTTCATTGTCAAATCTGTCAAAGTTTAAGTAAAGAAAAGTATCTTTTAAAATAATATGGGGAACCTAGGTAATTTTATATTTGTTCATATATATCAGACTCAATTATTAGTTCCAAACTTTTTTACATAACAGTCTCGACTTATAAAGAACTGGAGGCCACTCGAGGATAATCGTGAATGGGTATACATTAGTCAATGGAATTATAACTTAGTAATCGTTAGCAGTGAAACTTTTGTAGATTAGATTACTTATTTTTTATATCTAATTTCACTATAATTATTAAAACAGTAAAGATGTTAATCTTTGCATAATTATATTGAGTTTTTATATATATTTGCACAATATTTGTTAAAGTAGTACAGATATGAATCTTTGGATGATTCTATTAATTTTGTATCTTCTTTCGTAAATAGGGAATCCACCAGCGAAAAGGTAAAAAAAGAATGCCAACTATTAACGCGAGTGCCAGACATTTGACGCCATTAATAGTTTTTAAATTATGTGAAATTTTTGAAGCACAATTCACGAATATTCTTTCGGAATTTAAACTTAGATAATGATTATTAAATAAAACCTAACGTTACTTGCGAAATTGGCCCTCACATTTCAATCGTTGTGGAACCTTCAGTCAAGTAAATATGTAAAATTAAAGAACTGCATATTGTTTTGAAGACATCAATAAATTAAAGAATAATATTAAGTTTGGTGCATAAATTGAAACTAGATTTTTGTCCTAGGCTGTGATATAAAGCAATTTTCCCTCTACATAAAGCTTTATTAAAACAGAGTTTGGTATGTATCATATGTGTATGCTATATTTTTACTCATAATAGAATACAAATCTACTACAATAATATATAATGTACATTACCCTGTATTACATAAAATTACGAAGCGCTTGCTAAATTAGATACTAAAAATGGGTAAAATCAAATATTTACCTTGAATGTTAGTCTGGATTTCTCCAATTAATATATATATATATATACATATATATATATATATATATATATATATATATATATATATATATATATATATATATATATATAGAGAGAGAGAGAGAGAGAGAGGCGACTTTCTAAATAAATACGAGCTTCGAGGCGAAGCCAATATTTACCGTATTCATCATTTGAAAAAGAACAACAACAACAGCAAATGTAAATTTATAAGCGATAAAAATGAACAGTAAAGTCATCTAGGATCCGTGGCCTAACAATTAAGGCACCGGACTGTGGAAAACGCGGTCTGGGGTTCGATCCCTAAAAACAGTCGAGCTACGCTGATGAGAGTTAGTTAACTCGAAACACGCGTGTACGTAGATTACTGTTTTTAAAATAATAAATTAAAAAAAAATGTTATATATACGTCACAACAATTATGGGCGTCTTTCTAAATAAATACCAGCTTATATATATATATATATATATATATATATATATATATATATATATATATATATATATATATATATAACTAAAGGTAATATATTGATTTCAAATACTAGAATTATTTAGTTTTCACACAAATATTCAAACATAATCTTGCAACACCAAAAGTTCTTGCCTATAATTTTGATACCTGTAAAATCAGTTGAATTATTTGATCAATTTTTTGTATATGTTCTAAGAGTGTACATACAAATGTTTGGGTAAGTGAGTATGTTTTAATATATTTTAAGAAACGTGAAAATTTACAGATGCTAACATATGTGCGCGTGCATGTATGCAGACACATACAGTTCTTCGTAAACAGGCACATGTATAATCACACAAATATATGTAAACCTTCCATATATATATGCATATATATATATATGCATATATATATATGAAAGTAAAGATACATGCATGTGCATACATGTAAACATAATACTCATAATTATGCTGGATCAAATCGCTTAATAAACATTCATTATAATCGCATTCTAATGTTGTTGCTTAACGCACAGATCTCATAATTAAAAACATATTGCTTAAGCTATGCATAACAATTCTTATTGATATCAGGATTATGCGCAAGCATACATTACCATCTTGCAATTCTTTTCATTAAATGTTTTGCTGACTTGTCTGTTGTTTCATCATTATTTATGGTTGTTAGTATCACTTGTATTTAATATTTTCTGTGTGAATTTTTATTCGCTGAAACAAAAGGTTTAAATTGCTTGACATAAAAACGTTATAAATATAATTTATATGCACACATATTTTGTATGCATGTATATATATATACACACATATATATACACATATATATATATATACATATGCATATATATATATGAATATATAATTATATATATGCGTGTATATATATATATATATATATATATATATATATATATTGCTTGAATTATTATTCCGACCTAGACATGTTAAATGAATTGTATAAAGCATTTATCTTATTGATACAAAAAAGAGGAGGTTGTCTATATATATATAAAAGGCAACATGTGTGTGTATGTGTGTGTGCGTGTGTCTCACAACAACGTTCGACACAGAACACGCATTTTCGCCAGATAGGTATCACGTTAAGGCTCGAACCTTCGCCGACAAATATCGAAAAAATAGCCAGAAACATTAATTTTTTCATCTTACATGGCTCGTTTTTTTTACAGGAGGTGTGTAAAACATCGTATATTCATGACAAGATGGTTTCTACGTATGGGTCAATACGTGCAAAAGACGTTGTACCTTGCATTCGTTTAAATATAAAAAACGATCTACGTACGCCCATGGGTCAGTAGCGCAATGGATTAATTGACAGCGTCGTTATCTTAAGATTGCAGTTTCAATCAGATATATATTTTTTTTATTTTTAAACTTTTAATATTGAGACAAGGTTATTTATACAATTTTTTTTCGCTTTTTACTGTGTTTTTGTTTTGTTTTTTGTTTTCCTCCTCTTTTTGGTTTTTGTTTGCCCGATTTTTAAAAGTAGTTTTACGTCGCTTCGCTGTTTTGATTTGCTTTGGTTTTTTTTCGGACAGCGTTCTTATCTTAAGATTGCAGGTTAAATCCCAGTTATCAGATATATTTTTGTTGGATTTTTAAACTTTTAATATTAGAACAAGGCAATTTATACATTTTGTCGCTTTTCGCTGTGTGTTTTGTTTTTATTTGTCCGAACGTGTTCATTTTTTCCTTTTTTGGGGGGGGGGGTTGGGGTTGTGCATCCGAATATTTTAAACAAGTTTTACGTCCGTTCGCTGTTTTTTTTCTTCTTCTTTTTTTTCGATTTTTCACAAAAATTTTAAATAGGATTATTACTTCGCTTATTCCTTACCGCCCTACACACACACGCACACCTCCAAACACCTGGGCAACGCCGGGTACCCCCGCTAGTATAGTAATAAAAGAATAATATAATGCCGGCTATTTTGCTCTCTTTTTGCTCGAAATTCTTTGACTATAAGATGTTTAATCATCCGTTAGTCCTTTTCATTCTTTATTGAATTGATGACATAATAAAGTCCTATATATCTTTAATTGCTAATATTTTATTTCATACTAGCAGGCCGCCCGGCATTGCCCTGTCGTAAAATACACTAAATATGACATTTTGAATAATGAAGGTTTTGTATTTTTTTATTATATTGCATTGGACCTTATATATAGTAATTATTGTATAAGGTTCTAAAAAATGACTCGTGCGCAACCACTGCGAATCAAAACCAAAATGTTTACCTGACGAGTTACGTTTGTCTTTGACATCAATGCCCACCTCGCAGTGGCTAGAGACATGACACCTCTACGGTTCCAGGTGACCATTGTCTGAATATACAGTTTCAATCCTAACCAAAACCGACAGGAGGCTTAGTTTGGCAAAACATGGTGAGACGACAACAACTATGGAAGGCAATAATATTGCTTAGGATGCAGTTAGGTTATTTCATATCCCGTCGCGGTAACACCCTGACGAAAGCCAGAGGAATAGTTCGAGGAAACGTCGTGGAACAACAACTAAAAGATGGAGATAATAGTTCGCAATAAATAACTGAATAAATAATACTCATCTCAATAAACAACCCAATGTATATATATATATATATATATATATATATATATATATATATATATATATATATATATATATATATATATACATTCGTGATTATTGGTGCAACATTTTAGTAGAGTTTGAAAAAGTAAAAGTGGAGTCATTATAGAAATTATGAGCAAGATCGCATACATTAGACCTTTTTAACGAGATTTAATAAACAAACAACAACAAAAATGCCTACATTGCATCAATATTCATTTTTTCTGCATTTATTTGCAGACAAGTGGAGTATTTCTCTTCTTTTTTTCGGATTTATGGATGACATAATGATTTAATTTTCCCTGTGTTATTTTATTCTTTGATGTCATCCCTTCCTTCGTCTTCATTTTTAATTACGTGTTAATTGTTTTATTTAATCGTTATCGACACAATCTAAGGAAAAGGTTCGGTTGAAAAGTTCTTCGAGATTCTTTTTCCTTTTTTCAGAATTATTTTTTTAGTGAAATATTCTTTTGGCAATTTTCTCCCATTTATTTTCTCCTATCCCCCCATTGATCTTCCTCATGAATCCTATAATTACTAAAATTATCGTTTTTAAACTGTTATATATATATATATATATATATATATATATATATATATATATATATATATACATTTTTTGTTCCATTCATGAATGCATCTAGTAATTTAATAATAGAGTCTCTTAATCTATATATTCATACACAGAACATGTGTTTCCTAAGTAAATGTACATAATTTTAATCAAAATGTGTACTATATACATCTGAGGTTTCATTATTTCTTTACATTATGACTCGTGGTCATGTACACATATTGATATGCACACATATACAGTGTATTACAAAAGTGAGTACACCCCCTCAGATTGTGACTGGATTTTTAAGTATATCTCTTCATGAGCCAATACTGAAAAATGGTGAATAGTCGTTTATATGCAGCTTATATAAGAAGATAATTCATTTTCATCACAAAATAACTCAATATATAACTATTAAAAGATAAACGCATGCTAAAGAAAGTGAATACCCCCTAAGAAAACTACACTCCTAACTATCCAAATTGAGTATTGCTTTTAATGTTTCCTTCCAAAATGTCATGTGAAATTAGTGTTACTCGGGCCATGTTTGCATAAGAAGCAGGTTTGTACACATTTGTAGAGCGTCTCTTAAACTCTCTCATACTGATCATTTAAAATTCTCAAAAAGCACCACACGGCGAAGAACTATCTGAGGATCTTAAAACCCAGAGTGTTACTAAAAATGACATGGACCGAAGCTACAAGAAGATTGCTAACAACTTGAAACTCGGCTGTAATAGAGTGGCTAAGATCATCCAGCATTTTAATAGAGTAGGGCCCAAACAGGACACGCCTCGGGTAGGTCGTCCAAACAAGCTGAGCACGCACACTGAACGTTACATCGCAAATGCTTTGTTTTAAATATCAACGTAGGATTGCTGTCAGATTACTGTGGAGATTAAAGAAATGGTGGCAAGTGTGTTAGTGCTCACATCATACGTCTCACTTTACATCAAGTTGGTATGTATGTGTCAACCCAGAAAGGAGGCCTCTTCTGAAGACGACACAAATGAAACCCCACAAACAGTCTGCTGAATACATGGCAACAAAAGATATGAATTACTGGAACTATATCGTATCGCCTTATGAGATGAAAATTAATTTGGTTGGTTCCGATACCTTCAAGCATTTGTGACGGACACCAGCTTAGGAGTAAAAAGATAAGTGTATCATGTCTAGAGTAAAGCTTGGTGGCAGGAATATCATGGTCTGGAGCTGTATGTATGTTGCAGGTGTTGGAGAGTTACGTTTCAAAGAGAGAAACTCCAACATGTACTGTCAAATACTGCAGCGAAGCATGAACACTTCCATCCAGAAACTTGGTCGTAGGGCAGTGTTCTACCAAAACAAACCCCCCTCTAAGACGACTACTGCTTTATTGAAGAAACTGTTGGTACAAGTGATGGACTAGCCTATCACGTCTCCAGAATTTTTGCCAGATCCTCATGTGGAAGATAGTGATGCGCGAACTCACAAATATCCGCCATCTCCGGGGCGTCATCAGAGAGGAGTGAAAGAACATTCCTGTGGCTACATATAAAGCTTTAGTCAAGTCCATGCCCAGAAGAGTAAATGAAGATCTGCATAATGATGGTGACTACAGCAAAATATTATTGTTGACATAGTGTGTGTCAATATTTACAACTTTTTTCTAAGGAATGTACACACTTTTCTTGGCTGGTGATTTGCTTTTAATATTGAATATTTAAAAAATTTTAATATTTAATATTTAAATATTCTCTATTTTGGATCCTTTGGGGGGGAGTAATAAGTTTACTCTGTTACATAAGCTGCATAATGATTACTTATCATTGTGTTAATTTGTCAGGGTGACTTATGAAGATATTTTATTAAATATCTGCAGAAATGTGAGGAGTTTACTCACTTTTGTGATACACTCTATATGCATATATATTTTTTTTTTATTTTAATGATTGAATTTGTTTATTTCATTATTTTTTTATTTGTGTATTTTTAATATTGATTTACTTAATCTAGTTCCTAGTTTATATATATATGTGTGTATATATATATATATATATATATATGAAAAAATGATTAATAAAACATGTTAACAACATATTGAAAAATAGTTAAAAACATATTTAATTTTAAAAACGAAGCACAAGATAAGTTGATAGTCCTTAATATATATATATATATATATATATATATATATATATATATATATATATATATATATATATATATATATATATATATTCTATATGTGTCATTTAACCTTCGGATTAGTTTATTATATATTATTATTTATTAGTAGTGAACATACTAATAGACTCATTTGTTTCTTACTACAAATACTGAATGCATGTTCGAAGTGCTGTTTGTGTAAGGAAGCTACAGGTTAGTTTAGCCTCCTCATTTATTTTGGATATATTTAATACTGATTAGTAATACTTATTTTAAATTTAGGATAACCTGGGTTTCTTTCTGTAGAAGGCTTGTTTGCAAGTCATTTTGGGACAGGTGTTTATGGTATGATGACTCATTGATTAGTATGTGTTCCTTAATACTTAATTCTAATGGCCTAATTCTGTTGCCCATGTAGAACACCCAACATACCGTACATTGTATCTGATTTATTCAATACATGCGTTTACATAATTCTATACTACTGATAAGGCAATTTGATGGATTTCAGGAATTGTTGTGAGTTAATTACAACTTCTGGATAAGTGTTGTCTAAGTGTTGGATGCCTAATTTTTCTCTGTAGATTGATTTGGGGATGGCTGATGATATTTTGTCATTGAAAAAATAAGAACTATGTGTTACAGAGCGTGTAATGTCGTTTCCCACGTGTTTTGGGTTAGTGTGTACTTTGCACACGGTATACATTCTGCGTGAGTGTTTGCAGAAAACGCCAAATAGAGATAGCGCTGTTTAGGTCCCTAGTGCATTTTCCAAGTATGCGGTCAGCCTCATTCATATCTTATCCTATTTTAGCTTTGATGGGGAAGTCATGTTTGTAATTAATAAACATGTCACTGCAGACTCACCTCTTATGGACATTTTATTGTATATATACTCTCAGAAGTTGATTTTATGATTCCTCTTACGATAATGATAAGGGCGAAGTCTTGATGTATAAGGGATCCAAATGTGTCCGGTTTTGGATGCTGATGTTTTTTATACAGATCAGCATTTTTAAAAGTTGATGAAGATTTTATTGGCTTCTTTCCGATTTCTCTATCCTCTCTTTCTCTCTCTCTCCATCTCTCTCTTTCTCTCTCTCTATCTCTCCCTTTCTCTCTCTCCATCTCTCTTTCTCTCTCTCTCTCTCTCTCTCTCTCTATATATATATATATATATATATATATATATATATATATATATACAGGGTGTACACAAAATCTGGCTACTTAATGTAGTCAGACTTTGTAGACACCCTGTAGATTAGGCAGCCATACTTTGTGGGCACCATGTTGAATATGTATCCAGACTTTGTGGACACCCTTTAGATTATGTATCCAGACTTTGTGGACACCCGTTAGATTATGCAACCATACTTTGTGGACACCCTGTAGATTATGCAGGCAGGCTTTGTGGACACCCTTTAGATTATGTAGCCAGCCTTTGTGGACACCCTGCATATATATATATATATATATATATATATATATATATATATAATATATTTTTTTTTCTTTTTCTATATCTCCCTTTAACCCTCTTCGCTTTCTCTTTTCTCTTTGCTTGTTTCCCATTTTTTCCATTCTTTTTAGTGACACTTAGTTTCTTATTATTATTTTTCACTGCTATTTACTCACACATACACAACCATTCTATTTTTAATTCTAATTCTTCTCCTTCTATTTTACTTCCTTATCCCTATATATATTATATTCTTTACTTTTAATATTTTCGTTATTTACCTTTTTTCACAAGTTGCTCTATTCTACTTAATATTTAATATTAATTTTTATATTCCTACATTTCTTATTTATTGCCATCTTCAATTAGTAAAGCAGTTTCTTTTAATTTTTACATTTTGTGGATCCTGATAGGGAGCATGAGTCTTAGAAATACTTTGGTCTAAATCAGTTTACTTTACTTCGTTTTGTATTTATATTTTAATCTTTCTGATATCATAATTAAGTTATATGTAACTTTTATTGTTCAGTTTTTACTGAATATATTTAATTGATATTAATACGTTTTGTTACTAATATAACTTTTTGATAAAAAGATTGCATCAAGTACACACACTTATATATGTATATATCAAAACATATATATACATCAACATATATATATATATATATATATATATGTCTGTATATGTGGTATATTTTGAAAATCAATACACTATTATCAGTAATTGTGAATCCACTTATGAATTAGTTCCTTATATCTGTCGTGGGGGTTGATAATAACTGTAATTTATAATAAGAAACCGCATAATTTAATATATACTTATTGCTGGCTATCAACGAATACTAAGGCGACTACAAGTAGCACAGGCTTATTGCATTGAACGTAATAATTTGTGTAAGCAATGGGAGGTGATGCAACACTTTTAAATGAACATTTTCTGGATATAATTAAGAGTTACTTTTTGGTTATAAATAAAATAAAATTACACTCAGTCACCGCATGGTTTTACATATTTTTTTATTTACCTATGTTATGTTTTCAATTAAATGTTCTAGTTCGATTTTGAGATTTCAGTTATTTTATGAAAATATAGTTTTCCCACTATACTTTGTTTATCAAACCAGTGCTCAATATAAAAGCGAAAATATTATAATGCCATCGACTAATTACACCTATTGATATTTGTAAAGTTTACAAAAACGGTTTTAGTAAAAGAAATAGCTAGGTTAGAGGTATAAATATTTTTAATCTGTTTTGAGTCAGATTCTAGAGACATGCATATTTTATGAGATATAATGGCAATATCGTTTGCTAAAGTTATTCAAATCATTCAATAGCTTCATTAAATATGTTTAATGACGTAATATTAATAATAAAATTAATCAAAATTATACTATTATTAATACTAATAATATTATTAATAATAATGGGCTTCCAATTCTAGAACGAAAGGAAACAATTAGAATAAATCTGTAATATTCTGAATATTAAGTATAGATATAAATATAGAGAAAAAATAGAATTGCGACTCAGAAAGGAGAAGAGGAAAAAAATAAATTAAATGAAAAATAATTCAAAGTAGATGTGTTTTATTATTTTTAAGCTGTGAAATACAACCAACAAATAAGAAATAAAGAAAACCCCTTTAATGTAATGATCTCTCTATATGAAACATCCATATACGAGGGTGTTGTCTCAGTTGTACAGCTAGATAACCTTAGTAGTATTGCACCTCATTTAATCGACGAAATGTTGCATCCCTCCGCCTGTTTCACAAGTATTTTAATGGTGAATGCCCTAATGATCGACACGCCCTTGCGCCCCCTCGACTAAAGTAACCCCGACAAACTCGACAGGCAGCAAAGTCCCACCATTACAGAGTAGAGATCCCTAAATGTAGGAAGGCCTTCTACTCAAATGGCTCCTTTCGCAGAACTGCTAGGCTTAGCAGTTCTGTTCCGGTTTCCTGCTTCCCCAAATTTACTGACATGCAGATGTTCTAGTGTAATGTGAACAGACACTTTGCTTCTACACTCCCTACATAGTACTCCTGCAAATTAGGTCTCTGATAGTACATCAAAGTGGCAATGTGCCTTGTTTGGGGTGAAATTTAAATAAAAATAAGAACATAATTTTATATATTTAGATTATTCGAGCTACAGTTCTCACCTTAATATTAGTCTAACATAATCGGTGTGTCTATTCCAAGTCAGGAATTTGTGTGTCGAATTGTGAAAGGTGTACAGAATTTCAAATGAACACCGAAATATTATATTCATGACGTTCCGTCAGTCATGGCCAGCTAGACATCTAAAGTAATCTGTAATCGTATTCTTACTAGCATATAGAATAAAGATAAGTAACAACTGTAAGCTATGTCGACATATACTGTTTACTTAGATTTAGATTTGAAAAAATATTTGAATGATCAATCTATATATATATATATATATATATCGTTGCTTTTTTTTCTTGCTCCCTCTTCCTCTCCCTTCCCTCTTCTCCTTTTTTTTCTCTCTCTCTCTCTCTTTTAATATATATATATATATATATATATATATATATATATATATATATATATATATGTGTGTGTGATTATTAAAATGGATAAAATTCGACGATATGAAATTTAAAATGCAGGTGGAGAGTCCTAGAGAATCGATATTTCGCCCGTCTTGACAATCCCTTGTAGAAAGGCCACATAAGATGGGCGAAACATCGAGCCTCTAGGTCTCTCCGCCTCTTTTCTAAATTTCACAAACACACACACACACACACACACACATATGTATATGTGTACATATATCTATCCATCCATCCATCTATATATATATATGTATATATATATATATATATATATATATAGGTTGTTTAATATTTACCATTATCTCTTTCTATTATTATCTATATTTAGTGAATTTTAATAAATTGTTACGAGGGGCGTGCAATAAGTAATTCCCCTGACCCACTTTCCATAGCAGTAGAGCAACGAAACTTGGCACAGTTATTAGTCTTTCTCTACATAGGAACCACCCAGAGTTATGCATTTCTCCCATCGTTTGATGCAGCTCTGGAGACCGTTTTTGTAGAACATCCCAGGTTGGTTCTCCAACACGGCGGGACTTCAAAAGGCTGCATCATCCAAGAAACGCTTTCCTTTCAAAAACAACTTCAGAGATGGGAAGAGGTGAAAGTCAGAGGGGACAAGGTCAGGAGAGTAGGGGGTGGGGAGGATTTCATAACCACACGCCTGTGCTTCTGATCTGGCGATATGCAATTGTGGACCGGAGCATTGTCCTGCAGGAGGAGTGTAACTTTTCTGATCTTGCCCCGCCTCTTGATTTTGGTAGCTTCCCTTAATTTCCTCAAAAGTGAAGCATAATAGGCTCCTGTAATTGTGGTACCCTTTCCTAGGAAATCTGTCATCACTACTCCGTCCTGGTCCCAGAAGTTTGTGAGCATGACCTTGCCAGCGGAGGGATGAACCCTGGCCTTCTTTGGAGGTGGTGAGTCCAAGTACTTCCACTGCATTGACTGGGCATTGGTCTCTGGATCATATTGATGGACCTAGGTTTCATCCTGTGTAATCAGTCTTTTGAAAAAATTTGACTCATCTTCTTGGCACATCTCCAAATTCATCCTCGAGCACTCGACGCGTTCTCGCTTGTGGAATGGTGTGAGTAACCTGGGAATCCATCTGGAAAAACCTTATCTATATTCAAATTGTCATGAATGATAGTTTCCACAAAACCTGTACTAATCTTGCTATCTTGGGCTATTTGACGAATAGTAATGTGCCAATCTTCCAAAATGGCAGCCTCAACTTGACGGAGAAATGCCTCATCAATGACAGAAAGGGGCGATCAGGTCTGTGAGCTGTTTTCATAGACGTCCAGCCATGTTTGAATTCACGATGTCAGCGTTTTACAAGGCCATATGATGAGGCATTATCACCATAAGTTTCTTTCATTTGATCAAAAGGCTCCTGTGGTGTGTGTCCTTTCAAATACAAAAACCGTATCACTGCTCAACATTAAAAAAGACTCCATTTCACACCTGAATCAGTTCAAACACCTGTAAAACAGAAACTAAAATTAGTTCAGAGCTGTAATTTGCCACATAACCCGTAAAAAATAAATAATTACACATGCAAAATTTCAGCTAGATCAGACAACTGGAAGTGAGTCAGGGGCATTACTTATTGCACGCCCCTCGTATATATCTCAGGTGAATAATAGTAAAGTTGAAATTACTTTTGACAATACGCCTCATGATTTAGCGAAACGTGTTGCTATTGTAGAGCTATTCAAATCTTAAAAGTCTGCAAGATAAATTGCAAGGATTTTAAACGTAAATCGATTATTGGCAGGAAAAGCATTTAAACACTTCAAATCAACTGCTTAGATAAAGATATTAAGTCAATTTTGAGGAGTAACGTCTCAGCTTTCCACTATACCAATTTTGAGGTTCTGAAGAAGAAGAAATTAAATGAGAAATGGGTTGAAAACATCACTCATGATTAATGTAACGCGTTTACAGCAGCTTATCGATGCACAGACCGGTTATATTGAATAACGTTCGTATATTTTGAATCTAGTAGTAATATTATATATATATATATATATATATATATATATATATATATATATATTTACGTTTGCTTGATCTGTATTGTTTTATTTAATAAATATGGACACAAATTCGTTAATTATTGAACATCCTGTAGATGTATATATGTATGTGTGTTTATGTGTGTGTGCAGAGAGAGAGAGAGAGAGAGAGAGAGAGATAGAGAAAAAGAAAGAAAGAGAGAGAGAAGGTTAGAAAGAAAGGGGAGAGAAAAAAGGAAAAAAAGTAAAAGAGATAAATAAGTGGTTTTTGGTCCATCCGGCTGCACGTTCAAATAACGGTTTGTCGGTGCGGTGTTTAAATCTAAAATGAGAGTTGAGTGCTACGGGCCAAACGTAGCCTGGAGCAATGGAAATGTGGATAAAATCCGTTGTTTCGTACCGACCATCATTCAGATTGTAATGCCATGACCACTTTGCCTTAGCGACGCTCTGTGCTTTCTTTCGTCAGGAATGTATGAGTCGTGGTGCTAGCCAGTTTATAATACCCTAACCCAAACAGGAACCTGGCTGAAGGTTAAAGCCTGTGGCCAATCTGGCAATCTTTCCAAATGGTGCTGTGGTGAATGAGGCGAAGAAATTAGTGCCAAGTTGGAGGCGAGAAAATGGTCGAATGCGATGAAGAGAAAAAACGAAAACTCTTTTGTTCTTGGAGTATTTTCAGTCAGGAACACAGACCGGATAAATTAGTGTCGAGCTAAATGCCCGATGGAAAGAGCCAAGAAAGGAATAGTTTCACTGCCATAGGCTATCAAAATGCGAATTATAAAGAAAGAATCGTCATTATATAAAAGTTTAAATAAACTCGCAGTAAATATAGACTTGACGTAGGCAGGTAGACCGCGGGAAATATTGTCTAACAATCGGTACACTATGAACGTTTACTAATATATAACCATCTATGAGCACGTGTTAATAAATCTGCAAGGATACGATTTACTCCTACACTAATTGATGATTAGAAATCTTATAACAATGTTGTTAGTCGTAAGCGGTCGTAATGCTAGTTATATATATGTATTTTTATTTGGTTTTATTCCCGTGCTTTAGAGAATAATACGTGCATAGAACTTTGTGTTTTGCAAATGTAATTTTGTTGGAATAAAATAAGAATTTACAACGAGTTGAAAGACAATATGTTATATTGTATGGTTGCTATATCAGGTGTATATGTTATATGTGACGTTTTGTGATCATCTCTAGTGTTTGATGTATACTTATATATATATATGTATGTATATATATATATAAGTATATGCGAGTGTGTTTAGTGTTTGTGATCGTCTATATCGTTCTGTAGTTGATTAGTGCAAAAATATACATAAAATTAACGTGTTTATATAATAACTAGATACATTTTTATAACCCAACAATTTACTACAGCTAGTTTTTACAAGAAAAGAGACGGATATTATCTTGTTGGGAATGTTGTATCTGGTCAATAAGTGAAACGTATGTTCTTCATCCCAGGGGTTTATTAAACGTTTCGAAAAAAAAAAAAAAACTAAATGAACATGTATTCCAAGTAAATGAATAGAAATCTCCCGTTATATTTTCAGCAAATGTTATTTCCATAACATTTTCTCCCTTTTGAAGTTGCACGCTTGTCTTAAGTTCTACTTTTGAACTTTATGCACACCAGACAGCTTCGCGGCGCGCAGAAACCATAGCCCCCGGACGCTAGCTGAGTTTCTTCATCTGATTCACTCGACTGTACTTCTACTTTTCCTCAAATTGACTAACTCTATGTCTTTATTCCTTTGTAATTACGTCATCGCTCCAAGGCATTCCTACAAAACCCTCGTCTGATGCCTGTCACATATTTCATTTCTTTTTTTTTGTCTGCTAAAATGTCTAAAATTCTACTTCATCACGTTAACATTTCTGGTGCATTTACTAACTTAATAATCATCTTCACTACGACACAACAATTATAATAATAATTATGGTAATTCGCTTTCCGTTATTTTTCCAGACAAACAATGCAACACCTGTTGATGAATCTAATGATGTAGTGATTCAATAAAATTAATGAATTCTTACCAGATTTTAAACAGCAATAACAAATTAAAAAATAATCAAACATAGTTTCTGTAACATAAAAAATGACGGTCAATATTTAATTTGGTTAAATAGTAAAAAAACTGCATTTAACTACATCCCGTATACATGTATTAGATTAACAAGCGATGAAGATTCTTTTTCGGTGACAGTAAACATTTAAAGTTGGCATAATTCAAGAGTTAATTATCAAGTTGTTTGCCGATTTAATGTGTCTAAACTTTTCTAATTTCTTTTAGTAATGTTTCATACTTGTGTTTGTTTTATTTTAAACTAATTAAAAATTAGCTTTGAGGTATAATGTTCCTGTGCTGCAATTTCTTTAACCTCTCCAAACAATGCATCTTTAAAAACAATATTATCTTTACTCCGTGTAATCAAACCCGTCCTGTAATACGACTCGAATAATATTACATAATATTACATAATGCTATTCTAATATTCGTTTATAGCATTTTATATAATACTAGGAAGGAGACGCCCAGCTTTGCCCGACCGTTTATACGTTTAAATATGATATTTTAATTAATCCATATTTCATATATATATACATATAAATATATATATATAGTCGTGATTTCCAAAGTAAAAAAGGTATGTGTGTGCTATTAGCTAGAATCGAACCTGAGAGGAAAACTTTAACATTCAAAACTGGTTACGTTACCCCTTGAACAACTTGGCACGCATATGGACTGATTAAAGATAAATTAAAATGCAAGTACGGACTATATAAATATTTTTTTTCAATTTTGACCCCTTTTTGACCCCTTTAAAAACTAGTTTAATCGTCTTAATACCCATAAAAGAAGGGTCCATAAAAATCCAATTTGTTAAGGCCACTCTGTGACTTATAGTTTTGCAAGAGACAACGTTTGAAAATATATAGAGAAAACAGATTTAGTGAGTTTTAAAAATTAGACTAGCGTGGGCGTGTTCTGCTTTACTCGACCATAAAATACGCTTAAATATGGTATTTTAATTTGTCCAGATTGCGTATATATTTTTATAGGATCATGATTTCACAACTAAAAAAAAAAAACAAACGTATCTAGGTGTCACTAGCTAGAATCGATCCCGAACGCAAAACTGTAGCGTTCAAATATGGTGACGTTACCACTGTTCCAACGTTACACGTACATAAATTGATTAAAAATAAACTAGGATAAATGTACAAAATGTCTTACAATTTTTGCAATTTTGTACATCATTTTGACCTCTTTAAAAACTATTTATACCGTATAAGACAAAGGAATGGTCTGTTAATCATTTAAGTCCCCTAGCGCCGTCATACGACTTTTCGTTAATGGGGGAAATAGAAGTTTTAAATATAGAGACAAACAGACAGGCAGACATAGTGAGCTTTATAAATTAGATTTTGAAGACTTTAAATTGACAATTAACTTGATGCAGTTGCACTTAGTTTAAAACCATCACGGAAAACAAAAAAGCATCGCAATAAATAATAGTCATTTAAGTGTATAGAAAACATTCACCAAAATCTGAGGTGAGTGATAAAATGGCTTCAGCACTCAACAACTTTCAAATTACTCCCTTTTATTTTATTGTATGAAATGTACAAGACTTTTTAAAAAAATACACGTTTTCCTATTCTCTCCTTTTAAACTAATATATTTAATATATACGTTTATATGGAGTTTTCACACGAAAATATATGACTTCATTTGGAAATCATAATGTGTATAACTCATTATGTCTGTCGCCATATTTTCAAATTCTATCTCTCCTAAACTAAACTAAATGTCGCAGAACGGCGCTAGGAGTCCCAAACAATTGGATTTTTTTATGGATTGTTCTGTTATGGATTTTTAGCCAGCTAAAATATTTTTAGGGATCAATATTCCCTATACATTAAATTCTCAGATCGTTGATTTTATATTAACAGAGTAGTATGGTGGAGGCTGTTTTTCACACAAATAAACGAAAAGACAAGAATAAAGTGTAAAGTTATATAATTTACTTTACTGAACTAGGCAGTCAATAAAAGAAAATAAGAGGTTATGTCGAAGCGCAATGCTTCTCGTCAAAAGAGGAGAAAAGCCCGATATCATACTAATATAACGGTTAAAAAAAAACTGTTATACTGGCTTTTCTATGCACAAGGAAAATTACACCGGTTTTCACTATATATATATATATATATATATATATATATATATATATATATATATATATATATATATATATATATATAGTGCCAGTAATGTCTACACCGGTAAGAAGAGGTGACAGTACTCCACTGCCTAGCTGAGTGCTAGTCAGTTATACGCGTATTCCTACCTTTGTACCTGTGATTTTAATACACTAAATCAACCTCGACTTGATATTCTCCTTTTACTATTGTGTTACGACCCAACAAAGACATTATCAGAATTAGAGAAAATATAGGGCTCTATATGATCAGGATAAAAAAAGATAAAGGAAAGAAAAATACCAAAGGCTAAAAGTAGATACAAAACAATATATAAGAAAATGAATGCATTTTCTCTACTTCTGATAATATCTTTTACCGCATATTAGTATTTCTCCCCTTTTGACAAGAAGAATTTTTCTTCGAAATAACATGGTCTGTAGAAGAGTATTGTTGTCATATCTGGGCTGCATCTTCTGCTAGTCTCTCCTCCTAGACAAGGTTCAAAAGAGTGTCGCCAATCCGAAAGATCATAAACTGTCATCTAAGCTTCAGCCTCTGTCCCACCCGTGAAATGTTGCATCGCTCTGCCTGTTCTACAAGTATTTAAATGGTGAATGCTCTGACTAACTGCGAGCGTTTGTGCCCCCTCTTCGTAAATAATCGCAGCTAAATCCCACCCCTACACAGTAGAGATCCCTAGATGTAAGAGCTTTCTATTCCAGTGGTTTCTTTCCCAAAACCGCTAGACTTTGGAATCCCCTTCCAGGTCCCTGCTTCCCTAACTGTACTGACATGCAGAAGTTCAAGTGTAACGTGAACCGCTGTTTTGCTGCCCAACTCCCTACATTGTACCCCAGTAGCTTATGTCCCTGATAGTAGCGCCCTACACCAAAGTGGTAATGTGCCTTGTTTTGGGTGAAAATTTTTAAAAAAATTAATAAATAAATCATTCTATATAAGCCAATATAAACTTATTTTAAGTATTCATTTTGGTTGTAATCATTATAACTTTCTTTTGCGAATTAAAAAGTTTCAAAAGTTTCTCATTTTTAGATAGCTTTAGGTTAATACATTCAGCGACAAGTGGTCCGATGACATTAAACCGATTATTGTCTCGTCTTTGGAAATGTCACAGTTTTGCTGGAAGAAATCCTTCGCAATAGGATCAGAATGTGACATATCACGAAAATTTCAAATATGCTCAGCAGCGTAACTTGGAAATAAACGATAATCATCATCACCATCATCATGTCGAGTATTTCAAAGATTCTATTTTTGCATTGGTTTCCATGATATTTTCCTAACCACAAAGACAGCTGGGATTACTGGAAAGACCACGTGAAGATCGCCACATCCTTATGAAAGTATTTCTTGCCGATTGAACTGGATTCGAACATGGTCGTTATTCTGTGTTTTTAAACACGAGACCACCGTGAATTCCTGAAATAAACGACAACATCGTTATTTACACTCACGCAAATCGTCGATTTTTATAAACTAATCATTTAATTCTGTTTTAAATTTTATGCATGTGTTACGTTTCTGATTTTTACCGTACTTCTACTGCTTTAAATGCAATTTATGTTTTTCAACTAGAGTCGCTTTTACGATTGCCAGCAATTACTATAAAGCAATTATAATAAAATGCGCGAAGGTCATATGCTCCGCTCCTCAAGTCCAAAGTAGAAGAACAGAAGTTTGCCTCAATAAGTTTTGGCATATACAAAACAAGGTCCCGAACAGTTGTGCGTCCTATATTTAGACCGTCGTCAGTGTGTATAAGCTGACCTATTCAGCATCGGACAAAGGTAAACACCCTGCGAAAACTTTCAAACAAACTCACGTCTATATTTAAGGGCAATCTACTTCCAGATTTTCCTAATATCACCGACAATAATTTGAGCGATATCCAGATATCTGTTCGTGATATTGCCAGATTCATAAACAGCATTCTAACAAAGCAACTAGTTCTGAAAATATTCAACCCATAATACTCCAAAAGCTACTACCGGAATTGCAATCTGCCCTTGAAAAGCTGCCCAATCGATGCCTAAATGAGATGAGTTTGTTAATCTGCGCAGTATTTAAAAATAGTTAAATAAAACTTTGGATAGTTTCTTCATCGGAACACAAACTTTATTATATCACCTGAAGAAGGAGTGTGGTTTAGACAGATCACGTATAAGAAAGCGATATTTGGATATGGTACGGAGATTTCGAAACTGTCCGAGCACTAAAATATATGTTAGGTATAGTTTGCCTATTAGCAGTATCTCACTGACACGAAAATAATAGCCCCAACACATGTATATATTTTGTGTGAGATGTATATTAGTTTTTAAATAAGTCTGGATACATCTTCCGCAGAAAATTATCATCTGAATATTATATATGTGTGTGCGCGCGCGTGTGTATATGTGTGTGTATTTGTATTCTAGACGAAACAATAATGAAAAACTACCCGAAGACGACTGAAGAAGAAATGTCGTACGTATTTAAAAAAAAAACAATAAAAAACAAAAACAAAAAAAAACAGTTGAACGAAAACAATTATGAAACTTTCCTTGACAAAGTCGACCCTGACATAAGAATGACAAATCGAAAAATGTAAATATTACAAAAAAATGACCATGAAGAAAATTATTCTGTGCTATTTAGAAGTATCTGTCTACACTAAAACATGCTGCCTAAATACACAATATTCAAATTGCACAATGCAGCCACACAAAATGAAACGTATACGCAGAACTTCAGATTCAACCGTGTTAAATGACAAATGACCATAGTCCAAGAGGTTATTGATCTCCCTTCTGAGATGCAGGAAGTAAAAAACAAACTAAAGCGTAGTGTCACTTTTAATCAATACAAAGAAATCCAACACCGTTTATATGAAATCTATAATAACTTTGAAATAGTGCATAGAACACCTATCGTATATCGCCGCCAACCTCAAATATTCTCTCCTGTACCAAACACGCTATGTGATATACAAATAGATGTATGTGATGTTGCCAAGCTAATACAAAAACCTAGATTTCAGTAAAGCAACTGTCCCTGACGGTATTCCAATTATAGTACTCAAAAGACTACAACGAAAACTAGCGCCCATCCTTACAAAACTGTTTAAACGCTGTCTTAAGGAGGGTTGCCTCCCAGCACCCTGGAAAATTTCATCAGTACGCCCTGTATTTAAGAATTCAGATTCAAAGTCATCTCCCTCTCAGTACAGGCCAATAAGTCTCCTGTGCGTCAGAATCTGTGTAAAATACAGAAGTAATTAACCATCTCAGCAAAAGTAACCTTCTTAGTGACACGCAATATGGTTTCCGTTCTGTTAGATCTGCAGCAGATGTGTTTATAATTATATCTCATAGGATTAGCGAATCTCTCGATGGAGGCTACCTTACTAGCGCAGTTTCACTTGATATATCTAAGGTCTTTGGTAGAGTATGGCATAAAGGTTTACTTCACAAGATCTCCAGCTACGGTATAGCTGGAAAGGTCTTCTCAATTAATAACTTATTTCTCTCTAATAGGTTCATAAGAGTAGTTGAAGGGCAGAAGTCAGAAGCTCACAGCATTAATGCTGGAGTCCCTCAGGGGTCCATCCTTGGCCCAACTCTCTTCCTGATCTACATTAATGATCTTCCAAATCACATCCTGATATCATTCGTAGACATTTATGCTGATGATACTACTATCTATGGTAGCACATTTAAGACCGTAAACGACCAAGTTCTCACCGATTCTTTATCCTCTCGTCTTGAGCAAGTAATACAATGGGGAAAGAAGTGGCTTGTTACGTTTGATGCATCTAAAATCAAACTTTTATCTTTACATCATCAACGCTCTGATCCCCATCTAGCATCAATTGAAATGAATTGCTCTGGTCTTAGAGAGGTCTCATATTTTGACAAGCTTTTGGGCTTCACCGTTACTCCTTGTCTTAAATGGAACACATACATTAAATCCGTTTCCAAGACTGCTGGGAAAATGATGGGATCCTTCTATCGATCCAGTAGATATATCACTGTTGATACTAATAACGTGAAAAAAAACGGCCAACGAACTAAAACATCTCCCGAATATTTCGTTTGAATAAGCGAGAACGTTAACATATATGAAGTAAATAACAAATTTGGTTTCATCCAAAACCTATAAACCATGTAAGATGACCATACAAAATATAAAGAAATGAAAAGAAACCCGATAAATTAACTCAAAACGCAAGTCAATAAGCTTGTAACTGCGCACACTGCTATAACAGACAATGAAAAACTCATAATAATAAATAAAATAATTGATGGTTCCGGTATGAAATTCTAAAAACCAACACATCCAACATTCCTCTATTTTTTTTTTTTTACATTTTCACCCCAAACAAGGCACATTGCAACTGTGGTGTAGGGGGCTACTATCAGGGGCAGCAACTACTGAGGCACTATGTTGGGATTTGGGCATCAAGATGTCGGTTCACGTTGCACTTGGAGTTCTGCATGTCAGTACAGTTGGGAAAGCAGGAACTTGGAGTGGAATTCCAGAGTCTAGCGGTTTTGGGGAAGAAACTACTGGAGTAGAAAGATCTTTTACATCTAGGGATCTCTACTGTGTTGTGGTGGGATTTAGCTGCCTGTCGGGTTTGCGAGTGTGTCTACGTCGTGGGGGCACAAGTGTCTGCAATTCGTCAGAGCATTCACCATTAAATACTTGTAGAACAGGCAGAGGGATGCAACGTTTCGTCGATGGGACAGAGGCTGAAGCTTAGATGCCAGTTCAGGGTCTATCAGATTGGTGACTCTCTTTTGAACCTTGTCTAAGAGCGAGAGACTAGTAGCAGATGCACCAGCCCAAATGTGACAACAATACTCCATACATGGGCAAATGGGCGCCTTATAGAGGTACATGATACTTTCAGGTGTCAGTAGTTTTCTAGCACGGTAGAGAGAGCCTACCTTTTTCGCAGCGGCCCTGCCAATGTTTTCAATATAATTGTTCCAACTCATGTTTCCTGTTAACGTTAGCCCAAGCAGTTTGAAGGATGTACTCTCAGACAGGGTGGCACTGGCCATTGCTATTGGTGGCAGAGAAGTTTTTTTTGTCATTATTGAAGGAAAGTTTAGTCTTGGCAGCATTGAATGTGGCCATTCATTTATGTCCCCATTCCACTACAGATTGGAGGTCATCATCTTGTGTTTTTGCCATTTCTTTAGATATGTGTTCATTTGTTTTCCTGTCATGCCTGATATAGAGTGTAGTGTCATCAGCATATATACCCATCTGACGCTCTGATCCCCAGCTGGCATCAATTGTGATGGATGGCTCTCGTCTGGGTGAGGCTCCGTGTTTTGACAAGCTTCTGGGTTTGACCTTTACTCCTGATCTGAAATGGAACACGTACATCAAGTCTGTTGCCATGGTCGCTGGAAAGATGGTGGGATCCTTTTACCGCTCCAGAAGATATCTCCCTACTGATGCAATTGTCTATCTATATAAAAGCCAAGTACGTCCAAGGATGGAATACTGTTGCCATATCTGGGCAGGAGCTGTTAAAAACAGCCTATCCTGCCTTGAGAGAGTACAAAATAGACTTCATGGCTTAGTGGAGGATGCCCTTTTCTCTACCCTGCAACCTCTCTCCCACAGAAGAGACGTTGCGAGCCTATCCTTGTTTTATCGTTATTTCCATGGCAGGTGCTCGTCTGAACTTCAATCTCTGGTCCTCCCTCGCCAATCTTTCACGAAAAACACCCGTCTAGCTGAATCCACTGTCAAAAGTTTCTCCCACTCTTTATCTGTGCCTACATCAAAACGCGGATTCCATGAACAAAGCTTCTTTCTTAGAACTGCACGCCTGTGGAACTCTGTTCCGTCTGCCTGCTTCCCACCGGACTACAACTTGGATGTGTTCAAGTCCAACGTTAACAAATTCCTAATGAACCGCCCCCTTAAGTTAACACTTCATCAAATTTCCACACTAACGTAATGTACTTGCAATAACCCTTATCCCTGAGTGGCTTCCGGGCCTTGATAAGTGGTGAGCACTGTGTAAAAAAAAAGAGGACATTAATAAATATTAGGAACAATAGAGGTTCAAGGATAAACCCATGAAACACTCCCGCATTTATATCATTATTTTACAAGTAACCCCTATCTCAAAATTAATCAAAACAATCAATGATCTCATATGCGTCATATACAAAGTAAGTACAGCGTAAAATCTAGCGAAGTACTTATACAAATTCACTAAACAAGAAAACGTTTATAATAAAAATTACTACCTCACTAGAGGTGGAAAACCTCTCCACGAAGGTCACAGCTGACGAAACCATTGATATAATCATTAACACCATATACAATAATCCATCTCTCTCTCCTCTGAATATTCACCTTATAGTCCTACAAAAATATTAGTAATATCTTTACCGATATCCCGTTTTATGATAATCAAAGGCAACATTTACACACAAATCAATGGAGTAGCAATGAATTCCGCACTGGGACCAACTTTTAGCAACGTTTATATGTCCCACCTGGAGAATGAAATATTTAATATTATTTCAAAATTCGCCCATTTACGTTAAGTACGTTGAGGATATTTTATTTTTGCTGGTGATACTTTATTCTTGCTGAGAACCTACAGGATAATTTTAAAACTCCGTACTTGTTTTCATTTATAAATTTTGTACGAATAATAGTATTCCATTTCTTGATGTTTTATAGACGCAAGCAATACTAAATTCATCACTTCTCCGTAAGAATAGACTATTGCAACCTATTATTGTATCTTACACTTCAAAAGTGAATGTATTTACATATACAAAACGACAATTATAAAAAAATTAAAATCAATCGAGCTAAATTAATCTCCTCAAATAAAATAAATATTCTAGAGTGAATTAAAAATATCAAATGTCTTCTAATTAATAAGAAGTTCCCCGCTAGGTCTATAAACAGTTGGAAAGCTAGACCAAACTAATAGCAACCAAACAAACAACCCCCACCCCTATCGATATATTCTATCGCAACAAACCACACAAGAACTTTAAATCAGATAAAAAGGTACTAAAGAGTATAATACCCCTCTCTCTCTGTCGCTCTCTCTCTCTCTCTCTCTCTCTCTCTATATATATATATATATATATATATATATATATATATATATATATACACGTTGGTCTTCAGCAGGACAGTACAGACAAATTAGTATTCTGAGCGTCATTAGTAAGTTGTTTGAATTCGTACTAAGTAAAAAAAATATTACTCCCCCACCGGTAATACCATGTTTTCAGCACCAAGCAATATAGTTCTCGTTCTGAAATATCTGCATTTGGAATATTGACTATAATTTTACATAAAATGTGTCAATCTTTATAGAGAGTATCCTCTTAGGGACAATAGCGCTCGACATATTAAAAGCAGTTTATGGGGCTGGTAGAAAGCTCTACTTCACAAGATCTCTTGCTAATAAATATCCTGAAATGTCTTCCAAACTATCGATAACTTCCTTTACACAGGTTTTACTAGAAGCCGTAGATGTAGAGAAGTCTAGAACGCAAAGCATCAACGCTGACTGGCCTAAAATTATTACTGGACCAAACGCTCTTCCTTACCGTCCGCAAAGGTATTTTCCATTGCATGCAAACTTCATTCGTAGATATCTATGCCAGCATCACAATCATCTATGATAAAACTTAAATAAAATACCTCTATAGTTTGCTGTGTTCAGCATTTGAACGCGTGATGCAATCGGGAGAGAGGAAATACATTAGTTCAAATATTTTTAACTTTTCACCTCTTATGCTCTGATTCCCACTTTGGCACAGACGAATCCCCATTCGACAAGCTTATCGAACTTTCCTTCATCACATACATTAAATGGAAGACTTACATCAAATTAGTTGCTGATATTACTGCGAAATGACACCGTCATTCCATCGCAGCACAACGGATCTCACTCCCGAGGAAATCCTCTATATTTATAAGAGGCAAAAATGGTCTTAGATACAGTACAGTTACGACACATTTCTGGAGAAGCTGCCTGGAGTGCCTTATCTGCATTGGCAGAGTTGAAAACCAGATTCGAAATCTAGCAGGTGGGGCCTTTTTCTATATTTTCCAACATATTTTGCAGAGAATAGGCATGGTATATTTCTGCATATCGGTATTTCGCACGGCAAATGCTCTTCTTCCCAAAGCAAATATTTACAAACACCCTCGTCAATCAACGAGTACTTCTATTAACGTTATCGACCCTCCATCAGTTCATAGATCTAAACGCAAATTCCGTGAACTGCTCCCCTGTGAAACTTTCATCCACTGATTACTTCCAAGCTGACTACAACATGGTCATTTTCAAGACTAATGAGAAATAGTTTTGGCTATCTCCTCTCCTTAAATAGTTTAATTATGACAAGTTCCTTCCCAAAATCTATCAATGAGTTGTTGTCTCACTGCCTCAGTTACATTCATAAACACTTAACTTTGAGTGTTCTACAAGTTTGATAAGTAGGTACTCCCTAGTAAAAAAAAAACGAATATTGATTATTTGTACTGTTCAGATTATTTTTGTTATTGTTGTCATCTCTAGTGTTATATTGATTACGTTTTGGTCGATGTAAAAACGTTTAGGTGTATTCTGTCGAACATGCAATTATCGTGCCCAAAACATCACAAACATTTTAAAAACGATGCTCATGTTCTTAATGTATGTTAATCAAGGCCAGGAGGCAACTTGAGGATAAGGGTTTTTATAAGTGCCAATGCGACAGTATCGTAGTAATTTTTAGTAGTGGAAATTTAGTAAATTAAATTACTTAAATGTCTGGCTCATGTAGAAAGTGTTCGCGTTAGACTACAAGAGGCTCATATTATCGTCAATCGAAAAGCAGGTAAAGAGAGTTCCAAAGGCGTACTATTCTAAGAAATATACTTTGTTCATGGAATCTACGTTTAGGTTTCAGCACAGATAAAGAGTGGGGGAAATAAATGATAGTGGTTTCAGATAGACGACTGTTTTTTTTTTAAGAAGGACTATGGATTTGGGCTAAGATGAGCTCGTGTTAAGGAAAAAAGATAAAGCAGAGCCAGGCTCGAACGTTTCTTCTATGGGAATGAGCTTGAAGAAAACGAAATGGCACCCTCCACTAGGTTACGAAGTCTATTTCGAACTCTGTTAAGGCAGGATATTTTATCATATTTTGCCAAAATATAACAGCAGTAATCTCATCAAGGCAGAAAATTTCATCAGCAGTAAGACATTTACTTGAGCGGTAGAATAATCCATCTACTTTACTAGCAAACTTAGTAACGGATTTGATGTACATGTTTCGATTTTAGATCAGAAGAAAACATAATCCCCAGAAGCTTGTCAAATAATGGAACCTCCCCAAGACGAGAGCCATTTATTTTAATTGATATCAGACGAGGGCCAGAGTGTTGATGATGTTAAGATGAAAGCTTTGTTGCAGATGCTTTAAAATAAACTAGTCACCTCTTATTGCACGACTTCATTAAGGTCAGAAGAGAGAGAATCGGAGATAACGTGGCCATTTACCACCTTTAAAGAGTTGCCATATATGATGGTCTCGTTCGCATTTATGTCTACCAATGATCATAGGATATGATGTGGAAGGTCATTGATCTAGATCAGGACGAGAGTTGAGGTCAGATGGATCCCCGAGGCACTTCACCATTAATACTGCGAGCTTCGTATCTTTACCCATCAAACGCTATTCTTATTAACCTATCAGAAAGACATAATTAAATAATCGAGAAGGCATTTCAAACTATACGGTCTCTGGAGATCTTATGAAGTGAACCTTTATATATAACGCTATCAAAGGTCTTTGACATATTAAGAGCAAATAGTTAGAAAGGAAGCCTCCGTACGAGATCTTCTAATCCTATGCGATACAATGGTTAGCACATCAACTGTAGATCCAGCAGAACGGAAACCTTATTGAATACTGCTGAGGAAGTAATTTAAATCCATATTGCTGACTACTTTTCTATTCACCACAGATTTCAGCAACTTACTCATCATTCATAGGCGACTTCTTATTCTGTACTGAAAGGAACATGACCTATTACTTGAATATTTAGTACGGTTTATATGAGTATCTTTTTCAGAGTGTTGGGAATCAATTCTCTTCAGCTTTGTAAGTATGGGAGCTAGTTCTAATTCAACCATTTTCAGCACGGTAATGCTTCAAAGGAAGTTCCTTTACTGGAATAAAGGTTTTTGATTAGCTTGGCGACATCACGCACATATATTTATATGTCGCATTGCCATTTTCAAAACACAGGAGGAAATACAGGGGGGATTGATGCAACGAGATAGAATTGGCTGCAAAATTCTGAGCAAAGAGTTTGGCTTTGTCCGATGCAGACGAGATTACCTCAGGGCAATACGTGATAATTGTGAGAGCACACGCTTGTGTAAAAACCCCGTGTGTTATTAAAAAAAATGGTGGGAACTAAGCCGTTGCTCAGCTACTGTGGATTTGACGATATTAGCATTCACTTCTCGTGTTCTTTATTACTCTTTTGCAATGGAGAAAGTGATTTATGCGAGCAATGGTAGCAGCACATTCTGGATAGAACAACAGTGGGTTGTTAAGTTTTTTTAAGCTATTTTTGAAATGGTATTAATCGTTCCGTCAGGTCTAACAGTATAAAGAACATTCATTTTTAACACGTAATGTAAAAGCAGGTCCAATATAAATGTACAGAAGTTATCCTAGTCAGGCATAGAGTAATGATATGCTGTTCCATGAAGAGGTATGTTCGAGGACTTTTTACATTTTTTTTTATTGAGGCAACCGAGTGGTCGAAAACTCACAGTAGATACAGAACTGAGAATGAACATAGCTAAGGAAAAGGGCTTGGAGACTTGCATACTAAGCGACCAGTGTCCAGCACACGAGTTGGTTACTGAACGATCTGAGTTTAGCAATAATGAATGAGAAACCGTTACAGAACTTCTTCTCATTACCTGTAAGGTTTTAGTGGCCTTATTAGTCCACATAGGATTCTTCACAGACGTGAATGTTAGCCGAAAGGCGGGCTGATAGTGTGGGGTCAATTTTCTCAGATATGCTCTTAAGATAATAATTAAGCAGAGGGTAAATAGAAATGCAATGGTGTGAGCAAGCGCAACCCAGAAGCAGATATAGGATAATTTCAGTTCTTCTCTGGAGATGGCAATAAACCCTGGAAAGCAATCTCTGATTTAGGCACATATTACATACACATGGGGGCAGATTGTGATGTTAATTTGAAGTATTTTTAATAGCGAATTCATTTATAAGAATAGTCGTTCCAATGCCAGTATCACTTAGAAATTATATGTCTGGATTGGTCGCCCGTAAGTGGGTTTCAACCTCTAGAAGGTTGAAACAAACCCCTGAGGTTTAAAAAGGAGACAGATCTATGGCGTCTATGATAAACGGTTAGTATTCGGGGTTAATTTGTGTGTATTTGTAAGTGCATTAAAACGTTAATAACTATTGATTATCACAAAAAAAGAATAGAACATTTATAACTAAACGTCTAAGTAAGAATTTCATGTATCATTTCTGAACAAAGACTTCCAAACTAAAAAACAAAAAAGAAATCTAGTTTAAATGTAACCATTTTATCTGGGAATATTAAAATTTATCGTAATTAAGTAGATTTCCGTTTTGCCAATGTATAAATTTGAAGCATTTCTCCTAAATGAAATTATGAAATATTTCAAGACACCAACATCAATAAGTGGTGCTATGACATTAAGACGAGAACGCTTTTGTCTTTGAAAATGTCACAATTTTCCTGCAGGACAGAAGACGAAATAGAATTTCCATGTGACATATCACGAACATTCTACATGAAGAAGGTATAATTCGAATTAAACACGCGGAAATAACAATAAAATCATGGACAATTTCTGTTTGTAAAGAATATATATCGGGTTTGAGATGTTCAAAAGCCTGGACTAATGAAGACGACGAAGTTGTTAGATAGTGCTCAATAAAAAAGAGAAAAAAAACATTTGATTAATTATTTGAGTGTTAACAGTTACATATGGCCGCTAAAAATAGTTATCTATTTCAGTCAACGTGACTTCCTCGGGCGACACGGAACCCCTCAACGCCACAAAGAAAATAGTCACAAAAAACTTTTTTTCCATATTCTTGGTGCCGTCGAAGAGTTCCGGGTCGCCTGAGGGCATCTTATTAACTGAAACTTATGACTATTTGTAGCGACAATATATAACTGCTTACCCTCAAATAATTGTATATATATATATATATATATATATATATATAGATATATATATATATATATATATATATATATATATACTAATTTATAAAATATATGTGGCGACTAAGCTACACTGAATATTCTGCGTTTCATCCACTGTAGGATTCGTCAGGCTTATGCACGAATTTTGTGGTTGCTTCTTGTTTTTATATATGTTAAGGATTTCTAGTTAGCCAATCAGCTTTCTAGTATCCACCGCGCCCCCTCTTATCAGCCAATGGGCAGATATTTTATCGAACAAAGGATCTGTTTTAGAACTAGTTAGTGGTTTAAGGTATATCTTTTCCCTCCTTTTTTTATAGATATATATGAATATACCTATGTGTACACCCACACATGCACACACACATATATATATATATATATATATATATATATATATATATATATATATATACATATATGTGTGATCGTTTATGTATATTCATGTTTATTTAATTTATTTATTTGTTTGTTTTCTATTGTTATTGTTAGTTTTAAAGCTATTTTGTATCGCTATCCTAGAGTGAGTTTTATTTTGTGAACACAGTTGCTTGCTATTTCTCGTCTACAGTTTAATAGATTTTGAGGTTCTTTAAAGTACAGGATAGCAAATCTTTCATGCAGGCATAATTTCCTATAAATCCCTATTTTACCTTTGCTTGACCTGATTCTTTGTGTGTGCTCTATGTAGCCTGGATATTTAGTTTCTTGACCTGTTTTAAATCTAGGTTAGGTTTTTTTATGTTAGTTTATATATATATATATATATATATGTATATATATATACATATATATATATATGTACGCATATATATATACATACATACATGTGTGATAGTTTATGTATATTCATGTTTATTTAATTTATTTATTTGTTTATTTTCTATTGTTTTTGTTAGTTTTAAAATTATTTTGTGTCGCTATCCTAGAGTAAATTTTATTCTGAGAACACAGGTGTTCGCTATTCCTCTTCTACAGTTTAATAGATGTTTGGGTTCTTTAAAGTGCAGGATAGCAAATTTTTCATGAATGCATAATCTACATGGGTCGTCTAGGTCTCTACATGTGGTAGCTTGTCTGATTATTTTCCATTCGACTACCGGCGAATACCTGCTTTCCTTGAGTTCCCAGTATTTATTTGCTAGCGTTGTTTTCATACGGTGTTTTTTTTATTGTTGAATGTATTTTGTGGTCATAATATCGAGTTATGAAATCCAAGCAAGTCATACCTACGTAATATTTCTTGTTATTCGGGGTTTCTTTCGCAAATATTGTGGCCTGGTAAACTACGCTTTTAGTTAGATATTTATTTTGAAGTGGGCAAAGTGCCTAAAGTTGCATTTATCTTATAAATTATTATTATTATTATTATTATTATTATTATTATTATTATTATTTTTATTGTTATTATTATTATTATTATTATTATTATTATTATTATTATTATTATTATTAATAATAATAATAATGTTTCTGCTAGTGTTAGTTTTATTTTTGTCATGGTGTCTACTTTTTCATTGTTTATTTTGTTGTTATTTAAATTGGTTTTATTTAATATTTTGTTATTATATCCTTTAATTATCATCTCTAAAGATTCGCAGCAGCTGTAGAATAACTTTAAGCTATTTTTGTTGAACCTTTTGTGTAAGGGGTTTGTTGCGGGACAGTGTTTTTCAATAAGATCTAGAAATTCATGCCGAGTTTTGTTTTTAACATTTGACTGTATGGGTCCGTATACAAAATTATAGTTATTTTTATTCTATTTTTCATTTTATTATATTTTGTTGTGTTCTGTATCTTATATGTGATATCAATATTTTTGTATCCACTATTAGCATAACACTCATTTATTTAAATAACCCTTCAAACATTACATATTATCACACCATGACGCGTCCCTATCTCCACCTCATCAACTCACCCATCCCCACAGCAAAAACAGCAAACCCACCCCCTATCACGCACACCGCACATTGAAAATCACAAGAATATCCATTTCCCACTTGAACTTAAAATCAAGAGATCAACCCTTTTAAACAATACTAAAACGTAATTACCCCTTCTCCCGCCGAAAATACTCCATTACGAAACTGTATGCTCGCCCAACTTTAACCTTCCTCTCTCTCTTTTCCCTCTCTACTTCACCCCACTTCCTCTTTCCCTCATATAAAAAGCTTCGTTCATCCAATATAAATAAGATAACGGACTATCCTTCTAATAGACTCATACGTCAAGCAAACCATTCCAGCGTACTCTTCCAAATTTCATCACCAAGATTATTTTGCCATCTTTGGTATTTTTATAATTACACTATTGATTCCGAGGTCCATTGCACACTTAATTCAATGCTCAAATTCTAGTGCTCATTGTGATAATTACACTGAAATGGTATATCTACCAAATTTTGAATATACTTTGTCAATATCAAGAAAGCATTTGGACCGCAGCAAATAACACACAATCAACGCAACAACGAATAAGGTTGTCCGGTATACTTTTCGAAAAATTAAGACGGAGCAGTAAGCTTTCGCTATATGGGAATATCACTTTCTCCCATGTGCCTGTTTTCTGCCCACCCGGATTTATAACCCCGAATGACATTGGACTCCTTCCGATAATAGATTACCAGGTTGCATCAACTACTCTTTTCGTATAATTTTCTCCATATAATTATCCACAATCACTCAAAAAACTATTTTCAATAATTCTGCTGAAAAGCAAAATAGCGTCCATTCACAGATGAACATTTTGCTAACTGCATTTAATGTCCTCTGATGATATGTGCCATTGTTGAAAATCCATGGATTAAGGAAATTAAAATAAACCCTTCTATGTATTCCTTTTGTCAAACAATAAATACTTAAATCGAATATATATATATATATATATATATATATATGTTGTTGTTTTTTTCAGAATTTAAAATTGAACCACGAAACTTATATATTGCTCAATTCTTAAATATTGAGCTTTTCCTTTTTGGCTAGGATCTCCTTGAAAGTATTACTTTAAGTAATATCTATCAGGATTTTTCATCTAAATTCTATCATTGGCTTATCTCGCTTATATATATATATATATATATATATATATATATATATATATATATATATATGCGGGTGTGTGTGTGTGTGATTATTTACTATAATAATTATTAAATAACTACAGACACTAGTGTTTCATTCTTTCTTAACACCAGTCGAAATATTAGAACCCGACGACAGAAGCGATCCCTGACTAATCCATTCAGCTACTGTCAATCGCGAGAATGCTGTTGCATTTAAAAAAAAAATTTTAAATAAGTTTTTTAACGTCTGTTAGAGTGAGCTAGTCAATGTATGATGATCTGCGGGTAAGAATTAAATTGACCGACTTCATTCAATTGAAAGTATTCAACGATAAAAACAAGTTTCCTTAAGGTGCTTACATCATTATTTATTATAATAATCATAATAAAATTGCTACATACACTAGTGTTTAATCTTTTCAGGTATCATCAGTACAGGGTGTGAGGATTTACAGCAGTTTATAGATTCGAACCTGGTGACAGAAGTCATCCCTGGTTTCATGAGCCAGGACCTACTTCATTCGACTACTGTTAACCGCAAAAAATGCCGTTGAATTTAAAACGTTATTTTTAAATGCTGCTTAACATCTGTCATAGTGATCTAATAATTGTATGATGGTATGTGCATGAGAGCTAAATTGACCTACTTAATTAAACTGAAAGTGTTCAACAATAAAAAGAACGAGTTTCTTAAAGGGGCTGACATAACATCCACACACCCACACACACACGCGCACACACACAAACCCACACATATATATACTTGAATTTAAATTTATATTTGAATATATATATATATATATATATTTTAATGTATATATATATATATATATATATATATATATGTATATGTATATGTATATGTATATAATATTTAGTTAATTTATATACGGGAGTCATATATATATATATATATATATATATATATATATATCTATATATATATATATATATATATATAAATATATGCATATATATGTATATATATGTGTGTGTATATATATATGTATATACATATGTTACAATTTAAAATCAAATCAAAACAGTAAGACATATCTCTCTATAATATATTCTTTAACCCTATAGATAAAAAGACTACCGCTAATAATTAGAGTGGCTAAAGGTTGGGTTTACATCCACCTGCTTCCTCCTCCTCTTTGCCTCTTTATATATATATATATATATATATATATATATATATATATATAGTTCATTTAATCACATAAATTAATACATGAAAATATAATTTTATGCGTAAACTTTTAGTATCTAGTTCAAAAGTGCTCAATATATAGGTAGGTCTAGGTAGTAAGTTATAAAAATATATATGGAAATTAAGCATCATAGAATATTTCGCGTTTCATTCTCGTGACGATTGTCCGCGTGAATAAAACATTGATTATTCTGTGTAGCTTAATTGCCATATATATTTTCATAACTTACTCCATATATATATATATATATATATATATATATATATATATATATATATATATATATATAAAGAAAGAGGCAGATAGATAGACACACAGATAGACACACAGATATATTCAGAATTACATTAATTCTAAAATAACTACACAAAGACAACGAAATTACATTCTGAATTATAAAGTAAAGCAAATACATAACGTACTGTCAGTTCAGAAAAATACAATTGGAATATGTGTTAACTCCAACGTTCAGAAGAGGCATTACTGTTGTTACATCTGTATTATTATTATTATTTACATACAAGAATATTTACCTAAAATACAAAAATATGTTGATATTGCTTGTTCAGTGTTAAAAAGTGGTGTGTACATCTGTTTAGGAACAGTCACCTGCTCTTGTAAGTAAGTAAAAATGTGATAGGATAGACAAGAATTCGAACCTGGGAAGCTAGGTTTGAAATTAAGAATTCCGATCAAAAGTTTAAAATAAATAATACAGATATGTTATTGAAAATGAATGCGTTGTTCGTAATGTTATTGAAAAAGGCATTTGATGATTCAAGTCTGTTTATGAAAATGAGATGAAATTAAAATAAGGAATTTGAAACGGAATGATAAACATATTTGTAAAATAGGTTAGTCGGAAATGAGGTAAGATCATTTTTCTTTGCAAGCATGTGTGGTCGATGCACATTTTTTAGCATGTTTTAGGCAAAGTGAGGCATTCCAGGCCACGGGATCGATATGCACGTTGTTAGGTCATGCAATGACGTCATGAGTAAGGGATGAGTTCTCAATATAGTTAGAGTTTTAAGAGTCAGTCAGAGAGAAGTCAGTGCTAGACAAGGTCAGACATACAGAGCTGATTTACGCCTTGGAAGCGAAGGTTAGAAGAAGGAAATAATGTAGAAACTTTGAATTCCTTGATGCGAAGCCATTAACCGGTCGAATGAAATAAACTAAGATCACCATAGTTTTATAACTGTCGTCTTTGTGTTATGTCATTCTACTAACAAGGTATTGAGAATTTGTATTAAAAGAACTTTGTGTGTAAACTCATCTACGAATGTGTCTCTGTCATATTAAGAATGTGCTTTCATCTCAGTATCAATCAATAATGAATGGTCCTTCATTATGATAAAAGACTGAGAATCAACATCTCAAAAATATATTTGTTAAAGAAAGATAATGTTTATAGAAACACTCCCAGAACTGCTAACTGTAAAAATGTCAATCTCTATCTATCTCTTCTACCCATCCCCTCTCAATGTGTATTACATGTACCCTATCCCTTATTATATGTACCCTGTCTATGGCACGGATACCATTTCTTCTAATTTAATCACTATGTAACACATCCACAACCTAACATACTTACGGGGACAAACCCGTAGACATATTTAACATAAATACACATACATGCAAGCAAAATGATTCCACCTCGTTCCCTATTGTGTCTTTATTTTTTTTTATTCCCTCACGTTCTCAATCTTCTCCTTGCTTAATTTAGAATATTTTAAATCCTTTGTTTTGTATTCGTTTCGCTGTATTATATTTCCTTTTTTAATATTTTATCCCATTCCCTGAAACCACAGAAAATAACGCTACTGTAAAATCATCATAAATACTTTTTCAAATAGTTATAATTAAAATGAAATACTCGAGACTCGACACAAAACGCAGATGTCCTATTCCAATTAAACGAATGGATATTAAGCCTGTCTCAATTCATTAAACTTCCTTGCTTTCACGTTTTATTTTGACTGAGCTATTCAGAATAATAATTAGAAAATCCTATACTCGGAAAGAACGAATCAAGTGTTCTTTGCCACACAAAGACTTTCTAATTCGACCATATGTTGTTCAACTTGGCCTTTGTTAATTTTTGTTTTTTGCTTTTTTTAAGTACAATTCGCGATGAAAGTGGAGTTAAATAAGAAGAGTTGTAAAGATCGAATACTTTTGTCCAACCTGAGAATTATATAATAATAAGAATACACGTTGTGTCAAACACGTGTTTAACAAATCTTTCATCTTTTCTTTAATATGGATATCAGAAATGGTGACAAAATTCCAACTCAGCAGATTAAATTAGTGTAGAAATTCTATGATTATATATATATATATATATATATATATATATATATATATATATATATGTATATTTACAAATACACATCAACTGGTGTGGTCTATTTTCTTTCTCTTTCCTCTTTTATTCACCCATTCGCAAGAAAACTTTCTATTTAAAGATGTTTATATCTACCGATAGGTTGAAGTATATATTTCCCGGCTTTTTGTTCTATTTTGTTGTGACGCTTTCTCTGATATTGCACGCCCAACATATTCGAACCATGTAATACAATCTGAGTCAACATGGTGAAATCTATTGCAATCTAAGTAGGTCCAATTTAGAAGTGTCGTAAATCGATGTAAGATTCAGCTCTCATTAGATGTAATTGACTGCAATTGTTCAGCCCAACATGCTTCAACTACATTTATTGAGAATGAAACTACTTATTATACTTGATTATATTCGTCGAATCTCATCTCATGGCATTTATCTAATTGCATATACGTACACACCTATCTAGATAACTATCAATCGAGCTAGGTAGCTATCTATCTATATATGTATCTATCTAGCTATCTCGCTATATAGATAGATATGTATCTATATACCAAGCTAGCTATATAGATATGTGTCTATCTACCTATCGTTCTCCCCCTCTCTTTCTCTATATATATTTATATATGAAATAAAATGGAGGTGATAGGATCTGAATACCCAACGTTTCGCCCGATTCCTGCGTGCTTTTTCAAGAGGGACGGTCATTGACGAGAGAGTCGGAAGATTTGGGCTATATATAATGATGGGGGAAAGCAGCGTGTTTTCCTTATGTAAATTAGATGTCTATGTGCATATATACATTTTATAAGAGAAAATAAATTAGAGTAAATTAGCGTAGTGGATTACGTCTAAAAGTTTAAATATCATAGATATTTAAAAGATTGCACCTGGAAATATAGCCGTTATAGATTAAGTAAATTACGAAGGGAGTTTTTGAAAATTGAAGATAATTGAATAGGGATTAGTAGTAACTGTAGTAACTGTAGATGGCGTTTAAAAATGAGAAAAGGATAAATATGGGATCTAAAATAGACAGTGATAAAATTAAATACAGTAAAAAAGTAAAAAAAAATATAATAAAATAAAGGGAAACTACGAATTGATTTTTTTTAATATACAAGGTGTCCGTAAATATACTATACAGTCTTATTGTTTTATTGTATTATATTTGTATTAATAGTTAATATTTATTTTTTTACAGGTTTATTTAATCAAGCATGCCACGAAAGCTAACTATGGAAGAGCGCAAATTTATAAATATGTTAATACAATATCTTACTGTACTGTTAATATATTACAGGGTGTCTGTATAGTAATTTGTAAGACTGTATACTAACTTAACGGACACGCTGTATATATATATTTCGAGTTTAACCTGTGTCTAAATGGTTCTCTTTAATAATTATTTCGACAGATAGAGAGCAATGATAAAAAAACAACATTTTCTTTGTTTAATTATATTGCTTGACTGGGAGATTATAGCTGACTCAATTAAACGTAGTGTGGATCTGTTATGTATGTGCTTAAGGAAGGTTGCTTTGTTAACATTAAAATGGTGGTCGTTCTCCATGATGTGACAAAATATGGCGTTGAGTGTAGTATTGGTGTTTACATGTCGTTTGTGTTCATATATTCGTTAATTTAAATTGCGTTGTGTTTCTCATACATATCTTCTTCCACAATCAAGCCAGGGCATGGAATATATTCCGGCTTTGGTGTTAGAGTTGGTATTAGTCATAATTTTACGTGTTAGATCCCTAATTGTTAAAAAGTTTATTTTTGTTATTTGAATGCACGTCTTATTTAAGTACTTATAGATTGTGTCGTTCTTTTCATTAGTTGGTAATGTTGTCTGTCGTGTGTCTGGTAATTTAGGGGATTGTCTCGGTTTCGGTTATAGTACATTTTTGGTGTTTTCCTTTTTGTATTTGTCAAAAAATGTTGAGGGTAATGTCAGATCCTGAATGTACGTTCAATATACTCAAATTCTTCCTTGATGTATTCAACACTACATATTCGTAGGGCGCTAAGAAAAAATCCTATTAGAATATCTCTTTTTACGTTTTCATCGTGATGAGAAATAAAAAAAACGTATGTAATCATTTTTATTAATTACTTTCCGATGGAATTTAAAATTTAGATGGTCATTGTTATTAATGATATTGATATCCAGAAATTGTATGGAGTTGTTATTTTCTCTTTCATGTGTCTAGTTAATAGTGGGAAATATTCTCTATTTTGGAAGACATGGGGAGAAAAATTAAAATATCATCTATATATGTATATATCTATAGTAGGAAGATATATATATATATATATATATATATATATAAGTTAGAAGATATATATATATATATATATATATATATATATATATATAAGTTAAAATAGGTAGGAGTACACTTCAAGCCTATATACTCAGCGAATGTTTAATCTACACACAAAAAGATGATGTATAAGTCATTCAGATATGTGAAAAACTTTTTAATATGCTTCTAAAGGATATAACTTTTAAAATTTGTACGTAGGAGTCAGATATTTCTCTGTTTGTAAACCTCTTCACGATTGCGAATTTGTGAATGAATAAGAGAGTCCTTATTTTAATTATAAGTGTGTTTGAAAACACTTTTTGCGAGCGTCTCACGCTGGCCGAATAGTTATTGCATTTGACTAATTAAATTAAGGTTTTGTTTTCGCTCTCAGCTCGGCTATTTTTCCCAATAAATAGGCAATTAAGAAAAACATAATACGAGCATGCAGATATCTCAGTTTCTGTATGAATTGGGATTGTCTTCTAAAAGTAAAACGCCCCCATAACCATTGCTTGTGAGCTATATAGAAAAGTGTGTATTTAAAGAAGTTATTTTGTCAGCTCAACATTAAATATACATTTTGAATCTTTCATTTAGACTTGCACATGCAGCCAATAATATGAATCATACACTTTTGGGCAGCTGCCTTGTCATACATATAGTATAAGCTACCAGTAAACTCTACCTCTTGAAAGCAGTGTATATATATATATATATATATATATATATATATATATATATATATATATATAAGAGGTGGGTGTAGTTTGCTTGAACCATTGTATAGTATGTAGTTAAATGGAATTGTAGAAGGCGACACAATGCAGAAGTAACGGAAAGACACAGGCTGGTTGTATATCCGTGTAATATAATATTTCGAAAAAGATCTCTTCGTCAGATATTTACTTGACTTTGCTCGCATCATCTAATTCATATATCGTAATAATCTTGAATAGGGATTGCTTATTTATTATATTGTTTGTTTATTTATTTTGGTTTATTTTAATTTAATTTTGGATTTATTTTTTATTCATTTTATTTTGTTTGTTTATTAAAATCTCCTCAATATAAACATAAACTGCTATAAAAAAATAAATAGATAAAATAAATAAATAAATTTAAGAAAATAAGTAAAAGTAAAACAAACAAACTCAATCACATTAAATTAAAAAGCCACCAACAATGTCCGGACAATTATTTAGCCCGATACTGTTATTATTTACTGTTTACAACAACACGCTTGAACCAAAGATAAACTATTATAAAATAAATAAATAAAATAAAATATAATATAAAATAAAAAAAAATAGAAATATAAAATAAGAATTGAGAAAAAAAAACCTAACCATATACTACTCACAAGTCCCGAGCAATGGTTTGCTGCAGTATAGTTACTGCTTACAACAACACGTTTGTCAAAGTCAGGTAAATATCTGACGAAGAGATCTTTCTCGAAATATTATTTTACACGGATATACCACCAGACCGACTTTCCCAGGTAACCACTGTGCAAATATAAATATACTTTGTATATGAAAGATGAATATGTACACATGCATTTATAAGTTGTATTAATAAATTTCTCACCTGCTTCAGCCTGTGTCTTTCCGTTACTTCTGCATTGTACCGCCTTCTACAATTCCGTCTAATTATATATATATATATATATATTCTTTCAAAATACCACGTTAAGGGAGTAGTCATTCACAGGCAAGTGTATTACACAGAAAACTTTAGATAAAGCCCGCTCGAAACCTTATATATATATATATATATATATATATATATATATATATATATATATATATGTGTGTGTGTGTGTGTGTGTTGTTGCTTATGCAAACAATGATAAACGCTGACTGTATTACCCGAATATGCCATATTTGTTAGCCGAAAACACTTAAAATAAATTTTGAATATCAGTATTTCTAATGCACTTATGAAGCTATGTGTTGACCAATAAAAAATAACTTTCCATAAATGTGTGTATATACCCTTATTTACGCGCTATCTTCAAATAATAATATTTATAGCTATAGTATTGCACAGTTCTATCTAAAGATGTTTATGCTGTTTTTGAGTTCTATAAAGAACGAACTCACATATTCGCAGGGAAAATTATTTTTATAGTAGATGCATATATATATATATAGTGATGATCATATTTATTGGCACGGTAAAATAAAAGTTAAATTTTGTCTAATAAATTCTAAAAAAGGGATTACATTAAAGAAAATAACAAAGTATATTATGTATTTTTAACTGGCCTTTCCGATGCAGCAATCGGATTTTAGAAAAAATAAATAACAAAGGAACAACAAACATAATTGCAAAAAACCCTTGTTCAAAATTATTGGCACGATTTATTTCATAATCAATTGTATAGCCTTTGGCCTTGATTACCTTCCTCAGCCGCTTTTCATAGTTTACAACCAAGTTGTTGCACTCTTCAGTAGTAATTTTAGCCCACTCTTCCTGACAATAATTCTCCAATTGAATAAGATTCTTAGGCTTCCTTTGCATTACTCTCAATTTTAATGTTCTCCATAAATTTTCAATTGGATTAAGGTCTGGGCTTTGTGATGGCCACTCCAAAACATTAATATGATTGTCCTCAAGCAATTACTTAGTCAGTTTAGCCGAATGCTTTGGGTCATTATCTTGCATGAACCACCAACGACGACCAAGTGAGAGCTCTTTAGCAGAGTCTTTCAGGTTTTCATCCAATATTTTAACATAATCTTCCTTTTTTATGCTACCTGTGACCTTAACAAGTCGCCCATGTCCAGAGGCAGCAAAGGATCCCCAAAACATCAAACTGCCTCCACCGTGCTTCAGTGTGGGTATGGTGTTCTTAGGCAGGAAAGCTTCGCCAGATTTTCTGTAAATATAAGACACTTTATTATGGCCAAATAACTCTATTTTCGTTTCGTCAGTCCATAGAACACGTTTCCAGAATGCAACATCTTTATCAATATGACGTTTTGCAAAGGCTAGCCTTGCTTTCAGGTGTATAGGCTTCAATAAGGGAGTCTTTCTCGGACGACATGCTTTTAAACCAGCTCTCTTCAAAACTCTACCAACTGTATGTCGAGATACATTCACTCCAGAGGTGCTCTGTTCATCAACAATCTCCCCAACAGAGATCCTTGGGTTTTGTTTTACTTGTCGAACAATTTTCCGTTCATCTCTTGGGGAAAGAATCCTTTTTCTCCCTCTACCCTCTAAACTCATAACGTGGCCTTGCGATTTGAACTTGTTTATTATGGCTCTAACAGTGGATTTGGGAAGGTTTAGCTTCTTTGAAATCTTATCATAGCCCTCCCCATTGGTATGGCATGCTACAACAAGCTTCCTGACGTTTTCGCTGTGTTCCTTAGTTTTAACCATGGCGATTGAAAATTATAATTTAGTCACTTATAATAGTTTAAATAAATCGCTATCTAAAAATTATCTGAAAAAATTATTCACTGAATTAGCGTTAAACAAGCATAATATGGCTATAAAAAAGTTCAGAAAGCACGTAAACCGGAAATTGATTGATATTATACTGATACTAAAAGAAAAACAAAGCCGTGCCAATAATTTTGAACAAGGGTTTTTTGCAATTATGTTTGTTTTTCCTTTGTTATTTATTTTTTTCTAAAATCCGATTGCTGCATCGGAAAGGCCAGTTAAAAATATATAATATACTTTGTTATTTTCTTTAATTTAATCCCTTTTTTAGAATTTATTAGACAAAATTTAACTTTAATTTTACCGTGCCAATAAATATGATCATCACTGTATATATATATTATTTCAATTCACAAAAAACAATTATTTATAGCTGACTATTAGACACACACACCAATATATGTATATATATATATATATATATATATATATATATATATATATATATTATTTCAGTTCACAAAAAAACAATTATTCATAGCTGAATATTAGACACACACACACACACACACACACACACACACACACACACACACATATATATATATATATATATATATATATATATATATATATATATATCCATCTGCCTTTGGATTATTATGGACCATCTTCTTCCAATTACGGGAGGTCTTTGGATTTTACTTGTACAAATGGAAATTATTTTAACTTTCTTGAAGTTTTACATTTGGATTTTACCGTCACTGGATGTTTTATCTTCCACCAGACTATCCATTCATGTGTAATCACCCTTTTCTTTACCATATTCCCTCTGCTTTACTTATTTTGTTTTCAAGCAAGATCTTTGACTTACTTGTTGTTTCATGAAATACTTCTGCATGCAAAATCCGATGCCGCATTTTGCTAATTCCTACCCTCTGATGAGAAGGAGAGTATTTCTTCGAAACTCCGCGGATTAAGGACTATCCATTTATCTAGTGTTTCCTTTTCAGATTAAATATGTTTTTAACTCATTTCAAAGTGTTTTTTAACATGTTTTATTAACTGTTTGTTCATATATATATATATATATATATATATATATATATATATTATGTCTATACCTTCAGCCACTTGTTGTCCATGATTTCGCACTAATCAGTGCAGAATTCGAACCTAGCTCAAAGTCAACTGGAGTCTATACGCAAAGAGGTGACCCGTGGCCCACTAACAATAGCGGCGAGAATGATTGGAAATTTAAAACCTATAAATGGTAAATGCGGGTACAAGATTAAACTGTGGATATAATATATATAATAATAAATCATTTAATAATTTTCATAACTATAGAAAAAGTGTTTCTTGCATTTCAATCATCAGTATAAGAAAATGCACGTATAATTGATGCATAGTGTACACTAGTTCAAGTAAAACGTGTAAAGTAAGCCTTATGGTTAGAAGTACACTTCCTGTTTGGGAAAATCGATTATACGACTGATCAAGAGGTCAAACTCAAAGGAAATAATTCGATTTTCTCAACGACAGCACAGAAATATATTTTCTTCTTGACATATATTGACTCTGTCGTTATACAACGCGTTTCATAAATCTCTATCCCCTAAATGTGGCACGAAATTGCATGAGTTGATTGGAATAAAATTTACGAGCTTTCTGTAGGTTTGAGTTATCGCTTAGTTGCAATTAATGGCAGGGCTCTCATCGCGTGAATGTATACCATATCAAAATGTATTACATGCGTATAGTAAAATATGAAAAAGAGAAAAATACAGGGAATAAAAATATCACAAAAATGCATTTTATTCATACCTATATACAGTTTCATCACACGCACACCTATATATCTATATATATATATATATATATATATATATATATATATATATATATATATACATATATCTATATCTATCTATATATATATATATATATATATATATATATATATATATATAAACGAACGTGGTGGTCAAAATAATGGAACATCATGTCTTTTTAGGGCAAAATTCTAATTGGTGCTAAAATATGGCTATCGTATTAAACTGACTGAAATCGTTGTTTTACGACAGAATTTGTTTTCATATTAATTGCAGTTTGACAAGGAGGCTACAAACATCATTTTTCAACATGAGTTAACATCGGCACAGTCTGCCAACACCACGGCTTCCTGGCTCCGAGAACAACCGGTCCTTGTTCTTGAACGGCCGGCTTACTCACCAAATTTGAACGTTATTGAACCTTATGAGACCAGATAAAGAGGAAGCTAAGCAAAGAAAAACTCACTACTCTTGCAACCACAATGATTGCAATTCAGATCAGAACACATGGGATCCAGTGTCTACACAGGATTACGAGAAGCTTGACGATTACATGTCCCGGCGAATTGATGCTGTTATCAAGACAAAAGATGCTGCTACTAAATATGGATTAATTTTATTTGAAATTATGTTAATAACCAAAGACTATTCTGTTTACTTAACTGTCTTGTTCTATTATTTTGAAACACGAAATATTCAAAAACTAACATTGTAATTTATATGAAAAAACATTCTGTCGTAAAACAACTATTTTAGTTAGGTTAGCATGTTAGGGATATTTTAGCACCAATTGAATCTCACAGATCGTCCTCAATAAGAATTTAGCGCTGAAAAACACGATGCTCTATTTTTTTTACCAGCACGTTTATGTTTATATATATATATATATATATATATATATATATATATATATATATATATATATATATATATATATATATATATATATATATATATATATATACTAGCAGCATGGGTGCCCGACATTGCCCGTTTTTTTTTAAATGTATGTCAAGCAAAAAAAAAAAAAGTGGTAGTACGAAGGCAGGATCGAACCCGTACCGGGAAGGAGTCAAAGAACGGAAAAATGTGACGTCTTTGCTGTTACGGTCAGCACAAAACTGGAAGTGATGTAGATTTAAATTAAGGCCAGACAATCGAAAAAAGGGATGACTATATCGGCGGAAAAAGCGACCCCTTACTGTAGAAAAGTGGCTAGTTGAGGGCGAAGAAATTAATCGAAAGTTTTCGATATTATACATACATTTATATAATGATAGCTCAAATTTTCGACCCAAACCTATTAAAAAGCTTGACCCCTTAACATTTATTGTTTTGGGCTCAAATCAAGTTATTAACTTAGATTCATGTCCAAGGAGCCTATATCTAAGATTTCGAATGTTTATACCGAAAATTGGCGGAGGAGTTCGGTAGAGTTCCTAAAGGCCACATCGTTAAACTTTGACCCCTTATAAGCCAAATTTCTGGTCGAAAACGGATTACTAACCTTTTCCTAAATCTCAATACATTGCATGTCAAAGTTCGAGTCAGTAGACTGATAATTGACAGAGTAATTGTGTAGAGAAATGTACACAGACATACACAAACAGAGACAGACGGACACTTTCACTTTATATATATATATATATATATATATATATATATATATATATATATATATAGATTAAATCAATAATATATATTAATATATATATTTTTTTCCTCCTGTAAATATATATATATAAAGCGGAACGTCTGTGTGTGTGGGGGTCTGATCAGGAATAGGTTCCTATATGTTTGACTATTTTTAAAAAACGATTGCACATAATGATAGAATATGTATCGAGAATCAGAAATATGTATTTTTGATCTGGCAGAACGGTGGTTCATAAAAATTGTGGGGTCTGACTTCGCGCCTGGCCTCCAAAGCATTGAAATAAAAAATATGAAAATAAAAACGTTTACAAGGGTTTTTTATATAGACGTACATAAGAATACTTTGATAAGTATGTTTTAACTTAAATAGGGATGGCATAAAATTTGTGGGGTCTGCGTTCCCGCATGGCCTCCATAGAATAGAAATAGGCACAAACTTTAATAACGACTGTTCGTATTTATCTGTGATAATTATGTTTCAGTTTGAAGAAATATAGTATAATAAAATTAGAGGGTGTTAGTTCGCGCCTGACCGCATAGAATGGAAATATGTCACACAGTTTAACAAGGTTTTTTACTATGGATCTGCAAAATATTGTGATAAGGGTTTCAGTGTGGACAGGCATGGTATAATAAATTATGAGGTTTATCTGTTTCATTTTTACTTTCATCATATTTTGTTTTGGTTTTGATACCCCAAAATTCGAAGCTATCTCTTTACAACCCTTTCTTTCATAACCTCTCATACTTTCATAAATCAGAATCTATTTTCTGTAGGCTGTTTTTGAACCCAGTCCACGACGGGCACTTTTGCGTGTATATATATATATATATATATATATATATATATATATATATATATATATATATATATATATATATATATATATGTACGACATAATCGCGTTGGCGCATTGGTTCTTTTAGGTAACCGAAGCAAATCAACGTTGAGCCTGAGCAGTAGAAGATAAGTGATCAATTTGGAAATTCTAGGCGCTGTATGTAGGAGGACATCGACCCCTTCTTTCTAGAGTTTCAAAAACGGTATCTCCACTTAAAGGGATATACATGCGATACTTGAAATTTTATTATCTTATGGAAATTCATTCCTTTGAGAAAACACATTAAACTTGCAGAGTTTAAGTATTATTTCCATTTCCTTATATATATATATATATATATATATATATATATATATATATATATATATATAACATACATATTTATATTTTTTTAAATGGAGGTCACCACTTATCAAAGCCCGCAGCCACTCAAGGATAAGGGTTATTGCGTGTAAATAATCAATGGGACAGTATTGTAGGAATAATTAGTATTGGAGTTTTTATAAAGGGTCTTACTTTAGGGGTCGGTTTATCAGGAATTTGTTTATGTTTGACTTGAAGACATGCAAGTTGTAGTCAGGTGGTAAACAAAAAACGAAACAGAGTTCCACGGGCGTGCACTTTTAATAAAAGTAGCTTTGTTCATGGAATCTACGTTTTGATTATGGCAATTATAAAGAGTGGGGAAATCATTGACAGTGGTTTCAGCCAAAATGGCATCCCCCCCACTAAGCCACGAAGTCTATTTTGTACACTGTCAAGACAGAATATACTGTTTTTTAGTAGCTCCTGCCCAGATGTGGCAGCAGTATTCCATCCTTGGACGTACTTGGCTTTTATATAGATAGAGAATTACATCAGTAGTGAGATCTCTTCTGGAGCGGTAGAAGGACCCCACCATTTTCCTATCGACCTTGACAACAAACTTGATGTAATGTACGTGTTTCACTTCAGATCAGAAGTAAATGTCAAACCCAGAAGCTTGTCCAAACATGGCCCCTCCCCAAGACGAGAGCCATCTATTTTAACTGATTCCAGATAGGGACCAGATCGTTGATGATGTAACGATAGGTGCTTGGTTTTAGATACGTTAAAAGTAACCAGCCACGTCTTCCACCACTGTACCAAGCGCTCGAGATCAAAGGATAGAGAATCAGAGAGAACTTTGTCATTTATGGATTTTGATGTGTTGCCATGAATTATCGCGTCATCAACATAGATATCAATGATTGAAGTATGTATTTTGAGAGATCATTGATATAGATCAGGAAGAGAGTTGGGCCCAAGGTCGACTCCTGAGGGACTCCAGCATTAATACTGTGAGCCTCTGGTTTCTGCCCATCAGTCACTACTCTTATGAGCTTATCAGATATAAACGATTTAATAATTGAGAAAACATTTCTAGTTATACCGTAGCTGGGAATCTTGTGAATTAGGCCTTTATGGCATACCTTATCGAAGGTATTTGATATGTCAAGAGCAATTGCCCTAGAAAATACACCGTTGTCGAGAAATTCACTAATCCTGTGAGATATAACCTTAGTACATCTGCTGGAGATCTAGAAGAACGGAAACACTATATATTTATATACACTGCTAATCAAAAATTTAAATCTTCAAACAATATTTTAGATAGATTTTAAACTCTTCCGATAAAGGTTACCAACGCTACAATCTAAAAGGTGATGGAAACAAAAAGCTACATTTCAAAGATTATTTTGGAAATTTACATTTTTATTTAATTAGGCTTTTTACACATGATTAAAATCATAAGACCAGCAACAAAAATTCTATTAAATTGTAAAAGAAGTGCATGACAAGTGTATGAAAACATTCAACAATAAAACAATAATGAGTTCTACCTCCACTGCTTTTGATGACTTCGAAAATTCTTTGGGGCATGCTGAAAATAAAGGTTTCCATTAAGGTGCGGGGATCTTACTCCAGTTTCTGAAGATGGTTTTACGAAGTTCATTTTGTGTTTAATATTGTTTGCCATTTCGATAAACCACTCTTTCCATCGACCCCCAAACATTTTCAATTGGATACAAGTCCGGTGAGCATGCAGGATGTCCCAAGAGATGGGCTTCATTCCCTTGTAGAAAGCTCAGGACTCATCTTGTAGTGTGGATTACAGCATTATCTTGTTGGAATAACCATCCACCCGCACACAATGACCCACGATCATCAAAGATGTTTTTTGTAGCTAACATAACCAACCACTCTCTGACGATCCTACACTACCTAGAGTTCCATCGTCCCTCTGTAAGAAAAGGCACCCATACCATTACGGACCCTCCATCACTATGACGTGTGAAAAAATTTAAATGCGCATGTATTTCACATGTCAATATCGCTGGAAGCCATTAGGACCATCTTAATTGATTGGTTTCTCATCAGAAAACGTCTCAGGTTCGGTATTTACGGCCAAATTTTAGCGGTCAACTTTGTGAGGTGGAACCATCGAGGAATTTGTTTACGCTTTTTATTTAACATGTCTTTTTGTTGTAAGTGTCGTCTGATAGTTATCGGACTGCAATCAGCATCAGTAACAGCCTTAATTTGACTAGAAAACTACTTTATTCATAACAACCCGTCTGATTCTTCTACTCAATGAAGGAGAAATTTTGATGGGCCCCCCAAAAGATTTCGCATTTCAATAATTTTCAGTGTTTTTAGAAAGTTGAAACTAACAGTTTTACTGTGATTCGCCTCAGCTGCTATCGCTCGCTGTGACAAACATTGATTATGGAATCCTAGAATTTGAGACCGCTCAACTTCGGTTGGTTGTTTTGCTTCACGCATGGTAATACCTTTTCACAGTGATTGCTAATCTTTAACTGAACTAAAAACATTAGAATTACCATAAATCTAACCATTTATAGCCTTGGTCTTATAATTCTGATCATGTGTAAAAAGCCTTATTTAATAAAAACGCAAATTTGTAAATAAAGTTTTTGGGATGTACCTTTTTGTTTCCATACCCTTTTAGACTGTAGTATTAGTAATTTTAAGTCGGAAGAGTTAAAAATCTGTCCTAAAAACGGGGTTTCTTTTTCAAGATTTTTAAGTGGTCTTAAATGTCTGAGCAACAGTATATATAAGTTATAAAAATATATAGGGCAATGAAGCTTCGCATAATATTCCGCGTTTCATACACATTAGGCTTCGTCAGGCATAAAGAGAAAAGATAAAATTATAACTTAAGAGAAAATTACTACATAGCTCTACCTATGTATTGAGCACTGTTGAAGTAAATACTTAAAGTTTACGCATAAAATAATTCTACAGTATATAAATTCATATGATTAAATTATATATATATATATATATATATGTATATATATTTATATATATATATATATATTATGAAGATAAAGAAGTCAATTAACCGCAGGCATTTATTTGTTTATTAAAAAAATAACCTTCATAGCGGCTTGGCCAGGATTGGTACGCGGAAATAATGTCGTAAACCTTTGAAACATCACCGTTCAAGAAGACCGAACGGATCTAGTTTTCTTTGTCACGATAGAAAAAGTAAAAAGACACAGAGTTGTAATTCTGATGAGGACGCTATGATGTCAAAAAGTTTGTTTATAAATAAATGATTTCTTATTTTTCTTAATTATCATCTGTGTTAAAGAATTGGCCACTAAAATCTACATTTCACACACACACACACACACACACACGCACACCGTATGTGTGTATGTAATTATATAAACATTGTACAGACAGATACACCTTTATATGTTTATACATTAATTTATTTATTTATAAGCTCTATGTCTGTATCGCTTTTGTGAAAAAAAGTTATATTTCTATGATAACATTACAGTAAGACCGAATTAGATAGCGGCTTTTTATGTCAAACCTATTTCTCTTCAGCGGAAACACTCGTCGATGTGAATCGAAATGCTTATGGCTAAATACTTTTAACTTCCACTATATACTAGAATTTTACACGCTTAGCAACTTTTAAATTAAGTTGTCGTAATGTTTCATAACATAACTCGACTAACTATATTTCCTGTTAGAAGGCGGTATATTGTATGCAATGTATTACTCAAAGGCCTAAAAGTTGACAGGAGTTATAAATTTTAGATAGATCGACTGTTATATTTTTCATGTAACACACACATAAGTATATAATTAATTCATTATCATCATGATCATCACGCAGCCCTTCATAGATAAGGATTGCTAGGCCTCGATGCGTTATCCTATGGTGTTGCAGCATTTCAAATTCGGCGTGGAAATGTTTTTCAGAAGTAGTGCATTGGTAGTTACCATGGCTGTGCCTTAGGTAATGTTTTTGTTCAGACTTGGCCTTTATTTTTGTCTCTATTTCTACATTCGTTTGTGAAGGCTACTGCGTCAACAACAACAACCTCTTACTATTCTTTCCTCTCCATGTTTTAGGTTTCCCTTTGTCACATCCTTGCAGCGGAGTTTCTGTCTACCATTTTTCCTGTACCTCTTTTACAATTCTTATACAATAGTATATTTGTGATGCGATTGTTTTCCATTCTCCCAACATTACAAAGTCACGCAGTCATGTGGTGGCGAGTACGGCTTCTATGTTGGTTCTTTTGAGTATTACAACTTTTGGAATAATATCTTTCCATTTCATTTTCAGAATGTTTATTTATTTCAAACTCCTTATGTGGTCCCTATACAGTGTGTAGATGTCTACTGAATATAAGAGAGCAGGTAATGCCAATTCTTTATAAACTTTGTATTTTGTTTCTAGTATAATGTAAAATGAAGTGTATAGACCTAAATGTGAAAGAAGAATACATTATTGTCATCAGATGGATAAAATACACAAAGTTAATTCGATCAACTAATTCCCAATTTGACAGAATAATTTTACGGGCTATTCATCATGGAAACATCTATAGAGATTGATTCTCTAGACTACATCAGAACCCTTCCACATGAGATGAACATGAACAATGAGCCAACGATGGAAGAATTATTAGATGCAATAAAGAAAACTAAAATTAATAAGTCCTCATGAATCGATGATATCCCTGCTAGAAATCTATATGTCTCGATGAAAGATGTCAGTGCAAAAACTGCATTAACTAATAACAAAATGCTGAAGATTCAAATCACTGCTTTAGGATATCAAATATGTCATGGTAGTTCCCATATATAGGAACAAGGGGGACAACAGAGATTACAGTAATTATTAGGGTATATTGCTCTTATTCTTAGCAATCATGATCATGGCAAAAACAATCTAAGAAAGAATCGTAGTCCTGGCAGAAAAGATGCTCACTTGATCACCATGCTTCATGCAGGAAGTTAACAATTGATATGACTTTGGGCCCCAGACAGATCCTTGAAAACGCTATTGTACGTCACCAAGTTCTTTATGAGGTCTTCATTGGCTTACGAAAAGCTATTGAAAAAGTTGACAGAAACATGCTGTGGAGAGTCCTTAAGATATTTGGATGTACAGATTACATTATGCCATTGTTAAACAGTTTCATGAAGGCATAAGAGGAAGCGTGTCAATGGGAAAGCAAGAGAGATTAGATAAACGTGAATTTGGGAACAAAGCAAGGATGTGTACTTGCATCAACGCTTTTACTTTTTCCTAACCGCAGTACTGATAAAGCGCAATTCAGACACGACAGAAGCGTCATTGTTCGCTCAGGATTTGACGGCAAACTGTTCAACTGAGAACGAATGGAAGCAAAGAAAAAGACTCAAAACGAGATGATAATAGAACTGTTATTTGCGGATGACACAGTCTTGGTGGCACACATTAAGAACCAAATCCAAAACATTGTAAACCCGTTTTATTGAATTGGAGAGAAACTCTGTCTTCGGATAACTACAAGGAAAACTGATGTAATATACCAACCATTATCCGACAATATACACCCACAACATCTATCCATCATGAAAAAAGGTTAAGAATTAAAAGTATTATGTTATGATCTGGGAAGTACACTGACTATCACTGACCAGGCAGACAAAGAGATAAGCTGCCGTATCCAGAGTGCGTGTGCTTTGTTCGGAAAAATACAAAAACAATTATGGCCAAGTAAGATAATTAGACCTGAAACAACATAATAAATTAGTTCTGATATAAAAACGGATGTTTTCATCTAAATAATACCAAAATAATTCGCTTGTGCCGTTTTCATTATCAAAACCGTACAAATAACCTTATACACGCCAAAAACCCTGCCCATTCACAAAACCTATAAATACATTGTCAAACAATACACCCAGGAAGCAGCTGACCCTCCTGGCAATATCCCTTTGGCTCGCACTTTTTATGTGAAATATAATAACCCTGGTTTTTGTTCTCGTTTATACCAGTGCTGAAGGTATCATTATTCTTTATAAATTGATTAACTAAAAACGATATTAAACATCGTTTAATTTACAAGCTTTCCACCAAATGTCTATCCCGACTCCTGGAGGAAATATTGCAACTTAAAATTTACGATTTCAGATGTATTTTGCAATGGATTTTCACCGTTGATAAACATTTAGCTTCGATTTATCGGGCTAATTTTTTGACATCACTTTGGCAGATTCGTCAATGTGAAACGGGCAGTCTTTTACAAAGGCGCATTTTAGAAATAGTTGCGCATGGTTTTCCAGTTTCAAGGCTATCAGGTTGCGATATTATCATCAATCCCAGAAAATATAGAGTTTGGAGTTCATTAATTATATATATATATATATATATATATATATATATATATACATATATATACTAGACTACCCGTGACCCGTTGGGTCAGCATGTTATTAGCTATGGAATTCATGTATGAGCCTGACACTTGTGACGTAAAGAAAATAGATTTTTTTTTTTTACATAACAGAAACATTTCTATGAAAGTATATTAAAATGAAAAAAGAATATAGATAGATTTCTATGAGTCGTTCTGGTAATTATAATTTATTATTTTAGTAAAAAATTACAGTTACTGAATTGTAAGTGGTTGGCTTTACTTATAGGTAAATGTGCACTGAACAGATATCATAATACTTATCATAGTTAAATTCAAATTTTGATATATCTGCTTTTTTACATCGTTCATTTCTGTATTACATTTAAGTTATTTTAAACCACACTCTTCCCATGTTAAATAATAATTTCGAGATAATAACGTTAATATTCAAGCGTCCCAATTGTTCTTTTGTGTTTTGTTTTTTGAAACCCCACCCTTTTCGTGTTAAATAATAATTTTGAAATAGTAACGTTAGTATTTCAGCGTCCCAATTGGTCTTTTGTTTTATCCTTTCGCGTTTAAATTATCCAAATAAACAATTGCTAATACTGTCTGCTTTTTTTACATCGTTCATTTCTGTATTAGGTTTAAGTTATTATAAGCCCCACTCTTTCCATGTTAAATAATAATTTCGTTAGTATTGCAATGCTCAGATCATGATAGATATAATCGACTTAGTTAATTGTTGTTCCATTATAGCAGTACAAACTTTAATTGATTTTTTCGAAAAAGATTTAAAAAATGAAAACAAAATACATTCATTGTACATGAACATTGCTCCTTCTCCAGATTAGCGAATGCAACGATGTTAGTTTTTTTTTAGTTTTTTCTGAGACAAATGCCCGTAATTTTATTAATATATGCATATTTAATGTTGGTACCCTTACCTTTTTTCAAATGAATTCCTTATGTATGATATTTTAACTGGACATGAACACCCGTATGTAACTTTTAAAGACACAACGAACCGTCGGTTTAAAATTGCATAATTTTCTAATCCTCGTATTCGCGCTACACACAATTTGTGACACTACGTTTCATATGGACTGACACTTACAAAGATATACGCAATTAGATACTTTCAATAAATACACAGATAATCGTCATATTAGAAATCCTCTTGCAAAATTTCCAACAGCAGGGCCTCGTTTTAAACACATGCGCATTGACATTGTAGGTTATTTGTTTTACCTGAAAGTCACTACTTATCAAAACTCGACAGCCACTCGAGGATAAGTGTTAATGAATCTGAGGTGGTAGTGTAATAATTCTTAATGGTCTAAATTAGGAAGGGGTTCATTATTCATTAACTTGTTTACATTAGATCTGAAGGCTAGCATGTTGTATTCAAGCGGAAAGCAGCCCACCGTAAGAGTCTTTCATATGGGGGTATCTGGGAAAAAGCTTTAATCATGAAATCTGCGTTTGGATTTACGCACAGATAGAGAGTGGGGGAAATGTATAGTAGTTATAGCTAGTCGAGTGATACTTAGGCAAGTAGAGAACCATAAATTAGAGGTAGGTAAGGAAGTGCTCATGAAAATAACGATAGAGCTGAGGCAGGCGCGCAACGTCTCCGCTGTAGAAAAGAGGTTGTAGGAAAGAGACAGGGCCATCACCTGCAAATTTTCGAAGTTATGTTTTACCTCTATCAATGCAGGATAAGTGAGCTGAGCACTAACAGTTCATTTTAGAGTGTGCCTTAAAAAAGCATTGCATCAACAGCGAAATACTTACTTGAGCTACAGAGTGTTCCAATCGTTTTTTCAGCGGTTTTGACAACATATTTGATGGGGGGTATTTATTTCAGATCAGGAATGAAGGTCAATCCCAGAAGCGTGTCAAGTTATGGAGCTTTTCTAAGACGTAAGCCATTCATTTCAATTGAAGTGTGATGGGTGTCAGCGAAATTATGAGGAAGGAAAGGAGCCTGGTTTTAGATGAATTAAAATTTACCCCACTTTGCAACACGTTCTCAATATCAGAAAGATCTCGTTCATTGATGATGAAGTGCTGCAATAAATTGTCGTCTGCATAAATGTCTACAAATTATCTAAAAGTGTTATTACAAAGATCATCGATGACAGAGTTGCGCCCAAAATGGAAATTTAAGAGACGTTAACATAAATATTATGAGGTTTTGATTCCTGCCTATTTATGAATGTTTTTATAATCTTATCAGAGAGACAGTGTTTACTAGTTTAGAGGAAATTTACAGCAATTCCATAGCAGGCGATCTTGTGAAGAAGAATTTATGCCATACTCTATCAAAAGCCTTTAAAATGTCAAGAGCTATTCGTCAGGAAACGAAACACCTGTCACTAATAACATGTGATATTACATTTAGTACATTAGCTGCAAATTTCACAGAAAGGAAACCTTATTGAATGTCTCTGAATATTAGATTTTTACTGAGGTGATTACCGCCTCTCTGTTTATCACAAATTCCAATATATACAGAAGACTGCATTGTATGTTCTGTAAAGAAGATTACCAATCTCCGAATTTTTAAAATGTGGTAACAATTGATGAAGTTTCCTAGGGTGGTTAGAAGCATTTCTCATCCATGTAAGGTCTGTAAAGCTTTGTAAGCATAAGAGCTATTTCCGGTTGATGTTTTTGAGCAGTATCACTTGAATCCCATAAGGGCCAGTTATTTTACTGCAATCTAGTTTATTTACAACATCACGTGCAGATTGTATGCCGCATGGTGTGTGTTTAGATTATTGGAGGAAATACGTTCTTCTTTATAAAGTATCACACATCTGCTTTACTCTATCGACGTATTTTCGAGATGACCTTAATCTTACACTATTATAGATATTTAGACTGAAACTATGGCCAAAACATTTCTACCCCAATAGATATCACGATACTGCGTACCGGATAGAGGTAGATGATGATATTCTCATCTGTTTGCTTAGTATAGGCGCCTACGTGAATATAAGTGCATATGTATTACGGCTTAACATCCTGCAGCGAGAAGCGTTGTTGAACGTTTTCAACGACAAGTAAAAGCTCCTTTAAAGCATATCCAGATCTTTTTTGTAGTCTTCAATATCAGATCTACTATTAAAGTAGACCTTAGAATTACACCTGCTGGAATATTTAAGGAATACCATTAGCCGGCTCGATGGTTGCACCATCTACTACACGAAACACACGCGAGCACGATTTATCGACTAGTTTAAGAAATTTATATAACAAGCCTTGATTACTTATCTAAAGGCGCAGAATATAACTGCTCAAATCCTTCCAGAATCATGGACACGTGCATTTTTTAAGATATGGCAAAGTACATTCCCACTCTCAATCACCATATTCTGGTGTTTACAAAGTACTGAGCAAATATCCCAAGTATTTCGTAGATAATAATGACAGACACAACACAGTAAAAATGAATCGACTCAAACATGCAATATTGGAAGTAAAATTACTTGTCCTATTGCTGAAAATATTAAAGCAAACAATCTATTTTTATTCTTCAAAACAATTATATATCATTCTGTTATTCAAATTTCACGAAATGTGGTAGGGAAGTAAGATGTTTATCTAGATGTTTTTAAAAATTATGCAGAAATAGATATTAGATATATAGATGCTTCTTAATCGACGTCTTTATTCGAGAGAAGTGTCCGTTTTGACTTATATTTCATAAACAGATTTATTGCTACGTATGATATGAGGGAGCTATCTCAGTTGGGAATATATTACATGTTTAATAGACACAGAATCTGAATATAGCGTTACCAAAAGTTGGCGAAATGTTGGTCTTCACCCAACTTCATGTGAAATCTATTAGAAATAATTTTGGTTTTCTTCTGTTTGTATACAGTGAACATGTCAAGAACACTAGAACATATATTAACAATTCAGACAAATAAAATTAGATAATAAGTTAGTAAGAAAATAGTTTCTCCTACCCAATCTCCAGATGTAAAGTAAATTACCCTTACATTTAATATGATTCAACCTAAAAATGATTTAGTTTGCAATGAAATTCCACGCAAGTAAAGATGGATTATGGATTTATAATGTTGAACATTTTTAGCGACGTTTCGTCTTTCTCTTTTTTCAAGGTTTATAGATTATTTTAAAAGTTTCTCTTCACATATAATACCTTCTATATTGAAATGCACTAAACATATATTAAACATATTTAAGAACCTGAAATTAATATAAAGTAATTCGTTATTTTAAAGTGCTTTTGAAATCAATATTAATGCATGTAAACATCGTTTTAGTCATAATCGATTATAAAACAAAAGGTGTTAATAACAACATAAATTGCTATGTTAAATCAATATTTATGTATATATATGTATATATATATATATATATATATATATATATATATATATATATATATATAGTTGTGCAGCATTCTCCTTTATGCACGTTTCATTGAAGAGTAGAAACAACACCTTGTTGTTTCTCTTACAATCAATGTTTGCTTTTTGATTGACTGGGTTCTTACCATTCTGGTCAAGTGTAAAAAGACATTTGCCGCAATCGTGAACGTTTTCGACCTCTAGAGATCATTCTCAGGCGATTGGTGAAAAATAAAAACTGAAATACTTAGTAGATTGGAAAGACGAATAAAATCGTTTATAATACTTGGAATACTTAAACGCATTTAAGCATACCATCCGTTTTGTATTGAGCCTCGTAAACATGATTATACGAAGATACAGAGATAATTAATTTTAAGCGTAAGTATTGTAGTATTTACTTTAACATTGATTAATATATAGGTAAGGCTAGGTAGTACTATAAATATTTTCCAATCTTACTGTATATACATGTATATATATATATATCTATATATATATATATATATATATGTGTGTGTGTAGTAATTTATAAAATATATATGGCGATTAAGCTACACCGAATATTCCGCGTTTCATCGACTCTAGGACTCTTTATGTGAGTAAATTAAGTAGTTATACATACATACATGTATGTATATATATATATATATATATATATATATATGTGTGTGTGTGTGTGTGTGTGTGTGTGCGCGTATATTGTTTTTGTGATTGCTTATATTAAGGTTGTTCTTGCGTATTGTATTTTATTTTGGTTATAATAACATTTATGACATTTAAATTATACTCTTAAAATCATCAATACTGCCGACTTCTTTATATATATATATGGAATTTTTTGATGATGCTCTGTACTGTTGCTGTAGGGACCTCAAATTTCTTGGAAATTGACTTGTAACCTAAACCATCCTTATGTGAATTCACAATTTTAGTCCTAAGATCATTACTAAGCTCTTTTTTCTTCCCCATTCTAATAATTTTTATTCTTTTATTGGTTTTCAGTTGATATCATTTTAATTTCCGAAAAATGCAAAAAACGAAATGAAATTAATCAAAGGTTGTATAAAAGCATTCAAAATAAGAATCAAACAGAAAACAAACAGTCAGAAACTCGATTAATACTGAAAAAATAAGGGGGTATGATTATTTTTGAACATTGCAGATTTTATAAATAGCTGTATATTTCTTTTATTACAAGTATCCCGAGATTTTAAAATGACGAAAATGATCAGAAGAGGTTTATTAAGAATATGTATCAATATGGACGTAAACAATAAATTCTTACAAAAGTTACACCTAATAAACTCAATTTTCAAGGGGGGGGTATGAATAATATCGGGCACAAGTGTATATATGAAAATGGAGAAAAATCAAACATTACTAAACTTCATTATATATATATACATACATATATATATATATATAATTATTCCCACAGACAGACAACATTTCAGCTCACAAGAGCCATTACAACCAACAAACTGGAAGTCTAAGACTCGTTTTTCGCCCTCATTTAGGCTCATCAGTTGGATAATGCGAAATCAGGAGTTAAATCCCCAGCCTCTTGCATGCGAGGCAAGCAATCTTTCAATTGAGCAACGTGCAACACACGAGAAAGTTTATTAACTGTCAGAGATCAAGTAAACCGCAACGAAATCCGACAGTTTCGTCTCGGACAAGGAATGTGATCGTCGCGACCGGCTATAATCCAAAACGGTGTACCACTAGTACGAATGTTATACTCGCTAAGCATGTCATCACGACAAACTTATGCAAAGAGTAATAAGCAATGGACATTTCCGAACATGAGAGAATATATAATTATATTCACAGCCGAAAAAGGTTGAAGCTCATAAGAGAAATTAAAGGCAACACACCGGAAGTCCAAGACTCGACTTTCGAACGTATTTGGGGTCATCAGTTAGAGACATCCTCACTCAGGATTCGAAATCCGAGCCCCTTGCATGCGAGTCAAGTGCTCTATGAATTGAGTCCTCTACCAACTGAGAAATATTTATATATTCTCACACAATCTGAAATGTATATATATATATATATATATATATATATATATATATATATATATATATATATATATATATATATATATATATATATATATATTCCGGTGTTGTTTGTGTTTTGAATGTGAAAGACAATGTATCTATTATCTACTAAACGTAACGTACATTATTATAAAGAAAAGCTTTATACATAAGATTTCGTAGCATATTTAACAATTTTAGAATTCCCATGAAATCTCGAAGAATTGTTTAGGTCACCCTAACCTAATATACATCGGAGATCTGAAAATATTCATATGTCATGGATCAGAGAACACAGAAAACGTGTATTTGAATGAAGCTAACATCTTGTATGGTTCAACTGTTTCAGAAATGAACATCCCTAAAAATATTTCTATGTTCAACACATTTTCTTTTATCAATCCATCTCTCTTTCTATTCATGCATTTAATCTATCTATCTATCTATCTACCTATATATTTACAGATATGTGTGTATGTGTGTGTTTTAGTGTGGATATAGTTTTTTTTCTCTCGCTGATCAATATGTATATGAAGAATACAACTACCACCTTTTATGTATTATTAGTTTTGTCCTTATTAAATTTCGTTACAATCTTTGACGTAGGATTACCTTCTAATTAAAATATAATGGTTAATAAAAACTTGAACTCCAGTTTGATATTAATTGGTTGCTAAAATGTATCCGTAACAGCTAGAGGGACCCATCTGCTCAATACATTTGAAGAACACATTTTGCATATGTTAGTGTCCTCAAGTCACGAATGGAAAAAATATTTTTCTCCTCTAAAATAAAAATTTTCTTAAAACTTTTGAATTTAAATTTTCTTGTCTGCTGAGATCAGTTTTGATCGACACAGTCTGCACATCGTAGAAAGACATCTATATATTTACACGAGGAAAATATAATTGACTCTCTTTGATTGAACACTAAAAACTACATGTTTTGCAATTCACTGATACTAATTTTTGAATATTTTTCAACCTAAGATATTTAAACACACGCACAGACACACACACACAGACACACACAGACACCCACACATATATATATGTGTAGGCATAGATACATAGATGCTCATATTTACATATGCATATACAGATGAATCGATGGATAGATATATTGATACATGCATATATATATTTATATGTATAAAATATATTTCATAATAAATGAAAAAGATATTTAAATATAATTAAATATATTTTACCATCAAAATGATAAGTAAAATTACTAGAGAAAAAGAAAAACTACACATTCGAAGCGAAATTCCTCTGGTAAAGAAAGAGGAAAAAACAGAATATACTTTATACTATACACACGCACACACACACACACACACACACACACACACACATATATATATATATATATATATATATACATTTCACGGTCAAATAACGTCGCAGCCCACAGGAACTATGGCACTCAACGAACCGGAAGTCAAATACTCGAGTTTCGCTATACATATGGGCTTATCAGTTAGACACATCCGAACTCAGTATTCGAAACCTGAGACTCTTGCATGCTAGGCAAGCACTCTACCAACTGAGTAAATGCTCCGCACACAAGAAATTCTATTAACCAACACGGATCAAATATACCTTGCCGAAATCCGATTGTGAAATAGACCTACTTCGGCTCGACAAGAGACGCAGTTATCTAACCAGCTAATAACCTCAAGCCGAGGTCTTACAAATGGGAGTTTCAACTCGAAAGTACGATGCCATCCACCAATTCTAATTTACCGAGTAAATTATGATAGGATTTTATGAATATGAGAGATTATATAAAATAAACTCCACAGCCAAATAATGTCGCGGCCCACACGAGCTATGACAGTCAATTAACCAGAATCCAAGACTCGAGTTTTGCCCTCATTTTGGGCTCATTAGTTAGACACATTCGAACCCAGGATTCAAAATCTGAGACTCTTCCATGCGAGGCAAGCACTCTACCAACTTGCAAACCCTCCGCACACAAAAAAATTCTATTAAACAACACAGATCAAGCAAACCGCGCAATAATTTCTTGTGTGCTGGGCGTTTCCTCAGTTAGTAAACTCTTGCCCTGCATTCAAGTTCGGATGTGTAAAACTGATGAGCTGAAATGAAGGCGAAACTCGAGTCTTGGGCTTCCGATTCGTTGTCTGTCATAACTCATATGGACTACGACGTGATTTGTCTGTGGATTTATATCCATGATATATATACATATATGCGTGTGCGTCTGTGTGTGTGTGATATCATTTTGAATTTTAGGTGTAACAGTTCAGTTGAATCCGATGGCAGTTTCTTATATATATATATATATATATATATATATATATATATATATATATATATATATATATATATATATATATAACTATTAAACGACTATATCAACTTTAAGCACATATAAATCCACTTTGCGCGGGGCTGTTCTTCTGTTCGCTGGTGTACCCGCTTCGCAGAAATACTTGCAGCGATACTTGGGGTGTTTAAAATTTTTAATACCCCCTGAAGTGACATAAATTTTACTGTAAATTCTAAAACAAGTAAATTATATCAAAGTTGAAACTTATATTGCTACGCATAAAAATCGAAACAATTCCAAATAATCACAATCTATATATCTATAAAAGTTAAAGTGGCTGTCTGTCTGCTGTCCGTCTGTGTATATTTCCCTACATAATATCTCTATCAATTTTCGGTCAACAAACTCGAAATCTGACATAAGGAGTATTGATATTTAGGAAAATCGTTTTGATCGATTTTCGGCAAGAAATTTGGCGGTTAAGGTGTAAAAGTTCAACGATCTGAGCTTTTTAATCTTTTTTTTTTTGCTGAAACTTTTGCTTATACGAAATCAAAGTTTAAAATATTTTACCTTTGTGGTCTCTAGCAAACTATTAAGCCAATTGTGTGTCTAAACATTGTAACTTTTACATAAAGGGTATTCAAACGTGCAGCAAAATAGGCAAAAATGTGGCTGGCAAGAGGTAAAACTTGACAGAGTTGATCTTTGTAGACTCTACCAAACTCGTCCGTCAATTTTGGGCTAAACACTTGAAATTTTAGATGTATGTAACTTGGACATGGGTCAAACATTTTAATTCTATTTGAGTTTTTTTTTTTTTAATTGATTTTTGCGATATATACCAACTTTTCTCTATACTAGTTAAGGAAGCCTATTATATAGAAAGGCATTACCGTACATATTAACACCTTTCAATATATACATGTGCACATACAATTATGAGCAGTACATAGGGCCCGAGCCAAGCCGAGGGGATATGCTGGTGATTTATATTTGTATAATTGTTGGTAATGAGCGTAATCTGATTAAAATTCACAAGGAATTTTGCTGGCAGCATGGTTGCGGCTCCCGGGGTGATGACGAAACTAAACTTATTTTGCACTATCCCTAGATGGGGTACTTTATGAAAGGATGTACTTTATATGACCTTAACCTTCGATCTTAACCTTAAAAATGCAGTGCATACATCCTAAGTAATAGTGGAAAGTTATGCTAAAAAGCAGTTCATTAACTCACTCTATTACCTGTTTATCGAAAAATATTAGATTATTAATTTTAAGGACCGTGTAAAATCAATAGATGTAAAGTAGAATCGGCCATACACTGCAAAATCTTTGGTTCCCGCGCTTTAAATATATTGTGAAAATCGAATAGCATATTCTTCAAAGTGATAACAGTACCATTTGTAACCCTTCACTTCCAATACCTTAACTTGTTAATAAATGGACCAAGGTAAGTGTTGAATGGATGCAGAGTAGTCCGATACACAAGAAATTATTAACTAAACTTACTATAAACCGACACACCTCTAATTAAAAACGGGACTTACCGAAAAGCGTCGCAGAAAAGGCTATCATAATTAACTTAGCTAAATTAAGAAAGAAGACCTCACGTTACCCCTCAACGTCATCTCAAGTGTCAGCATTTAATATTGAACTAAACGAACAAAAGCACAATTTACCACCAACAGGATAAAGGTGAGTACACTTTGCATAATTGATAATTAAACACCCAAAAACGATTAACTAAAATAATCTTTGAGTCTAGCATGCTTGCAATTGGAATGTTGATATATGCCTACAAAAAGTATTATCGTTAAGCAGCGTTACATTAGAAAACCAATCACATAATTGGCCCTAAAGGATAAGTAAGCACTCTTGCTAGAGATCTCTGAGAACGAAATACGCAAAAACTATAGATTTAAAAATCGTTTCTTAGCTAGTCAATTGCCACCCTGTCTTACGTCCGATGTTAAAAGACACTGGAGTTATATAAGGTCAACAATTTATTTTGGTTTAAATTTTGAACGTGTTTCCCTTAAAAATAAATGTAATTCAAGCTTATTTAGTTTTAAAAAATGATATAAATATACAATCTATAGATCTATCTAACTATCTATTATATAATTATAAAACTCAAATCATCTTGCTTTCTTGGATGTTTAAACCTACTATCCGGTTTGTGGTCTCACAAAATTCGTCTGTTTACCTATTTAATGGCCGCTCTGTATTTAGTCCGATATTGAAAGCAACTGCTGCTATTCAAATCATACACAAATAACAAGATTTGCTTTGTTTCAACTCATTTTCACGCGTTTTCCTTACAACAAATGTTATTTAACTCAGTTGAGTTAAAAAGACGTATTTAAATATAAACATATACTTATAATTATATTTATAAACACATTCTCTATTTTAGTAGCGTTCCTGTGCATTCTGACGATTTGTTTTTAATTTTTTTTTCAGGCCTTACTTAAAAATATTTTCTTTTCGAGGAGGGAGAAAGAAGAGACTTTGTTTTACTAGTGTTTTTAGTGGGCCTCCTTAATTTTTATCAGTACTTTCAGTAGTGCCGTGGAGGCGTCCTGAGTTATATTTTTTCTCTCATCACTAAAAATGTTTTTTTCAAGACAACAACAGATAACATCATCTCAAAATCTCTATAATTCTGAGCATTTTTTTATCGTACTCCTAAAGGACTAACTAGTAGACTAAATAAAAAATATTGGCAGAAGGTGAGGAGACAGAACTTTTCTCAAAGTAAAAAGTCGCAAAAAAATAAATAAATAATAATAATAATAATAATAATAATAATAATAATAATAATAATGGAAGTGTCTGAAGGAGCAACTTTCAATTCGGGGCTGTAAATAGGTCTGAAAATGGGGGATTGATTTACTAGAACGCTGTATGTGAAGTATTTAAATATTGATTTTGATTTTTCCTTACTAATCTGGTGGCTTAGTGTTCAATAATACGTAGAAATTGTTAGAAAAACATTAAAAGGAAAAAAATGTTCCATTGTTCAGGTTCACCTACATATTGCAAATAATAATAATAATAATAATAATAATAATAATAATAATAATAATAATAATAATAATAATAATGACGACCAAGTTGTGCGTCATTAAATCTTGAACTTGCTTTTAAAAAAACTTCGGGTTTTTTTCCAAACTAATTATTTACGAATATTTTATTTGTCTTTTTCATTTCACCTTGTAAATTGTCTAAGAACAATGCAAGTATGTTTTCTAATGTAAGGTACATACTGTTTAAAATACGTAGATCCACTTCAGAACGTGAATGTGTGGCAGGGCTTTTCATTTATTTAAAAGTTGTTGTTTCAAAAAGTTTCACCGAGAAATATTAAACTCAAAAAAGAACAATGATATTTTATTCGAGTTTGATAAGTTTTTCATTTCTGTGTTGATTCTTTCTGTTTTCAAGCATGAATCTTTTATTTCGGCTTTATATTCGTTTTTCTACTATTTATCAATTATTTGTTTGTATTGTTAATACATTTTATTTTCTTCCGTTAGTCTTTATTTCTGTTTGTTTTATTTCGCTGTTTGCATATTTTTTCTTATCTGTCTTTTATCATTCCACTCAATATTTCTTTTATTGTCATTCGTTCTGTTTAATGGGATTTCGTTTTTGTTGCGTTTGTCTCTAATCATATCTTCAGATTATCTTTTCGTTTTTCACTTTCATTCACCTAATTTACAAAATGAATGAAATAACTATGTATTGGTATTTTCTGTTACATCATTTACATATCCTGTTATTATTATGTTCGTTTTTGTAATCATATTAACATAAATATTTTTCTTTCTTTTTCTATTCGTGCATTTATGTGTCTATGATTATTTATTCTTGTCCTTATTTGGTTTTTCGATTCTAATTGTAATCCTTAGTCTACATTCGCTCTCTTATTCTATGTGATATTTTCTTCTTTTTCTTTATTTCCTCTTTTTCTAGCTGTTACTGCACCGCCTTTTGTCTTATTTTCCACTTATTGTTTTTCTTTGTGATTTCAACGCCCTTTATCTTCTTTACATTTCCTCTGACAAAATCCGGGTCAAATTGAACATGATTCTGCCATTTATTCACCTTCCTCAATTTAAGGAGTCAATTGTTAATCTCACTCAAGTCATGAACGTTGTTCCCGCATGAAGCGAAAAGCATTCTGCGCATGCTCAAATGCGGAACGCGTGTTAAAGGTGAGGAAATAGGCGTGCGAACCGTGGCTCTATGTTTTCCTAAGAAACAGTAAGCATTAGTAGCGAAGAGGATCCTTCTAAAATTGATAGAGAGGATGTTGTTAAGGAAGATGTGCTAAATATACATAGAGACGGCAAAGCTTCTAATTCCCGCAATTAAATAACTTAATAAACTTAAACTTACTTTTTATGATAAATTGGCCGATAAGAATCAAATACATACATAAGCATACAATCTATATCAATATTATATTTAAATAGATTTTGATAGATACCAACTTATTGAATAATGTTTTAAAGCAAATATAATAATTGTTCTATACTAGTAAATTACTACTAATAATATATCTATGTAAAAATATGAAAAGAATACGTTTCAAGATTTTAAAAATGTTTTATTGATTAATTGTATTAGGATGATTCTACAGACTACTGTTCTCATCTTGGGTCCTGGATATGACCTTAAACTATATTATTGTGGGCTTTGGGGAGTGTGGGGCCACCCTTTAATTACCATTGCTCCCAGGTTCACTCTGACCCGGAGTAGTAGTACCTGTTAGGGTCCAAACTATGAGTTAAATAGAAATCGACGTGAAAACAACAAATATATTCTATTAAAAAAGTTTTCTTCAAAATCTTTCGATTCGGCATTAAATAACCCGACAAGGGTTGATATGCCATAAAACAAAAACAACCAACCAACCAATTGTTCTCATCTTGAGCATTATTTTAAAAACGCTTTGCGCGATATAATGTCAGAGGTTGTTTAGATGTATTTCACGAACTGATCGAACTCTTTAAACTTTCTGTGGAACGCGATAATCTTCACTAAAATTCTTAACAGAACTTTTTTATTAATCCACGGGCGTTGCGCGCTTTCATTTTAACAGTCATGTATTGAGAGAATTTCTTAATACTGTTCGGTTGTGTTTTGAGTGTTACTCGTATTGAAATCAGATAAGATGTGATGATATTTTTATTGAAATAATCTTAAACTTTATTAAGTTAATAAGAATTTAGTTGATCGTTAAATTTTCTGAACGTTTATAGCCTTCTTTTAATAAGAAATAATGATGCATAAGCGTTCTTTTGGTGAATATGACGTCAATATAATCATAATAAAAATGTGTCAGTAAAGCTTTTTTTTTTCGATCGAATGTGTGCAAGTGCACGAGTTTATGAAGCTATTATGCATAATGCCATTTTTCAATTATAAGAATATATACTTTTGAGTAGTCTACAAGCAGTAATAAATGCATATATAAAATACTAGCGAGGAGGGCGCGCTCGGCTTTGAGGTGTCGTAAAATCCACTTAAATATGTTATTTTCGTTTGTCCATATTTCGTATATATAATTATAGACTCAAGATTTCAAAAGAAAAAAAAGTTAGAAATGAATTGAAAGCAAAACTGTCGCATTCAATGCTTGTGACATCACCAATCTATCAAACTGACACGCATATGTACTTATAAAAATTTCAATTAAAGTAAGATGAATTTACAGAATATATAATGTTTTCTTTCAATTATGACCCATATGTGACACCTCAAATATATTTTAACCGGCTAAATACCCATAGAAAATGGTTTATTGGCGCGTTGATAAACCTTGTGCTTATATGGAGGCGAGAAAGAAGGGCGTTATTATTAAAAAAAAACATGGCGGATTCAGTTAATGTTGCTATTCAGATATGATTCACACCAAGACTTAGAGTTGTTTATAAAACTCGGTTGAATCAAAATCATATAGCAGTTTTTGTCTGGTCGAAGGTGACGGTGGACGTTGGTAAAAAATCACCGATTTTAAAGTGCTCCAAAAAGGTTAATAATAAAATTATTTTATTTGTTATAAAACAATGACTTTGTCCGCTGTTTACTACAAGGGTTTCATTTCAGTTACATTTCAGTCAGTTCGACGATAGAATACTGCTCATAATAATGTCAGGAAGAGACCCCCTAGTAGTTGTAGCCGTCGACAATTCAACTCTAGTGATTCGTCTTGGATATTTATATAGTCCATGTGCCTATCTAACACCGAGAGTTGGTTAGGGTTAGGGTTAGGCAGAAGGTAACTACAGTTCTAAAAATGCTATCATGGCAAACCAGGAAATTCTTCCCGCCAAATGATCGTGTTACACTAATATATAAAAATAATGATTAATTTTAAAAAGTCAACAGTGAGTTTTCTACAGTATATTATCGACTACAAGTTTTGTGTAAGTAATTCATTGCGTGGAAGAAATGTGAACCTTCCTCGCAGTGCACCATGACTAAATCCATGATTAGAGCAAAAAAGCAGACAATTTATCAATGACTTTGAAACATTATTTTTGCAATAAAAAGTATTGGCAATCTGGAACATTCGTGTATCCTCAGTTAGTTAGGAGTAACGTCGAATAACGAATATATATATATATATATATATATATATATATATATATATATATATATATATATATATATATATATATGTGTGTGAATGGAAATTTATAAAAAAGAATAGGAAATGTATAAAAGCTTTTCCGTTATTCGTTTTCAATTGGAGAATGCAGGAATGCAAAATAATATTATGAAAATTAAATTAAAACTTTTTTTACAAGTACTTGATTTTCGACCGATCCTTCAGTCTTCGTCGGCGTAGCGTAGGTATATATATATATATATATATATATATATATATATATATATATATATATATATATATATATATATATGTATATATATATATAAATATATATATATATAGTATTTACTATAGAACACTAGCCGCGTACCCCGACGTTATCCATGATTAAATCATGATTAACGAATGTTTAAAACTCCCATATTTGAATTGTTATCGAAATCAGTGAAATCGACCATTTTTAATATAACTCGATTGATTGCCTGCTCTATTTGGAAACCCATCGTTGTGCATTGGGGGAAAAACTCACATGCCTCCTGCATTGACTTAGTTTACAATACATTTATTCTACATTGCACTGTAGAGAATCTACTTTTGATTTTATATACTTATGTTTATATATAACGGCTGAAATTCAATTTAAAAATTCAAAAGTCAAGTATCATGGTTCAATTATAACATAAACAACAACAGTAATTTCCAAAGTGCTTCGTCTGTATCTAATAAGTCATCAATGATTTTGTGTGCCTTTCGAACTGTGCCATATTAAAACTTAGAATACACTTGTAACGTAAGGCTGTATAAGGCGTTTACTTTCATAATAATAACTGAATTAACAAAAAAACTTAATGCTGCAATATTTAAAGTTATGAATTTATTATATTTTTTACGAGAATATCTTGTCCTTTTCTTTTCCAGTTTTAACAACTAGTCCTTTACTTTTCCATATTTAGGCTTACCCATATTACTTTTCGTGCTTGCATTTTTTTTATTGCAATGCATGACTTTTCCGGGACTCCAATAAATTCACTTGGTATTTGTTTAATTTCAGTCTTATTTTTTATTTTTCCCCCAGATACATAACATTATACACATTCGCAATAACAATGTGCGGCACCTATCTGCTTTAATAAAACTCCCCCAATTATCGTCCTTTCATTCTTTCATTCAGTCTGTTTCACTTGTTACTTCACTTTTCGCGATAGCAGTGAATTAGTAGCAACATTAGTCACTGAAGCGACGTGATTGCAAAAAAAAAAAATAATAATCATTAAAAACGTCGTTCACTTTTTCATGTTTTTTTTTTCGATTTTGAACGCCACTAATATAGTTATAACTTGTTTTACTGACCGAAAATTGAAAATGTTGTTCTTCACAAAATAGCTGATGAGTTGTTCTATACACTGTAAAAATTGTTTCAAATTTGGTCGATAAATGAGTGAGCGGTGAAGCTTCAAAGCAGTTATAAATGACTAAAGCTGCCACTTAACCATATATTAAAACACAACCGTGTTTTAATGATAAAAATATCTATCCTAAAAATTATCCAAACTAGTATATGTAAATATGGAATAACAGAATATAACACATTAACTTGCGATTCAAGGAATTTGTATTTTCTGCTGCTTGCGCTTTATTATTTGGTAATTTTATTCGGAGCGAATTCTTTCTTTGCATGGATAAGTTTAGTGAACAAGAGGCACAGCTATATAGTCATAATAAAAAAGCGAGGACAAACATGAGAAATCGCGCTTCAATGTATTTGTACATGGGGGTGTGGTCATATGATGGCGAATCTGGGGAAAAGAAGATTTACTTCTATCCGGAGTTTGGCATGCGCGTTTAAAAATCACATAATGTTTTGTGGTCTTATAACGGCGTCTGGGTTAAGGAAGAATTATTTATGGCGGATAACACAAGGTCAATATGACCTAAAAATGGGTGCTGGTAATATGTTTCTTGTTCTAAATGTGAATTGACCTACGACCAATACATTTTTAAGAAACGATTGCAGGTTGCATAAGCCACGCCTCCGCATGTATATATATATATATATATATATATATATATATATATATATATATATATATATATATTTGTCATCAACATACAGTACTGTTTTGTTGTATCACAGCTCATCAGTGCGGCGAGACAAACACATTTCCCCTGCAACCGTTGAGTTGACAGTCTGCCGACCATCGGGCTACGAATCAGTGTTGTAAATATTTCTCCTCGATTTGTAGTAAATCCACGTTCGCGGTCGCAGAAAGTGCTCAAACCATCACTTGTCTCCAAACAAATAAATCGTGGGCTTCGCTTATATATATATATATATATATATATATATATATATATATATATATATATATATATATATGTATATATATATATATTTATATGCATATGTATATATTTATATGCATATATATATATAAGAATGTATGTATACATATACATAGACGCACACACACACACACGTATATATATGCATATATTTGTATTTATTTTAAATGGTATGCTTTATTCAAATATAATTATTTACAACACACCTGTCCTTTAAATAGCAGAATCATGCAATACTAGAGTTATAAACACTATATATTATATGCATTTATACTTTCACTGGATACACAAACTTATTCATTTACTTATTTTATAGTGAGATAAGTTGTTTCGGTTTTTATATATAATCATTCAACCTATTTCGCTGGTCACCATCTAATTGAGAAATTCTTTACTATTTACCAAAAAAATGCTTCTCACTCAGTTATAAACTTTTCTTTTTATAGATGAATGAGATTTCGCTCATTTTGGATTTTAAATTTGGGTTGCTAGGACTACGTCTAATAAGAACATTGACTAGTATGATAAAATCGGCTTTTGAAAAACCTTAACACAGCGGATATTTTCATTTGAAGTGTTACTTTATGTTTTTCATTTTTAACTTCATGAGTTTTTGCTTGTGTCATTAATTCCCATATAGCCCTGGTGCAATTTAGGCCAGAATCCATTACTTTGCTAATTTTCAACTCTAATTTCCTCGGATAAAAATAAGGCATTTTTGAAACTCTACACTTTAAGAGAATTTGAGAGCAATACATTATTATAAATTATAATTTACAGTTTTCATATGGACTATTTAAACACCCATCTACACACACACCCACACTCTCATACGCACACACATACGCACACGCAGGCACACCACACATATATATGTCTTTGTGGGTATGCTTGTGAGCTTTACACATTCGCTATCACTCAGAAAGCTCGCGTGTAATAATGTTTTTTTTTTATCTTTTTGTCATTTTTAACGCATCCTATCTCATCGGCAGTTAATAATCAATGCCACAGACAGAAACTAAGGACTCAACTCAATACATGTCCGATCCGTTCACACGGTTACAAGTGTAATCCGAGGTAGTTCAGCTCGATATTCACAAAAGTCCTACGACCAAGACAGGGTTGATATGACGCGGCAGTTTAACGATCCTCCCTCTCTTCTACCACTGAAAAAGATCAGTAAACTTTGTTATTTTTCTTCAAGTTTATCGCAAGTAATAATAATGCTTATTGACGCTGTTTGTAGTTTTCGTATACAATTAATTATTCACGAGGAGAGCGGTTTAATTGTGTATAGTTTTTCACAAGAGAAACAAAATAAAAAGAATAAAGATGTCGATTATAATTTCTATTTCTAGTACTATGATAGTATTCTAACAGATTTTTTCTATTCTGATATCGTACGTTGGCTTGCGTGGGGTGGCATGGGGCGGTTGAATCACCTTTCGAATTCAACAGGCTCCAAATTTTCAGCCCTAAACTCGCCACTTTCTTACGTATGGATGGTTGGTGTGCGTTTAAGCGACATGGGGTTTTCCATCTAACCAACGATCGCTTGTTGTGTCACACTCTAGCTCGTTTGGAGTGGATAATGAGCCACCTCCCGCATATATCCCAATCAGGTAACTTTTCACAGAACTAAGGTTTTCAATCTAATTTTTTTCTCATGCACCTAGCGGCTTCGCTTTACTGTAGGTCAACCCCTTACCCCAAACAATCGGCTATTTTTTACCAAATAATCACTTTTACAGCAATATTGTTTCATATTTTCAGCTTCGCCTTTTCCGTTACTGAGAAAATATATGTCACATTAACGACTACGTTAAGTATGCTTACATGGCCTCTCTTAAACAAAGTAAGTGACAGTTAATAATTCCAAAACACACATTCTAAGGCTAGATTGTCCAAATGTTTAAAATATTTAGCTTCATTTTGTATTATACAAACAGAATAAAATTTTGATAGGAAGCCCCTTTGCTAAAATGTCATTACCTTTGAGTTCTAAGATCCTAGAAATATTATTCTTAATTATTCAAATTCCTATTTCTAATGTATATTATATGTGTTTCCTATAACACTCTATAATTGTTGACGTATATGAAAAAGAAGAATCAAAATAAAAAATGAGCACAAGCAAATATAAAGTTTGAGCTTTACATATATATACATATGCGTATATATATATGCATATATACATATGTATATACATACACACACATACACACACATATATATATATATATATATATATATATATATATATATAGAGAGAGAGAGAGAGAGAGAGAGAGATGGACCAATAAAATTGTAGCCCTAAAAAAAGACGATATAATTCCATTACCTTTTGATGAACACCAGGTTTCTTGTTGGCCAGATGTGTAAAAGTGTCAGGACGAATTAGAGTGTTCTAACATGTCTGCAATTGACACAACGTTCAACGGGCATGATCGGAGATGCGCCGCTTTACAGCTAATGCTCTCTTTGGATCCAAGTTTGACATGGCGGCAATTTTCAGCACCGTCACCATGCATCGCTGGATTTCCACGAATAACAATAGAGTACCGAGGGTTAAGAAAACAAACTTTCCGCTGGTTATGAATTTTTATGTGGTTACAAGTGAGGGCTGCATCATGCCACCTCACATCTTTGAATTCGGCTTGAAAATCAATACATGTGCTGAAGAGGGTATTGAATTGATGGTGGAATAAAAACGCCGCTGGCAGACCCTAGCTGTGGCAGCAGACTCAGCGACGGACCATAAATCTGCAGAAACCGAGACTTGGTTTCAGAAGGAGTGCAAAAGTATTGTTCCCTTCTTTTATTGGCTACTCCCTCCTGTGACCTGAACGCGCTGGACTATTTAGTTTGGTCATACGCCAAGAACATCACAAATATGAACTCCCGCAACACCAAATCCAGCCTTACAACCTCCACCCGCCGAGTATGTGCCGGGCTCTCGCCGGCGCTTGCGGAAAAAAACAGGCTCTCTGCTTCGGACCTGTATCGAGGCGTTGATTGCGGCTGAAGGGAGTTACATTAAATAGATGCCAGCCCTACTACATAATCAAGTTAATTGAATTGTTTTATCCAATTCGAGATTTTCTCTGGATGAATGGAATTAAGAAAACCGAACAGCGTTACATATATAGGAAAATATATTTTTGATGTAATGAAATGTCTGACTCTTGATAATCGATTGTTTGATTTTTGGTCGGATATTATTTTTTAAAAGTCATTATTAAAAAGTTATTACTGCTCAAAAACTAACTAAATAAATAAAGAGCATGCCATTTTGACTAAGACCAAAAGAATGTCGATCCGGAATGAGTTGTATATTTGACTGCGGTGATGAGATAGTTGCTCTTGTTTCTCATTAAAGATTCGAACGCAGGAATAGTTTTTACATTCTTGTAAAATATCATTTCGATTGGTAATATGGAAAACCTTCCAAACCGGAAAATTAACCTGTTGATGCCGGTTAAAACCAATGAAAGTTAGACAAAAGGGAGGACAAAGCAATGTGAAAGAGAGTAAGAGTTTTTATAACGTAATATAACCGTTAATATATTAAAAAAGATATGATACAATTCGTATCTCTTTTGGAACAAATATGTCCGTTATAATTCAGACATAGATCCGTAACTGACATTAATTGAGTGTATTTTTGGTATGTAATTTTTTGACTGAATATATATATTAATTATTATAGGAGGAGAATTCAATACTGCCATTAACTTGTTTTCTTTTAATAGAACTTATTAACAACGCTAAATTGTAGAGACCCCTGAATTGTTCAATTGGGCTAGGATTTTATATATATATATATATATATATATATATATATATATATATATATATATATATATATATATATGTGTGTGTGTGTGTGTGTGTGTGTGTGGTGTGTGTGTATGTATTATTTTTAATAATATAATAATTTTAATAACAATTTTTAAATATTTTTAATAATATAATAATTTTCGCTAGATTCAGCAACTCTGATGAGTCGTTGACGAAGAAACACGTGTCAGTGGATGATTATATTTTAAAAATAATACACACACACACACACACACACACACATATATATATATATATATATATATATATCACCACATCCAGTAAAATGTACCCTCTTTTCAATGATGATGTTCCTTGATAGAGGAAATCAGTCTACACTCATAGTAACTTCACTCAACCTGCTAGAATTTGAAATTATCACGCGGTCCCTTACTACTTACTACCGTGTATGCCTTAACAAGCAGGATTTTAATCATAACGAGGGCAGGCAACTTCCATATTATCTTTTATAAGCACACGCAGACACACACACGTGCACCCTTCTAAATATATATACACACACACACACACATATATATATATATATATATATATATATGTGTGTGTGCGTGTGTGTGTGAGTGTGTGTCTGTGTGTGTATGCATATATGTTTACATAAATATATATGTGTGTGTGTATGAGTGTTTGTGTATGGGTGTAATCGAGTGTGTGAGAAATTTAAATAAATGAATAAAAATAGAGTATCAATAAATAGATAAAGTTCAAGGGAGCAGTAGAAAAATAGGGAGAAAGAGAGGATAGGATTAGGGATGTTCTCCAACGAGATGGAAAACATGATTCTAATATTTCCTAAAATCGGACGCATAAAAAAGGCGGAGAATTGAGCATAAAAAAGAATGTAATAAAAAATAGAATCGGCGATGCGATAAAATAAATTAGTATGATAGAAAACCGGTTAAAATATGATTGGTTCACGCGTAAACACAATCGTTTAACTGTTATCTTTATCTGAACAAAGAGATTGGGAGAGAAGGGGCCCACACCTCTCAGAGACAATAATGTTTTATACATATTCGGGAACAAGGTTGAAAAGTAAGATTCTCGTTTATCATGAGGGGTGATTTTACAAAAAATGAAAATTACTGGAAAATAAAAATACGATTAATATTATATGAAATACACCGTCACGTACAACTACACTAAAAGTGAACATGGGACAAATTAGTACAATTTGTTATCAAATCTTTACAGTTTAAACAGTATATATATATATATATATATATATATATATATATATATATATATATAGTAAGTTATAAAATATATATGGCGATTAGGCTACACTGAATATTCCGCGTTTCATCCACTCTAGGACTCTTCAGGCTTACGCACATAAGCCTGAAGAGTCCTAGAGTGGATGAAACGCGGAATATTCAGTGTAGCTTAATCGCCATATATATTTTATAACTTACTAACTAGTTCTACCTACGTATTGAACACTTTTGAAGTAAATACTTGAAGTTTACGCATACATTTATACTTTCGTATATTAATTTATACTTTCCTATATTAATTTTATGTGAGTAAATGAAGTAGTTATATATATATATATATGCATATATATATATATATATATATATATATATATATAGTTTTAAATAAAATACTATGCGGAAGTTTCTCGAGCGCTCTTTCGGCTATCATCTCGTCAGGAGTAAATCGATAGCAATCTAAATAATATTGTAACGAAAATAAAGAGTTCTATTGGGGAACTTACTAAATGTGCCAACGTACGGGGACATTAATCAAATTTATTTACGTTTAAAAACGATTAAAAATATTGGCACAACGAGGGAGAAAAAATTCAAAGTTCTCCAAAGAGAAACAATGCGTTTGATGTTTCTTTTTGCCGGCACAAAGAAGGTTGACGCACCGCGATAGAGACGGCCTCCAAAATCTTTAAATGGTTTTTGGAGTCCGGTCTATGTAGCACCTCGAACCAATCTATTTTATATCTATCGGCACAGCACGGGTTGTCAACCAAATGCTGGCCAATAGCAGAGTCCAAGGCAGCAGAAGGAGGGAGACAACCAAACCCCATCCTCCCTTGTCTGATCTTCGATGGAACATGCTGGTTTATACGAGTCAAAATATGCAAGGATGTTCGCCCAACATAACCAGCATCGCACTGGCATCTAAACTGATATACAATATTACTATTTTGGATGTAAGGCAAACTATCCTTGCGGAAAGACGGAAAAGCAGGTCTCGTAGTATATACCAAACGCAAGGTTACCGAATTGAAGCATTCGTTAATACTTCTTTGAATCTGTTTGGAAATTCTTTTACCCCCCTCCCCAATCCACGGTAATTTCAAATAAACCGGGCCTTTCAAGGGTCCAAACTTTTTAGGGGATTTAAAATCCGCAACCTTTTTGAAAATACAGTCATCAATAAGGTCAACAGGATAACCATTATTGATGAATATTTCCCTGATCTTATCGAGTTCAACATCTAATCTGAAACTACACTTAACAATGTAAAAAAATAAGGGAAAATATATGTATGAACAATAAATATTTCTTCAGTTAATTAAAATATACTGTAAATCTTTTAATAAGGAATAAATATTTATTTAAACCATAATTATTGAAACAAAGTATTTTACTGCATAAAAAAACGGTTATGGGGAGAAGGGTTAACTATTTTTAACCTTCACTTAAATAGCGATTTAATGAAAAAAATGTAATGGTCTTGTATCTTTTTTTAATAATTTGTTTTAAAATAAGAAAAAAAATCTTTGATACCGCTATTGTAAGAATCATGCTGAACGCCATTCTTAATATGGGGAGGGGGGGTTAACTATTCTGAAACTTCACCTAACAATGTAATAAAAATAATGGAAACATTATTTAGTTAAATAAAATATACTGAAAATCTTTAAATAGGAAATAAATATTTCTTTAAATAAATTAAATCGTAAGTAATGAAACTAAGTGTTTCATTTCATATTAAAAAAATTGTTGTGTCCATTTTTTTAGTATTTAAATATGCATGCCCTGTCGGTGGGCATTAGAAGATGGTGCATGCCTGTAAAAGAAGCAAAATAAAACGAACAAAACATAAGTAATAACTATGTAAACAACGTGAAGATGTACAAATGTTACAAAATTACTCGATTCGGCATTAAATAACACGAAAAAGGATTGATATGCCGTAAAACAAAAACAAAACAGAACAACACTCTGTGTTACTCAGTGTATTTGCGAATGGTGACTTTGGTGATTTATTTAATAAAGTCATTCTTGACTTTTGTAACATTTATTTCTAAACATATTTTTGTAATGTAAGTCTCACTCAAAAGTAAATAAAAAAAAAGATAAAGTAGCACAGAAAAAAAAATGAACTTGTAACGTTAAATGTAAAACATATATTTATTACTGAATAAAATAGAATAATCGTTCCATATTACACTACAATAATAAACAGACGACATCGTTAACAATGTAAGTAAAATACTATACTATTTAAACTGTGGAACGATACCTTTTTTACATAATTTTCTTTAAAATAATCCGGAACCATAAATAGACAGTTCATATATGTATATATATATATTTTTTGTTGTTGTTCGGAAAGTTTTGGAAAATAAAAGGGGTTAATTATTTTTTAACTAATAAAGGGTGAACAACAAAGGGAGATAATTCATATTAATTAATGTTTGCGATGATGATGACACGTTTCATTAATTAATATTTGCGATGATGATGACGTGACACCGTACGGACAAGCATATTAATATATAGATTATTATTATTATTATTATTATTATTATTATTATTATTATTATTATTATTATTATTACTATTATTATTATTATTATTATTATTATTATTATTATTATTATTATTATTATATAATATAAAGTGTTTCGTACAACTACGCTAACGTGAACATGGGGCGAATTAGTACACTTGTTCTTAAATCTTTGCGGTTAAACAATATATATATATATATATATATATATATATATGCGAGTGTGTGTGTGCGCGTGAGTGCAGGCTAGTTTGTGTGTGTGTGGGTGTGTGTGTGTGTGTGTGCCAGCGCGAGCGCGAGGGTGTGTGTGTGCATATGTTTAGAAAATATATATGACAATTAAGATACACGAACATGTTTGCTATTGAACCTATTAAAACGCGGACAAATATTTTTTATTCTTATTTTTTCTATTTTTTTTAATTCTCATTACTAGGTGTATCAGAATTTTTTTTAGGAATTTTTGACAACCCTAACACGAAACTGCGAATAAAATATTAAAAAAAAAACTCGTAATTTCTCTTTTAAAACTGGGTTGTTTATTTTCTTTATGGATTATTCTTCCAAAATAAACTATTAAAGTTGTATAAAAAGCAACATATATAGTATTTTTTTCTTAAAAACCAGTAATGAAATTAATTGAATTTTACGAGTTCAGAATTTTTCATATTTTAAACTTTAAAAATCTATCAAGATTTTATATTGATTCAATTTATACGATATTTTCAGGGACAATATGAAATTTTATGCTCTTTCCAATAAACCGAATATAATATTTTAGACAAACGTTTTTTTTTAATTCATGCCCCCCTATTTTGAAATTTCTATTAAAAAGTAAATAATTAATTTATGTGCCAAATGTTTTTATATCACAAATTGAAGATAAAAGATCAATAAATAATATATTCAAATTTAAAACAAAAAAAAGAGCATTTTGGGGGGAAATTTACCTACAAAGTTCGAAGTATAAAACCTTTTATTTTTAAACCATGTTGTTTGTATTTAAAAAAAAAATTTAATGAAACCTTGGTCCTTTCCCCTTTAATTGAAAAATAAGTAGGATTTGAATTATATTTTCCGAGTTGTTATAAGCTTGGAAAGACAGGTCGAATTAATTCACGCTCCTCATTTGGAAATGTCTATTAAAAAGTAAATAATTAATTTATGTGCCAAAGTTTTATATATCACAAATTGAAGATAAAGGATCAATAAATAATATATTCAAATTTACAAAAAAGAACAGTTTTTTAAAAATTTACCTGTAAAGTCCGAAGTTTAAAGCCTTTTTTTTAACCACGTTGTTTGTATTTTTTAACGAAACTTTTGTCTTTGTTCCTTTAATTAATAAAAATAGGGTTTGAATTACATTTTTCAAGTAGTTATAACCTTGGAAAGACAGGGGTCGAATTATTCAATATTTTTCACGAAATTTCTGACACACCTATCTCATTACTTCTGACTTTATTTTTATTTTTTTAATTTGTCTGATTTCGAAATATTTAACACTATGTAAACAAGTAAAACATTTCTCTTTGCTGCTGAGAATTGTGTCTTCGTTTTATTTTATTACAAACGAAGTATGCACAATTGATAACAAGATTAGAGTACTTATCGCATTTTACGTCTCGTTTATGATTCTTTATAGTTTTTATTTCCATTGTATACAGATATACATAGTGTTCTCAATAAGTTTTAAGACTTTTCGTATAGGTACTTTTATTGAGAGTACACACATTACAGTCTAGACTCCTTTCACGTAATCTCGTCTCGTTGCAATGTCCCTATTTTACAGTTCCAACAACTTCTGAACGAATTTATGGAAATCTTCTTGTGTGAGCGTGAAAATGTCTGTCATAACAGAGTCCTTTATCTCCTTACTGTAACATAAGGACAACCTCTTATATTTTTCTTGGGCTTAAGAGAAAACAAAAGGTTACATGGAGGAAGGGCTTTAATATACAGATCTTAATTGATCAGCTCGACAATCTGTGTTACAACCTGCTGTCATAACAACGCATTTCCTCTGGTATATTCTGAGCACCATTGGGCAGACATTATGCAGATCTTGTCCATCGTCAGTTCCTTGCGATTAATTGTGTGTACAGTTACTAGATTTACAACAAACTTATGGTCTCTATTGGCACACTGCGGTTTTTATCTATGAAATTCTGTATTTTTGCCAATCAACATATTTCTTTACTCCTTACACACCTTTCATCATCCCTCATAAACTCCCTGCATTCGTTGAATCTTTTATGCATATCAAAATATGCTGCTTGATTCATGCAAGATAGACCTAAGCAGTCTGAAGAATCCTATACGTTTCTGTGGCATTTTTTCGAAGTTTAAACACGATTTAAATGAATTTCGCACTTCTGAAGTGTCCCCGTGTCCATATTGCATCGTATAACTATAATAGAGTGAATTTTCAACAATCTACGACAATTTTAAATGTCTTTACGAAAAAGGTATGGGAATTTATTGAAGGCACTTTGTACCACGCTTGTTTTTGATAGATTATTGTTTTTGTGACGTTAGCAATGGCGACAGAAAATTTTCAAGTATTTCTAACAAATCAGTAATTTTTGTAAATGAAGTCACTTAAAAAAAGCTTGCTAGCTCGAGTAAAGGAATACTGATTGGACAACCACGTGACTCTAGCTGATGATTAATATCGGTGATTTTTTGCCAGATAGGTGGAAACATAAGCAAACATATTCCACGTAGAAATTACGCCTATTCATTTTCATAACGAAGTGTAAACAAATCGTGAGAAAAAATGTTTTATTTTTCAACTACATTATTTGATGCAGCAAGGATTTACCATTACAAAAATGACATGGAAAAGTATCTTCATTTGAATTCCAAAAATGCCCTGAAAAGGTCACTTCTGATTAATTACAAAATGCTCTGGAAAAAGCATATATTTTATAACAACTGCGGATTAATCTTTTTAAATATTTGTTAACCGCAAACAAGGGATATTGCTTGTTAGAGTTAAGGTGATACAATTTTGAATCATATCTACAGGGGATGGACTATATGTCTGTGTACATTGCATGTAGATTTCTGCATGTTCGTTGCTAATGAAGAAGGAAGCATAGAAAAGATTCCAAATCCTAACAGTCCGAGGGAAGTAACTATTACAGTAGAAGGCTTTCCTGCACATAGGGACGTCTGCAGTGTAAAGTTGGAAGTTTTCTGCTAGTTTGCGTTTAGGGGTTGTGTAAGTTGATAGTGTACGAGTGCACTTAGAATATCAGAATGTAATTCATATTTACACATCTACGTAGAAAATACAAAATGCCTAAACGCGTTTGTACACGCATCGTTTTCGCATCCACTATCCTGAATAAAAAAAAATGATAGTTTGTCCAAACGGCACAAGTGCGTTGAAAACGGAAGAGCTTGCTTCGAAATGGACTAGTTTTTCATGTAGGCACTACCAATTAAAATGCCCATATGAAAAAATCCACAAGTTTATTTCTAGTAAAATCTGTTCATTTTATTTATTCATTTTTATTTTCTCACCCAACTCTTCTGGTCATTAATTATAATGTATTTTCGAAAAAGGACGTCGAAGCGTTACTAATGATTCGGCTTTCTATGTTGCCGAAGCACTAAAAATGTTGTAATACAGAAAAAAAAAACTTAATTTATATAGCCAATAATAATACAAACTGCACATGAACACAATAAGAAGATCGATTCTCTGCTTCTTGTATTTATACATACGGGGTTTGATTGCTTTAGAGTGGGTGCATTCACTGCCAGATTTGCGCTCTATACTACCTAGACATTTTCTTCGTAACACTGAATTTAGTTGCTAGGCATCGGAGCATTTTACAAACGCCGGCTTTATGTGTGCCTCGGCTAAAAATTCTTAAGCTGGAGGTTCCTTAGGGGTTACTGCACCCTTAACTTTTGGTTCAAGAACATTACTCTTAATGCAATGTGAACCAGTTTTGCGAGACTGAGCAATTACTGTTTAGAAGAAACCCGTCGGCTTAGACGTACACACGGGTGGCACGCGGGGTTGATGGGGTTGATTTTCATCCATGAGGTTATATATTCTGCAAAAATGTAAGCGTGTTTCTGATACACATCGAAGCAACAAACATTGGATAAAATCACACACACATACATATATATATATATATATATATATATATATATATATATATATATATATATATATATATATATATATATATATATATATATACCCAAACACATAAATCTATATACTATAGACTATATGTCTGCCTTCATATTTTCAAAATAAATGTCGCAGAGCGGCGTTACGGGCCCTAAATTAATGTATTTTCCAGGACTGTTTTTTTTCATAGGGTTTTAGTCCGTTAAAATAATTTAAAATAGTGTAAAAATGGGTAAACATTTTAATACTCGTTATACATTTTGTATATTCATTATATTTAATTATTGTTTTAATTTTAAATCAGTTCATATGCGTGTAACGTTGATACAGTTGTAACGTCACATGCTTCGAATACTACAGTTTTTTTTTCGGTGGCGATTCTAACTGATGGCATCCAAATATTTTTTTTTAACTTTTTAAATCAAGAGGCTATAATAACATATACAAAATATGGACACATTTAAATATTATTTTTCAGTATATTTTACGCCCGAGCAAAGCCGAGCGATCTCCCCTGGAACTCTCTCTCTATCTCTCTCTCTCTCTCTCTATTTATGTATGTATATATATATATATATATATATATATATATATATATATATATATATATATAGACAGACAAACACATAAGAAGATGCAATATGCTATGCATGACTTTTTTTTAATTTTCTTTTATTACACACAGACACACATTTATACACACACACGTATATATGTATATATATATATATACACATTATATATATAGAGAGATAGATAGATATATGGATTAATATATATATATATATATATATATATATATATATATATATAGACAAGGTTGTAACAAGAAATATTACCTCCTTGCTATATTTTAATTATCTTAATATTAATTTATACATCCGTACGACTTGTGACACGCAAAAAAAATCCTGATCGCAGACATTAATTAATGAGAAACAAATTGTTATCCCTTATAGTCGTTCTGTATCAGTTAAATACCATTAAAACCATTCTCTGTACAATAAATGTAAATAATAAAACATGGTTATCTCTTTACGGTTTCAAATCCACTGTATCATTTCATTAAAAAAAGTTATTTTGAGATGAGAGAGAGAGCTTTATTCATCATATAGTGTTTTTTTAAAAAAATAAAATCTGCAACTGAATTGATATCTATTTATTTATAATTCTTAGAAAAGTATTGAGGAAGATAACCCAAAACAATGTGTTTTGCGTTGAACTTTCAGTGAAAGAACAATCTATTTTTAATTAGTTATTTTAAGCTTTAAAAAGTTAAAAAGAATTCGCTTTTTTTTAATTCATCGTTATTTGTTTTATTATGTTTTTCTTCATTTTATTAATAATTTGTTTCAAAAATTTTCAACCACCGTGAGATTTCTGGAGAGTTAGGCTGCATAATTTTTTTATTAATTTTTCATAATATTACTTTAAACATTAATCTACAAAACTACATTCCCTATTCCTATTCATTTCTGTGGATAAGATATGGTGTGTATGATGTGTTTAAGCTAGTATAAAGGCCAAAAGATACGCATAATTATTACGACACACAGCCGTGCTGCATCTGCTTACACAAAATAAGCCTCGATCTGGTCCAAAATTTATCTGAATAATCACAGATCAGAGGACGATCATGTCGGCTTTGGCAGCCTCATCATTCTTCTGTGAACTCAATTATTGCTTGGGGACAGTTTGACTATGTCAGGTCGACCGGGGAAAAATTGATGTCCGACATTTTATCAATCAGTCACTAAAGTGGAAGGAGGCGGAAAGAAGATCGGGGGAACGAAAGACAAACACACGTATATTAGCAATAAATTATGACATTCACCTAGAATATATATGATTACAAAATAATACAACCTGGCACCAAAAGTATACTAGAAATAACGAAACACACGTAGAGCATAAGAATTGTAAAAACACCACAATCAGAAAAAAAAAATTATGTAATAGCCGGTCTACATATTACAAAGCAGAATCGTAGAAATCAAGAAAATTCCGCATTACACAATATAATACATGTTAATAAAAGCGTTGAGCCTTATACAATAAAAGCCTACATTAAACAACACATTCAAAATTTAATATATTTATCACCTATTATCATACAATAATAGCAGTCCTTACTTCTCTTTATTGAGTGACTTTTGTAAATTAAACACGCCTTATAATAACAGTCGGAAAATGGGAATGTGGGCATGTTAATAATATTGAAAAACTAATAATTTAAAATAGTGGTCGCTTTCCGTAAGCTCGGTGTGTTTCTTACATGATTTCCGTTTCATTTAATCATCTACTTGTAATTGCTATAAAAATAAACTTAATTTCATGAATGGTGATGTCACAAGGAGACGTTCGTTGAGAATCCCTGTAGGGGTGTATGTAGTAAGAATATATCTTGGATAGAAAGATCAGTTTTCATTAAGCTTTATTTTAATTTGCTTCTTAACTAAACTTTCTAACGAATTGACATAAGTGACGCACACAGATGGAAACATATAAGTACCATTTTCCGTGGATTAGATAGTTTACTACAGTTTGAGCAGTGTCTTACTGGCACAGCTTCCCCAGGGAGATTGGTATGATAATTTTTATTCCGCTTACCTATAAAAAAAAACTTGAGATAATTCCTTTATGTCCGACCCTGGTTTTGTACCGTTTGAGCTGTCACTGCCTCAAATTTACGTCACCTATCCTTTGCAAACACCTCTGTTTGCAGATTAAGATTATCATAAAATGAACTAAATGTGACAATTGTAAAAGTAAACACTAGCTCACTTAATCATCATTGACGTAGGGTCACCAATATAATACGTGCTTTATTTTTTACATAAACGTCACCACTTATCAAGGCCGATAGGCCACTCAAGGATAAGGGTTAAAGAGTGTACAGTAGTCAAAAGGACAATATAGTAATCGATAGTAATGGAAGTTCGGTAAATTTGTTAACTTAAATGGAACGGCTCATCAGAAATTTGTTCACGTTGGACTTGAAGACAACCATATTACAGAAAGCTGGAAAGCAGGAAATCGGAAGACAATTCCACAGGCGTGCAGTTCTAAGAAAGAAGATTTGATCATGGAATCTATGTTTAGGTTTAGGTACAGATAAAGAGTGGGGAAAATTATTGATAATGTTTTCAGCTAGTCTAGTGTTTCTTGTGAACGTTTGGCGAGGAGGGGACATAGATTGAAGCTCAGTTGAACACTTTCCATGAAAATAACGATAAAGCAGAGACAAACTCGCAACATCTCTTCTGTGAGACAGCGGTTGCAGCGAAGAGAAAAGGACATCTCTCACCAGGCCACGAAGTCTATTTTGAACCCTATCAAGGCAGGACAAGTCCTTTCTAGCAGCTCCTGCCCAGATGTGGCAACAATACTCCAGCCTTGGACGTAGCTGGCTCTTATATAGATAGAGAATTGCATCAGCGGTGAGATATCTACTGGATCGATAGAAGTATCCGACCATTTTTCCAGCGGTCTTGGCAACAGATTTGATGTACGTATTCCATTTAAGATCAGGAGTAAAGGTCAAGCCCAGAAGCCTGTCAAAACTTGAGGCCTCCCCAAGACGAGAGCCGTTCATTTTAATTGATGCTAGATGGGGATCAGAACGTTAATGATGTAAAGATAGAAGCTTGGTTTTAGATGCATTAAAAGTAACCAGCCACTCCTTTCCCCATTGTACAACGTGATCAAGATCAGAGGAGAGAGAATCGGAGAGAACGATCGTTTACTGTCTTCGATGTGCTACCATAGATGGAAGCATCATCAGCAAAAATGGCTACGAATAATGAAAGGATGTGATTTGGAAGATCATTAATGTAGATCAGGAAAAGAGTTGGGCCCAGGATGGACACCTGAGGGACTCCAGCATTTATACTGTGAGTTTCTGATTTTCGCCCATCAACTACTACTCTTATGAACCTATCAGAGAGAAATGATTTAATAATTGAGAAGACATTTCCAGCAATACCATAGCTGGAGATCTTGTGAAGTAAACCTTTATGCCATAACCTATCAAAGGCCTTTGATATGTCAAGAGCAATTGCCCTAGAAAGGTTTCCTCTGTCGAGAGATTCGCTAATCCTATGAGATATAACTGTACGCACATCTTCTGTAGATCTAGCAGAACGGAAACCATATTGCGTGTCACTACGAAGGTTATTTTTGCTGAGATGGTTGATTACTTCTGTATTTAACACAGATTCCAGCAACTTACTCATGACGCACATGAGACTTATTGGCCTGTACTGAGAGGGGGATGAGCGATCACCTGAATTCTTAAATACAGGGCATACTGATGAGATTTTCCAGGGTGATGGGCACCAATTCTCCTTAAGACAACGTTTAAACAGTTTTCTAAGTAAGGGTGCTAGTTCTGGTTGAAGTTTTTTGAATACTATAATTGGAATATCGTAAGGGCCGGTTGCTTTACTGGAATCAAGGTTTTTGATTAGCTTGGCGACATCACATTAAGATATTTGTATATCACATAGTGTGTTTTCTGATAGAGGAGGAAATATTGGGGGTTGGTAGCCTTGGTCGCAAAGGGTAGAATTGGCTGCAAAGTTCTTGGTAAAGAGTTTGGCTTTGTCTGATGCTGACGAGATTACCTCAGGTCCATTGATGATAGTTGGGATGGAGCACACGCTTCTGTTCAAGATTCTGTTTGCAATTTGCCAAAACTGGTGGGAACCAAGCCGCTGCTCAGCTACTTTTTACTTGACGGACTGAGCTTATAACTCTCTTGCGTTCTTTATTACTTTCTTACAATGGTTGCTGGCAGTCCTGAAAGCGGCTTTAGTTTCCATACATCTATTACGTTGAAAGCAGTGGAAAAAGTGATTTCTATGCGCAATAGCAGCAGCACATTCTGGAGAAAACCATGGCTGGCTGTTAGGTTTTTGCTGGAACTTTTTCGAGGGTATGAAATTGTCTATACCTACAATTAACCATTATGTCAGGTCTGATACTATAGACGACACATCCCTTTTAAACATGGAACGCAGAGGAAGATCCGATATAAATGTACGGAAGCTATCCCAGTCAGCCATAGTGTATCGATATACTGTAGGATTGAGAGGTACATCTGAGGACTTATTACATTTCATTTTTATCTTAATTGATACAACTGAGTGGTCGGAAGATCCAAGAGGAGACAGAACGGAAACTGAACATAGTTCAGGGCAAGTTGTGAGAAAAAGGTCTAGGAGACTTGCATACTGGCCGTCATTGTCAGGCACACGGGTGGGTTCGTGAACAATCTGAGTGAGGTCATAAGCAATGGAGAAATCATAACAGAATCTCCCCTCATCATCGGTCTTGTTTGAGTGGGTCAACCCTTCCACATTGTGAACATTGAAGTCTCCACATGCATGAATGTTAGCTGAAGTATATGCTAATAGAACTTGGTCAATTTTCTCAGATATGCTTTTAAAGATAGTAACTCCGCTGTTATGGGGGCGATAGAGAGTAAATATAAATGCCGTAGTGTTAGCTAATGCTACTCGGAAGCACATATAGCACGTGCTTCTTATTTGTCTCTGTGAATATTAAATCATTAGGTCGACTTTCATTATGCTCAATCTAATGGGAGATTATTATTTTTATTAATGAAATACTTTGAGTATGAACAGTTTATATATTTATTTATTCAATTATTTTTCCTCATTTTCATATTGTTGATTCACAACGTTTCGAATAATTATCCCATTGACCTTCATCAGGTCGTAAACTGCGACGGGATAGTAATTCTTAGTTTCTTAACTCTATTTCCAATAATAACTGAAAATCTGTATGGCGCTCTCCATTTATCTCAAGATTGCTTTCTGCCGTACTAAACACCCACTTGTCATCGGTATTAAACAACGCAAACCCAGGACAGGTGTGGTTCGATATTGCGCAACTCTTGCCATAAAAAATTCAAACGTAGTTAACTTTACATTAGATATCAATATTTTGTAAATACTAAACAAAGCTACCATACACACATATATATGCAGAGAGAGACAGAGAGAGAGAGAGAGAGAGAGAGAGAAAGAGAGAGATCACTATATCATCGAGTTAAATAAGCTGGAACAAAAGACGGAGGGAGGTGGTCAGACAAGGTCAAATACTATTCATAGAAAAGTCTGTAAGAGTGAGACCAAGGAGCGAGGAAAGAGTCACGGCCAATGAAATCTTTTATTAGAATGTAATATTTCCGTGTTTAAAGAGAATCATTGTCTCAATATTTAGGTTATGTTCTTTTATGCTAATTGCAGCGTCTCGAGATGTAACTTCTGATCTTTCTTCAACAACTATAGCAGTTTGTTTTTATTGCGTTCAACAACTTGACACGCGGTGTGCTCCGCTGTTTTTATAATCACCTTTAATTCCCCAGCTTTATGTTCATTTGTCTATTGTCATCTGAATGTGATTCGAAAATGAATCGAAAGTTCTGTTATTATGGAACATTTATTTTAAAAAAAAATACATGAAGAAATTCTAAACATATCTGAATTGATATATATCTATCTATCAATATATATATACATATATATATATATATATACAGGGATATATATATATATATATATATATATATATATATACAGGGGTATATACGTACAGAGGTATATATATACATATATATATTTATGTATATTATATATATATATATATATATAATATTTTGTGTATTTTTATAAAATGTTATGTGGAGAAACACTGTTTTCTGTATAAGTTGTCAGGAATTATTTCAAGGGTGCTGAATACGTGAGGAAAGCTATGTAGTAGTTTATGGAATTTCTAACACTATATATTCTGGTCTAAACAATATTGACATGATGAAAACGTGGCAGATTTATGTAGCTAAGATGGCGTATTTTTTAATTATAAATTACTATATATACATAATGTACTTGTGCATGTACGGGGACTTATATTCTGAGAAGAATGCGATGAATATCTATTTTATTAATTGTACGTAAGTTGATCATTATGATGAGTTTTCTGTCGCTGAAAAATCATACTCATATCAGGTTTACTTGTGGTTTCTACAAAAACCATCGACATGCACATCATAATAATGAGCGTTTTTTTTTTAACTACGAAGTGGCTTCAATAATTTTCCAGACTTTTTGTATGGGTACTTTTATTGATAGTACACCCATAAAACCCTAGTCCCCTTGAAGCAATCGCCTCCAATTGTACCATTCTAATAAATTCGCGACGGCCTCATGGACGTCCCCTTGTGTAAGCGTCTCATTCATCCCATCAATTAACGACATCCTCTTAAGTTTTTCCTTGAGCTTAGGGGGATAAGAAATTATCACAGACAGCAGGGTTCAGACTATAGAAAAGGTGGAGAACTGTATTGATGCCCATTTTGGTCAAATAGGCTGCAACAAGGATGAAGCATGCTTGAGACAAACCTCTCGCAAATCCTCTGCATCTTTCTTTCCTGGCGAATAATGTTGTGTACAGTTTTGACACTGATATCAAACTGCCCACTAATTTTCTCTGTAGACACACGACGGTTATTATTGATAAAATTCTGTATTTGTCCAATCAACTATGGTGTTCTTACTTTCTTACACTTTTCATGCTTCTCATAATTCCTCACATACTCACTGCATTTCTAAAATATATTATGCTACTCAGAAACTTATGTTAGATACATGCAAGTTGGTATAAAAACAGTCTGACGCATTCAATAAGTATCTGTGACATTTTTTGCGTATCGTTCTTCCTAATTGTCCTCAAGTCAAGGTTGAATTTTTGAAATTCACTAGACGTGGTAATCAGGCTTTAGTAGAATGCATTCCAATTCTTGCTGTAGCTGTTTATGTTAACCTTAACTCATAAAAATTGACCAGTGTTCTCGTAAGAAGGATAGCATAAGCATACTGAAATTTGAAGCATCTTCGACAATTTTAAATGTCTGTACAAAAATGTATGGGAAACTTATTGAAGTCACCTTGTAATTAGATATATCTAGATATATCTCTAACTTATGTCCGGCCATGGGAGTTAAGTCTTTTAATTCTGGTTATATGCATAGCTAATTACAAGAGAGATATATTACATCGTGATATTCATTATTTTAAAATAATTATTGATGCTCTACTTAGTTTTATCTCGTTATTTCAGATAAAGTTTTAAAGACATAATTTACTTTTGTTTGATATCACATAATTATTGATATTAATGTATTTTAGATTAAACACTTAGAGAAAATTCGTGTAATTAAGTTTTCTTTAGAGTTGTTATTTAATATCCGTAATTGCCTTCGGTGTTGCTGGTTTAAATACAATGTATAGCTATGTACAGAAGCCATTCCAAAACTATAGCCTGATATATTTTTATACCGCTCGAATGGATCAGAGGGAATTACAAATTGCATGGTTATAATTACTGAACACACACATTCATGAGCTGAAGGTTTAATATCTATCTTGCATATACTGACGGTGTAAGACATAAAAAAATCATTTCATAACGTGCGTCAGAAGCAATAGTGCGCGATTGAAAATCTCTCTGTAGTAAAATGTAACTGATCAACATTTAACGTCGCCTGTTGAGCGCATAGGGAGCTGATGACGCTGATGTCAGAACAGTTCGGAAATTGGCGCATCAATTTCGGATTGGTGTCAGATATATAGTAATAAAACTAAAACAGATTTTTCGACAAACCAATCAAAATGTTTATAAAAAAAGTCGATAGAAAATAATGTATGTAGATAAATAAATGCTTAAGCACAAAAGATCGTTCATTTTCATAGTATAATTCCGGTTTTCTGTAGCCTCCCAACGTATTTGTTTTAAGTTCAATAGACGGTTTTACTTTTGTGAACGATTCTCCTATACTAGCTGAAATCATTATTTCTAGAGGCACTCACAAATATGCATGAAGAACGTTTAAGAAGTGTTATATGTCTTTAACCATTAAAAACGCATTGCGCTATGTACTAACATGAAACTTCGTTTGATTAACCAAATGTATACTAATTTTTTTAGCTTTATTTGAATGAACATTATTTGAGTGATATGAAATAATTGTGATTTGGAGTGTGTGTGAGAGCACGTCTTAAACCCATTAGGGAATATACTTTTATTTACTTCCTCCTGAATGGATTAGGTTCTCATCAGGAAAAGGTCATGTCTCGAAACATATCAAAGAAACTAATGCAAAAAATACACTAATGCCATTCGTAAGGTATGGAAGTCGCATAACCTGATTCAAGCAATTTAAACTGATTTTAATCGAAAATATAATGAATCACATTTTCTAATGCCATCTAAAAAATTTACAAAAATATTACAGATCGATCCGACGGGAGACTTGCTTATCATAACACACATCTAATGTATAAATACATTCGCTTTTGGTTTATTTATGCTACAAAACACAGGTTGTGAACATATTGTTCTACACCTGTTGCGTGGATAATTTGGCGGTGTTCACACGAATACTAAAATTTAAAATCAGGTGCAGCGCTTCCCTTCTCGGTGAAATGAAGTCTTAGAACATTTAAGCCGTTCAACTACAGGAAAGAGACTAGTGTAAAACCTGTGATGCCGATTCCATAGCGCAAGAAACCAAACAAGTTGAAAATAAAGATAGCTTAGTCTTAGTCTCAGCACGCTACCACTGTCAATTAGCCACACACTTAGGTCTGGTACTACTAGATCAGGCTGTCTGAGACGAAATGCACTTACATTGATGTTCCTTTTTGTCTTTATATTCTCTTTTGTAAAACTTATTATGTTCTACAAAACCCAAAAGAAAAACAACAGCCCCTTCCCCCCTTTTTTTCTTCCCCCTATTTCCCGGTCCTGGATATGACCTTAAACTATATCCAGTGGTGAGGTCCCAGCTTGCAGACTTTGGGGAGTGTAGAGCACCCCTTTAATTGGCATTGCTCTCAGGTCCACTCTGACTCGGAGTGGTAGTACCTGTTAGGGTCCCATCTATGGGTTAAATAGAAACCGACTTGAAAACAACAAATATATTCTATTAAAAATATTTCTTCAAAATCTTCGGATTCGGCATTGAATAACCTGACAAGGGTTGATATGCCGTAAAACAAAAACAACCAAACAACCAACCAACCAACACACTTAGGTACAATAACAGGACAATGAACGGCGTCTATCTATTCCCAATACCTGTCTATTTCAAATATGAGACATATCTCGAAACTATTTTTGAAAAATAGACGCTTCAATATTTATATATTGTTGTAATTCCTGTCTATTGATTTGTTTTAGTGTACAGGGTACGCTGGGAGAGATTTGGAAATAAAACTTGACAAAAGAGGAACAAAATAGGTAATAAATATGGTGTATACATGGTGACCTGGCATTTTATTTGCCAAGTCAGACTTACAAGTCAGTCGCCGATGACGATGACAACAATCTTAAAGCTGATCGCGAAATGAGTCATCCGCTTTCGTGAATACGTCATTTATGGTTTTGTAGCTGCCCATCTGTATATAATTACCTATGCAAAATACTTGCCGTCTTCAATACCATGTCGTTAAACGGACGCTTTTATTCCTTCATACACCAATCCTGCTCTCGTCAGTAACCTCTCTGCCTATTTCTCTCTACTCCCTATGCCATTGCCCCTGTCGGTAGGGCATTAGATTACACCGACTGCCCCCCCCTGCAGAGAGTTAAAGTCCCTCAATGGGGGTCCTGGATATGACCTTAAACTATATACAGTGGTGAGGCCCCAGCTTGTGGGCTTTGGGGAGTGTAGAGCCACCCTTTAATTGCCATTGCTTCCAGGTCCACCCGGAGTGGTAGTAAATGTTAGAGTCCCAACTATGGTTTAAATAGAAACCGACGTGAACACAACAAATATATTCTATTAAAAAATGTTTTCTTCAAAAGCCGTAAAACCAAAACAACCAACCAACCCTATGACTTACTAATTAAATGTTAGAGGATCGGTGAGACAACACCGTTAGGACGGGTAGTGATTTAAATTATTTAAGAAGACTGCTCAACAAGAATGTGTTTATATTGAACTTGAAGATCAGTCAGATTGTTGATAAATGGAAAGCAACCTCGCGATATAGAGTTCCAAAGGCAGGCAGGTTTAGGGAAATTACTTTGTTCATGCAATTCGGGCCTAGTTTTAGGCAGAGAAAGAAATTAGGTTTATTGGTGTTACTTCTTTTTAAAAAACTAGATAATGAAAGACGGACCGTGATGCATATAGATATACCGTCAATTATTGGCGTTCATATACATCCAAGCACGGCATACAGATATTTATCATTTGAACATTGTGATTGATTATTTTCATTAACAATCTCCGTATAAAAGTTTGTCCGACATGTATATATTTGTTGATTATACAACACTATATCACGATATATAAGCACGAGAGAAGAACGTATATACAAATACATAAGACAATGGCAGAATCCTAAGAAAATTATTTCCAGACCCAGTAAAATTTAATACTTTAAGGATAAGCTATTCTCCTTTAACAATTACAAGAAGCCTCTCCAACCACCAGTATCTATAAGCAATAAACCCTGAATTTTCTCTATAGACACAATTTCAAATGATTGTAGAGCAGATTTCTTTATTAAAGATCAACGGCCTCCACTAACTTTATTTTCTTATCGATATGAAAATAACCACATCATCTATGCTTATTTGAACATTAGTGAGTTTCCTTAATAGATGACGGTCCAGAACGCAAAGTAAAGAAGTATTTTAATCGATTCTTGTTTCGATCACCTCTTTCCGCTCCGCCTCTCCATGATATGACGTTTTTTCTCGACCGGAAACAATTGGCTTTCACATTCATATACACACACGATCTAATATATGGATGATGAAATTATTATTTTGAGTGAATAAAAAAAAATATTTAAAATAAGAAAAGATTCCGGCTAAGTTCCTATACAGTCCGCTGCACTTTTGTACCGACAAGGAATAATAATTAGCCCCGTATTTTCAAATGATTTGCATTTAAATAGAAATCTATATAGCCTATGAATAATACACGCCGATGTTTGGCCCTTTCTACATGGCCATAAAACATATTGCAAACGCATCTTTTGTACACCTGTTGCGTGAGTACAGAGCGCTAAGATGATTATAATAATAGCACATTAAAAATATAAAGAAATAAATCAAAACTACTAACACCGTGGAGCAAGACAATATCCGATCATTATATATACTTTTATACGCCATGTCTATTGATTTATTCCTGCCTTCGGGGCAGTTTTATTAGAAATTGTAAATATATCCTATAATATAATATACAGGAGGTGCCCTCATACTCCAACACATGGAATTAAAAGAAAATGAGCAATAAAATGTAGATGCAGCCACACAGATTAGCAATAACAACTTTCGATGTAACACATTAAATATAAACAGGGCATATCGCAAACTTAAAGTGAGGGCTACTATGTGGAACCATGCGTAGGAAAAATAAACCAGATGTTTGTTTACAATACATTTAATGAAAGAGAACCATGGTGCAGAAATGGAGCTCAAATGCCAAGCTGGTCAAGGGAAGGAACTGTTAGAGTCGAAAGTTCTCTGGTATTGAGGGACCTCAACGGTAAACAGGTATCGTTTTGTTGCTAAGCGAGTTTGTCGGAGATATGTACATCGAAAGGGCACAGGTGTGCTGAGTTCATAAGAGCACACTCCATTAAAATATTAATAAAGCAGGCACAGAGATGCAACATTGCGGCGATGAGACATGGTTGAAGCTGAGTTGACAAAGTCGGACCATATTAGATTGAAAACGTTTTGGACCCTATTCAAGATAGAGAGACTAAAGGTAGATGCCCCATACATGGGAGAATAGTGGCTTTGTAGATGTACAGGATACTTGCAGGTTAGAGTAGTCTTCTGACGGAATAGAGGGAACCCAGCATATTTGCAGTAACGTTTTCAAAGTATTTGTTTAGGTTTATATGTCCTGTAAATTTTAAGGGAGAATTCTCATGGTAAGGTTTAATTTGTAATATATATATATATATATATATATATATATATATATATATATATGTATATATATATGTGTGTGTGTGTGTATATATATATATATATATATATATATATATATATATATATATATCGGTGGTTGGAGTGGATTGTCGTAATTGTTAATAGTGAGCAGCTTAGCCTTACTGGCATTAAATATTACCTGCTATTTACGACCTGTTTCCACTACGGAATAGAGGCCATTGTCTAAGAATTCTGCTATTGTTTTAGATTATAATATATCCGTTCTTCTCTGGTGCATGTTGTAGAGCGCTGTATAATCAGCAAATATAATCATCTTGGGCACAATATTATCAGGAAAGTTGTTAATTTAACCAGGAGTGATAATATTCTAAGAATCGACCTCTTAATCTCCGCGTTTATGTTATCCTTTATGGATGTATTTCTACTAATTACAACCTTATTCTCTTCGAAAAATCTAAGTATATTTAGTATACATCCAGTTATATCTCGTACGATTTAATTTTCGTAGCGGCCCCTAATGATAGACTTACTGCTGTAGAACTACATTACCTTTATCCATATGTTTTGTCCGAGAGAAAATTAGCTTTCTCGAGGTTGTGAACTAGTGTTTAATTGACTAAGGTCTCAAAGATTTTAGCAAATAGGAGGAGGAGACTGATGAGGACGATAATTGTAAAGGGCAGACTTTCACCAGAATTCTTGTATACTGGTACTACGGAGTCCTTCCAGCTATTATCGAAGCAGCATTCAGTGAAGCATATATTGTAGAGTTTGGACAGTACCGGGTCTAGCTCAGTTGAGCAATTCTGATTCAGTATTACAGGGATGAGATCAGGCCCACCTGCTCTTGATGTGTATATTTATACTATCGCGGATATGATCAGGGGGAATGTTATATCCTTAACTGGCGTTTAATTCACATGGGGGGAGCTGCTTGTTGGCTCTAAGGTAGAATTGACCTTCTTGGTTTGTGATAGTTGAGGAATTGTTGATTGCCCCTTTTATTCACTACTAGCAAGACCTGTTAACCGGCGTTGCCCAGTTGAATCCTCTCCGTCCTTCTCGCAAAAAGTAAACTACGGTTGTTGATTATTTGCAGGTAATGTTTGAATCAGAAAAAAGAAAAAAAACAAACAAGCGATGCGTAAATACGTATGAAAAAAATCTGTATGCAAATTAGGCAAAATGGGCCATTAGAATAAGAATAGAAAGTATAAACAGATTTCTGTAGAATTTAGGAATTCTCATTGTATTGGAATTGTTCGGATTGATAGAAACTCCCAATGTTAAGAACGGCTTTGGGAATAGTCACCACAAGCCTCACCTTGGAATAGATACCCCCGACATCCGCATGTAAGGACCCTATATCCGAGCAGAACACCTCTTTTTAAGTTGGGAGTGGTAGATACAGAAACCCCCAAATTTTACCTTGAAAATCGTATGCAGCTTACCCACACGCAAGTAATGTGATTGGTGAGGGTGTCGAGAGGGGAGAATAGGAGTGTGGTATTGCGCGCGCGAGTACAAATCTGACAGGTTTTTAATCACACAGCAGAAGTCGTGTGTTTATATCTCTAGAAGCATTGCTCTGCGCAAAATTTGAATGAGATTTTTGTAATTAGGATAGACAAGAATCTGGTTATTTTCCGATCTTATGTTTAAGTTTGATGGACGTTGACGATTTTTAGCTGTGATTCAGCCAGGGTATTCCGAAATTTACATTTACCCGAACATGAATACATTTGCAAACCATGTATGTATTAGTATTTGTTTTGAGATTTCCTAACTTGTAAGCGTAGACGGAGACGAGTGTGCGTGCATAGAAATTATTTTACTTGTACACATTTCTGCCATGAAATGAGGCTATCAATAATTAGCTGTGTGCTTATGAGCGGTTAACAGTGTTTATTTATTTTTTTAGCACCAGCTAGTGTGTATTGTGGATGCCGACAGAGACGTAGGCAATCGACGTAGGAAAATCCGACAGTAATTATAATAGATTTTAACTGTAGATGTATGTTATGAATGAGGTTAACAATATGTAAGTGTCGGTTTCTGAGTGATCAATATTCTTTAAATTATTTTTGTTAGCGTTAGTGTCTCATGCGAAGGGCAACACCATGTTTGTCAACTTTTAGAAATATTCGTTTATGTAGGAATTTGTTTCAATTAGTAATATGAGAATGCCCTGATTCAAACAATCGTAATCATTGTCAGGGAGACGTTATTAATTTTAAATCGGAATTGAATGTGCCATTTTAATATCACGACACAATGTATATGTAAAAAAAAATATATAAATGGTGGGTAATAATTTAGACATACTACGTTTGCATGTGCCATCTGTTACTGCAAATTTACGGAAATTTGATCCAGATGGGAATTCCTGCAATCAAAATATTATATACATGATAATAAAATAAATTTGCCAGATATCACGAGTTTCTGTCTCCTGTGATTTTATGCGTTCCCTAATTATTTCATATGCGTTTGCCAAATTGAATTTGTTGCCTTGTTTACAATTAAAAAAATGACAAGCAGTTTTACAGAATGAACTTTTCGTCTCTGTAGATAACGTGGACATGTAAAAACAGATCCGTGCTAATGCACATTTTTATATTTAGAGTTAACAATTATTATTTTTAAAGCAAACAAATAAAGGGGTGATTTTCAGATCATAAAGTATAACTTCAGTCCGCACATGAAAAGATGCGGAAAAAAGGTGTTTGTTAGCTCTAAGCTGGAGTTGGCGGCAAGTCGCCGGACAAGTAGTTCTGCATTTTCAGATGCCGTGCATCCGACCTTTTGGTTTCGTTATAGTCGAGGAATGTCTGATTGCCTTTTTCCATTACAATATAATAAATTCCCAGAAATCACGAACTTCAATCTTTTGAAATTTCTTGCCTACCCTGGTTATTTAAGCACGCTTTATTTTGTCTGTGGTTATCGTTTTCTTTCAATGATTTCTAGCATCTAAAAATGTTTGCCTATTTGTATTTGACTTATGACGTACGAACACGTGGAATTGCCGCTGCCTTTGTGCAATCGCTTCTTTATTAATCATAATCACTGACATTTGAGGTAAGTTCCAAGATATGTAATAAATGGTCGAACGATGCAACAATTCACCGCGAAATTAGAAGTCAGTAACCCATTTCACATTTGTCTGAGTAAATGTATATCACCTTATAGTTTTATATAGAAACTAAACTAAAATTAAGAGGTGGGTGTTGTTTGCTTGAAGCATTGTATAGTATGTAGTTAAATAGAATTGTAGAAGGCGGTGCAATGCAGAAGTAACGGAAAGCTTGTGTCTTTCCGTTACTTCTGCACTGTACCGCCTTCTACAATTCTATTTAACTATAAACTAAAACTGTTATTGTTTTCTATTCTTTTAATTCAGCTGTACATGGAGTTAACTTTTTTTAAAATATTTCATTTTTCGCTTTTACTGCTCGTTTATAAATCGTTTATAAGTCAATAAATTGGTTATGCTTCACCCATTAATACATAAAATCTATCATTTACAAATATATTAATACCTTTATAAAAGCATGCATAGTTACAAAGATTTCCTACAAATCTAGGAATAATCTTCATAACAAATCAATAACAATTGTTTTATTAATTCACAGTGTGGATTAACGCGAATTATCAATTTTATTGGAAATTGTTAAGAAATAAAATGTGTAAATTTACATGAAATCGTAGACATGAATCGGAAAATTGTAACTTGTTGGGGTACCAGGATCGAATAAATTAGCGCCTATTAACCGATGCTGAAAACGATTCCTTTAATTGCTTATTTTTAGGTTTCATCTTGTTAAAACCTTTAATTTTCACGTCTCATATTAATGATAATATGATAAATATTTATTGATTTTACGCCAGCAATAAAATTTAATATATAGATCACCCAAAACGTGTATGTTTTACGTTTGAGAAAATATATGTATATAACACATGGGGATGTTTACGGTAATCCAGAAAGGAAATTAAAAAAATCGAAATCGATAATTGTATCGGAATCAGGATATTAAGACAGCATCGGTTCTTGTATCGGAATCGGGGAAAATACTGGAATCAACCCATAATTAATATGTATCTATGTATATATGCGTGTGTGTGTGTGTGTTTGTGTATGCATACGTTTGCGCGCGCGTGTGTGTGTGTGTGTGTGTGTGTGTGTGTGTGTGTGTGATTGTTTAAATAATAACTATGATTCATCTTAATTCGTTACTGCAGTGTCCCGGGGTCCCTGATTCTATTATTTTACAAAATGAATGAATAAAATCGTTTACGTTTTTACACATACGGGTACACGAGTTTTTGCAGTGTCTGACACAAAAAATAGATAATAATAGAAATCAGGTTATAAAGTTAGAGCCATGCCCAAGGAACCTACATCTAAAATTTCATTTCTTTATACCCAAAATCGTCGGAAGAGTTTGGTAGAGTTCTCAAAGGTCAAATCGTTAAACTTTGACCCTTTGACAGCAAAATGTCTGGCCGAAAATGGATTACACAGATTTTCCTAAACCTCAGTAACTGTATACCAAATTTCGAGTTTGTAGACTTACAATTGGCAGAGTTATTGCGTTGGGGAATGTACATAGACACACAGAGATACACAGACATACACGCTAACTTATATATATATATATATATATATATATATATATATATATATATATATATATATATATATATATACTAGCATGGGTGTCCGGCGTTGCCCGGGTGTTGGAGGTGTATGCTGAGAAGAAAAAAACGGTCAATTTTTTAAACTTTGACCCCCTTTTACTGTTTTTGAGTTATCGAGTTATTCAGTTAGATCCATGTCCAAGGAACTTATATATCAAAATTAGAAGTGTTTAGTCCTTAAATTGTCGGAGGAGTTTGGTAGAGTTCTCAAAGGTTAAATCATTGAATTGTGACCCCTTAAAAGCAAAATTTCTAACCAAAAAAGGGTTACAAAGATTTTCCCAAATCTCAGTATACAGTATATCAAATTTCGAGTGTGAAAACTTAAAATTGACAGAGTTATTCCCTTGGAAAATGTACACAAACAGAAAAAACACACAGACACGTTCACTTTTATTGATTAAACAAAAGTATATGCGTATAGATATATATATATATATGGAAACAAGTATAAATCATGTAGAATATCTGTATGAATATAATTACACGCAATAGTTAACTAAAGATGATCATTCCATAAGAAAAACAAACAAAAACTAATAGAGAATTGATTAAAATTAATGTTTAAAACAATATGCAACTTAGTTAGATTTTTTGCTAGTGAATGCAATTCTACGACCCATATATAAGAGCATTGTATTTTATTTTTAAATAAATAGAAAAGAGGGGTTTTAATATGACTATCAATACACACAAAAGAAAAACGAATTTATATATATATATATATATATGTGTGTGTGTGTATGTGTGTGTGTGTGTGTATCCGTAACCATTATTGAGGTCCTCTTATTCGCTTGAAGCAAACGATATCATACTGAGTAGGCTTATCCTTCTGTAAAACCATTTATAACGTAAATGTATTTTTTAATGTATATATACATTTTTGTATACATGCCTAAACCTCATGACAAAGCGGACAGGTTTTCAGAGGATTGGTATTGTTTTGAAGCTCGACCCTTGGACGACAAATATCGAAAAATGGCTACAAACATTAATTCATTCACCCTCAACTGGGCACTTTTCTACAGGAATGGGGCACATTTTCGCCGATCATTTTCTAAAGGCATCCCCTTTGTTCGATGTACTAGCCTTAAGTAAAACCTTCGCCACTTCCCGTTTGGCGATGGATGCAATAGCAAAGACTTACTGTTTTTTTTCACACTCTTTTCCTTTTTCACGGTACGTGTTCTAACCTGCCTGCCTACTACCACTTATATATATATATATATATATATATGATTATTTTTTTTGGAAAAAGAATTCCAGCAGAGTGCTCAATTAAAAGGAAAATCCAAATTTTAAGAGCGTACTTATATTTTTATATTTTGTGTACAGAAAGTTGTTAGTTGAGACAGCTCATTTGTACCGTCGGTTTCAAGCCCGATAATAAGGCCAGTTTAAGAGACGAATATTGGCTGAAGAGAGCTTGATAAGGATACCTTAAACGGGCCTTATTATCGGGCTTGAAACCGACGGTACCAATTATCTATATCAACTAACAACTTTCTGTACACAAAATATAAATATATATATATATATATATATATATATATATATATGTGTGTCTCTGTGTGTGTATGTGTGTATGCGTGTTTGAAAAAGGACTGATACATATGTACATGGTTCGAGGAGGCGTGGAATAAGGGAGACATCTTAATAAATAATACTATTTTAAGGTAAATATGTAGCTAGATTCATAGTTTAATGGAAGGAACAGTGTGATATTAAGTTGATTCTCTTTAGCTGCAAATGTGATGTCTTGACGTGTAGCTAGAATGAGTGGAATTCTAATTAACGTCCCAAAAAGGATCAGTCGCCACTTTGGTGGGCCAGACCGGCGCCATATCCTGTGTGCAATCGCCGAATGAGTACAGGTCACGACAGGTGCACGGGGCCAATATTGTACAATCGTGACACGACAGAACACGCAAACCCTTTAAATACATGTTCAGTTTACTACTGTCTTTGACTCATTATTTTGTTTTTTACCTTTTGAGTCAAATTCGATTGGCTTTCCGTTTATCATGTTTCAACTTGGTGCGTGTGCGTGTGTAAGTATTAATGTGTTTTTCAATTGTGTGTGTGTGATGGCATGAGTGTTTCCATAACATGTGCATGTGTGCAAGTAAGTGTGTATTGTTATGTCGATGTTATTATTATGTGTGCGTGTTGCATATTGTACGAGTTTATGCATGAGTGTTTTGATAAGGGTTTTTTTCCCTGTTTCAAGTTGAATATGTGTCAGTCTATGTGAATGCATATATGCATGTAATCGTTCGTTTTCATGTGACTGTGTTTGGTTGTATATGTATATGTTATTATGGGAGTGTTCAGGGTGGAACTATAAAAATGTCGCCCGAGAGAAGACAATATGATTCTATTTCTCCTGCAGACGATCTACTAGTTTTCCTTTATGTTCAAATCCCAATAGCTATAAGCGCCTTCTATCATGTCTGAAAGTGACACTATGTTAAACGAGCGAGATCGGAAATGCACAGCTCTACAACTCACGTATGATACCGATCTCTGTTATGATAATGACCATTGCCAGCACATTCAAAATATAGGTCCGAACGGTTCAACGCTTGAGGGCGTGCCTAGGGCGGTGAAAAGTTTACGGCCACGGTTATGGTCTTTGTTATGCTTTTAGGTAAGGGTCACATAACCAACCTCACATCTTCGAAATCGGCTTAAACGCCAACACCAAATTATACCTGAACGGGCTAAAAAGTGTGGTCATCCCCTAGTGTTATCATGTGACTGCTGGCCGAACCTGGGTGTAGCGGCAGGACTCGGTACCGGTGCACAAGTCCAAAGAGACCCAAGCTTGTCCTCAGAAAAATGTCTTCGAAAAAGTCACTTCTGATTAATTTTTTGGCTATAAAATAGGCAATCGAAAAAATATCAGGGATCTCCTCAGAGACGCCCCATTGCGAAATATCATTTCACTTCCTGCTGAACTATGCACCAACGATTCTACTGAATGGTTTAAAACGGCAATTAGAACACATGTTCCTGCGCAGAAATTTTATAACAACTCTCCCCAATGCTTTTCTTCTAATTGTGTAGCTGCCATTGCGCAAAGGCAGCATGCATACCACAGATTTAACCGACATAAGTCCAGTTCAAATAGACAGAAGTATATAGAAGCCAGAAGTAACTGTAAGAAAGAAATAGCGACAGCTAAGAGAGAATTTACTGAAACCACCAAAAAACGCATCGAAGCACAGTATTTGGAAAATCTACAAAAGTTTAGTAAAGAATGGGCAATCCAACAATCATGAACTTGTTTGATCAGCAACCGAGAAGGTTAACATGCTTGCCAGTTTCTTTGCCTCCAACTCCACTATGGACCCTGCTAACCACCCCTCCCTGACTTTCCATTGTGGACAGACGCCACACTGGACGACAGGAAAATAACCCGTTCTCAGATACATGTTACAAAAAAATCTTGCCACTTCAAAAGCATGTGGACCTGATCTAATACCGGCTGTGATATTAAAAAATGCTCCGCCAAAGTAGCTCTAGTTCTCTCCAAACTTTACATCCAATGGCTTAATGAATCTTGCTTTCCTGCTTCTTGGGAAACTGCTTCTGTGGTACTAGTTTCCAAGAAATCTGGCGAAAGACCTGACCCAGTAAATTACCGCCCCATTAGCCTCCCCCCCCACTTTTTTGCCAAAATATTTGAGTCCGTAATTAACCAGGCTCTGGCCCATCACCTTACATATACTAAACTTCTGACCGACCAACAATATGGATTTAGGCAACCCCGTTCCACAGAAGACATCCTAATTGTAATATCTGAAGGTATATACCATTCACTGGACAAAGCAGAAAGGGTACAGCGGTAGCTCTAGATATATCTAAGGCTTTTAACAGGGTATGGTAGGAAGGTATGCTCAGGAAAATAAGATCATACGGTATCACTGGAAAATTACTTAACATAATTAAATCTTTCTTAGATATGAGAAAAATTCAGGTTGTCCTCGATGGTCATACGCCTAAATAATGTGATATAAATACGGGAGTGCCCCAGGGGTCTATCTTTGGACTTCTATTATTCCTAATATTCATTAATTACCCTCTTGACAAAATTTTTTGTAAGATGGGTATATATGCTGATGACACCACGCTCTATAACAGAGACGACAGGAAAACAAATGAACACATATTTAAAGAAATAGAAGAAACACTAGAGGGTGACCTCCGATCTGTAGTGGAATGGGGACAAAAATGGATGGTCACGTTCAATGCTGCTAAGACTAAATTTGTCTCCTTCAGATATTACAAGAAACTCTCTCTACCAACAATAGCAATGGCCAAAGACTCTTTATCTGAAAGTACATCTTTTAAACTCCTCGGCCTAACGTTCACATGAAACATGAGTTGAAACATGAGTTGGAACAATTACATTGAGTGTATTGAAGGACCACTTCGAAGAATGTAGGTTCTCTCTGCCGTGCTAGAAAGCTACTACGCTCGAAAGTATCCTGTACCTCTATAAAGCCACCATTTGCCTATGTATAGAGTATTGTCGTCATATTTGGGCTGGTGCATCTGCTACTAGTCTCTCGCTCCTGGACAAGGCCAAAAAAATAGTCGCCAACCTGTCATCTAAGCTTCAGCCTTTGTCCCATCGACGAAATGTTGCATCCCTCTGCCTGTTCTACAAGTGCTTTAACGGTGAATTCTCTGAGGAACTGCAATCACTTGTTCCCCCTGCACGTAAATACCGCCGACCGACCCGACAAGCAGCTAAATCCCACCAATTCAACATTAGAGATCCTTAGATGTACGAGAGCCTTCTATTTTCTTCCGCAGAACCGCTGGACTTTGGAACTCCCTTCCGGGACCCTGTTTCCCCAACTGTACTGACATGCAGAAGTTCAAGTGTAACGTAAATCGACATCTTGCTGCCCAACTCACTACATAGTACCCTGTAACTTATGTCCCTGATAGTAGCCCCCTACATCAAAGTGGCGATGTGCTTTGTTTGGGGTGTAAATGTTATTAAAAAAAATCACGGTGTCTGTTTTTTTTTTTTTTTTTTTGTATATTTTTGCATTAGGCCCACCTCCACAATTTGTTTTAAAATGACTATTGCATAGGTGTTTTACGATGCTGAATACGAAAATCTTATTTACAATTTGCAGAGGCAAGTAGTTTCCGAGATATAAAGACCTGCCCTATGCATTATAATTCACTGGCCGCCATGAATAAACACGGCCAACCTCCACACATTAAGAACGGCTTTTTGAATAAAGAACGGCTTTAGGAATGAACACCCTAAATCTACCCATGTTAAGAATGACTTTCAGAAAAAAAAACCCGAACCTCCCCATGTAAAAAACTGCTTTTGGAATAAATACCCCCATCATTCCCATGTTTTTAGGTTTAACAGAATGTTCCCCAAACTTTACGTGTTTTACACAGAGTCTGCCACCATTTATAATTTTCAAATATAGCAATAATATATATATATATATGTATATATATATATATATATATGTATATATATGTATATGTATATATGTATATATGTATATATATGCATACATATATGTACATATATGTATATATACATATATATATATATACATATATACATATATATATACATATATATAACACTTTGCTTTTCAATATATATATGTATATATATGTATATATATGTATATATGTATATATATGTGCATATATGTATATATGTATATATATGTATATATATGTGCATATATATGTATATATACATATATATATACATATACATATATACGTATATATACACATATATATATATAACACTTTGCTTTTCAATATATATATACATATATACATAACACTTTGCTTTTCAATATATATATACATATATATAACACTTTGCTTTTCAATATATATATATATATATATATATATATATATATATATATATGTGTGTGTGTGTGTGTGTGTGTGTTGGTGTGTTTTTTTTTGTTGACAACTTTTTCGAATCTTTGTGCATAGTGATTTAAACCCGAAGGAGGTTTTTTTCCGTATATTTTTATTTTTGGTAACGCGCTATTTTAAAATAGTTTTTCCAAGTTTTACATAAATTTCAAGGTGTCTGTTTTTGTTTTATTTTTTATTTTTTTACATTAGGTCCTCCTCCACAATTTGTTTTGAAATTACGTCTCTTAAAGGTGTTCGACGATCCTGAATATGAAAATCTTATTTACAATTTGCAGACCTGTGCTATCCACTATAATTTACTAGTGCCATGAATAAACACTCCCAATCTCCCAATATTAAGAACGGCTTTAGGAATAAATACCGTCAATCTTTCCATGTTAAGAATAGCTTTCAGAATAAACACCCTTAACCCCCCCCATGTAAAAAGCAGCTTTTGGACTAAATATTCATATCATCTCCATATTAAGAACGGCTTTCAGAATAAACAACCCCTACCTATGTTAAAAATTGTGGAGGTGGACCTAAAGTAAAAATTTGCCATTTTAAAAAAAATATTTTAATTAAAAGCACCACGTTATTGAGTACAACGGTATTAATAAAGAAAAAAACATTCGTATTATCTCATATAAAAACAACTCCGGAAAAAAGTATACTTTCAAGTGTGTTAAAATAAGTTTTATCGAATTTTTTTTTTTTTACTCATGCTTTATTACTTTGTTTTGAGATGAGTATTCTTAAATGTTTTCGAGGATGCTGAATAAGAAAATCTTATTTACAATTTGCAGAACTGTGCTATGCACTAGAAGTCACTAGCAACTATGAATAAACACCCTCTTTCTCCCAATATTAAGAACGGCTTTTGGAATAAAAACCGACAATCTCCCCATGTTAAGAACGGCTTTTGAAATAAACGCTCTCATTCTTTCCATGTAAAAAAAACGGCTTTTGGAATAAATACTCCTATCCTCCCCATCTTAAGAACGGCTTTCAGAATAAACAAACCCTACCTAGATATGTTAAAAATTGTGGTGGTAGTGGATCTAAAGTAACAATTTGCCTTTTTTATAAAGAAATTGTTAGTTTAAAGTACAACGCTATTGAGTAGCATTGTTTTAATAAAGAAAAAAAAAACATTCATATTTTCTCATATAAAAACAACTCCGAAAAGGTGTACTTTCAAGTTTGTTAACCCTTTTTTTTTTTTTTTGGTATTCATGCACTTATTGATCCGTACTAAAATAATGTTATTATTTAAAAAGCCATTCTTAAAATGGGGAGGGGGTGGGTGTTTTGTACCTAACCTGTACTTTAACCTTACAAGTGAATAAAAAACACATATCATAAAACTTTAATTATACTTGGAAATTCGATTTAAAAAATAGCGCGTATCAGTAAGTGCATTAGAACCTTTTTTTTAATATTGTAATATTTTTTACTTTTTAATATTTTAAAAGACAGTTGAATTAGAAACCATCACTTTTGCAAAGTATTACAGCTATTAATTAATGGTATACTTATCGGTAAGGTTCGTCACGTAATATGAAAGAAGAGTAAATTTAAATCAGAAGTGTTTCCGGTAATCGGCTCGGCTGGAATTGGAACGGACAAGTTTTGTTTTTTGTAATGGTAATAGCCTTTCCTTTTTAGAATTAAAAAAAAACACCGTTAGGTTAAATTTAACAATTTCTCTTTTACTCTTTTAATGATTGTTAAAAACAGTTTTTGTTTTACGTACGTGTAATCAGAATTGCTATTTTTCGTCATTTCAAAATGGCCGACCGAAAAGAAACGATGTCGAATCATTTTTTTTTTATATGGCAAGATTTTTTACTTTTTAATATTTAAAAACACGGTTAAACTATAAACACTAAGTGTTATAAATTTTTACGAAAAATTTCTAGTTTATTAATTTTGAACACACCAGATGTTCATTTTTATATATATAGATATATGTATTCTATTCTTCGGTCTTCTTGATATTTAAATACAACACATTAAAATAAGAGCAATATTACACAAAAAGAAAATTGAAAGCAAAAAATTAAAAAATAAAACAAAATCTTTAATCACATGAACAAAACGATATTTTTTAATGTCAATGTATTTATTATTCCATTATTTGTATTATTATTAGCAGTAGTAGAAGTAAAAAGTAGTCGTTTTAGTAGCTGTTTTTGCAGTAATATTATCATCAGCGGAGTCATTATTATAAGTAAAGAAAAAGAACAATATCTAGTACGACAAAGATGCAGAGCGAAATTAAAAAAAAAAATGTAGAATTATTTAGGTTATAATTAGCATTTCGCTCGTAGCCAAATCTGATATCATCCGCCCTTGGCGTGTGTCAATTTTGAAACAACAATAGGTTAGTTAGGCTAAAGTTCACCACCAAAGGAATTCATGGGACAAGAGAGTAAAAGTGTAAAAGTCACAATTCCCTAGCTCCCAATCGTCATATCTGTCTCGTGCTGTATGTTTTTCCTTCTATTTTTTGTTCAGATCTCAGTTTGTCTCTCTCAATTTGTGTCGATATTTATCTTCTTTCTCATGCTATCTCTATTTCTGTTTAACTCCCATGATTATCTCTGTCTCTTTCTCTCTCAATGTCTTCTCCAATTCCTCTCTTTTCATCTGTGCACAATGAGCACACAATTTTTCTGTAACATCGCGCATGCGTGACTTAATTGTTTCGTGCCAGGAGACTTCCGGTGACTGCCTTGTCTCACGTAAATATTGCCGATAAGCTTGAAAAGAGAGAGAGAGAGAGAGAGAGAGAGAGAGAACTTTTTAAATTTTCTTAATCCATTTATATATTATTTCATTTTGCCGTGCTCTATTTCTGTTCTGAAATTGAACCTATTGAGCTCATATTTGTGAATCATTAAACAGACAGCCCCTAGGCGTTCTTAGATAAAAATGGAACCTAATTTGATGTAAGATTGAATTTAGTCATATAAAGTACTTGAATTTTACTGGATACAAATGGGCACTCTGTTTTAAAGTATATATATATATATATATATATATATATATATATATATATATATATATATATATATATATATATAGTACCTTGCTACACAGCGTTGCCTGGTCGTGAAATACTGTTAATTTATGAAGATTGCATATAAACTATTATAGAAACAATCTCCTCTATTGATTATTATATATTACGAAAAATAATAAACACATTGGAATAATTCGTTTATCAAATTCCGTCTGTGTTTTTACAATATCACATTATTGTTTATGCTTGGCGATGAATGGCCTAAAAAATCACTTCTGAATTAAGTTTAGTTTTAAAATATGCAAAAGAAAAATGGTTTTCAGCGATTTAAATGAGGCCTCTTCATTTATCGTCAACTGAAAACTAAGATGGTTAAGTACACTCGGGCTTGAACAGCGGGAACATCTAATATGTAACAACGCGCATGCGTGACTTAATTCTTAAGACTTCCGGTGACTGCCTTGTTGCACGCTAATATTGCCGATAAGCTTGAAAAGAGAGAACTTTTTAAAGTTTCTGAACTCATTTATATATTATTTTATTTTGTCGTGCTCTATTTCTGTTCTGAAATTTAACCCATTGAGCTCATATTTTTGAATCATTAAACAGGCAACCCCTCGAATGCTCTAGCACTAAGCTATATCTCACGATTACAACAAATCAGGTTTTAAGAACAAATGTTTTGCGGAAATGTTTTAATCTCCTTAGCCGATGTAACTTAAAAGTACTCTTTTTTTCTATAAGAAAAAAAAAAGGTTTAAGATCGAATCATGGACGTTTTCGATATTTGTCGGATGGATTTTTGTACAAAACATATCTAAGAACAATGCCGGCCATATAAATAACATCCGTGTTAAATTTGCAAAAGAAAAGCTCAGCTGTTAAGAACCTTATTTGGAAAGAATCGTCACACACAAAGTGACTTGTATATAATAGTGTATATATATATATATATATATATATATATATATATATATATATATATATATATTACAAGGAAGTCACAATTTATCAAGGCCCGGAGGCCACTCGGGGATAAGGGTTATTGCGTGTACAGTAATAAATATATATGTATATATATATATATATATATATATATATATATGTATGTATATTTGTGTGTGTATATGTGTATTTGGGTGGAGAAGACTCCCGTAAGCCGTGGTGAAGGAAGCCTTTCTAGGAGAAGCAAATCTCTGATTTAAAAAACCATAAAGCGGAAGACCATTACCCGCATTAAGCTGGTCTGCAGTTAAATTTGTTGCTGGCTATTTTACTCTTGCTTGTTGCTGGATTTCAGCATTTTGAACCGAGAGAGAGACTTAGGTCGTACAAAGCTATGACTCTGTAACATCATATGTGTATAGATACTCCCTCAGACATTTGGGCTCATGGATTTTAAATGTCTGAGGGAGTGGCACTCGTCTGACAAGACGTTGCAATCATCATCATATATATACATATATACTGTCTACCTACCTACATACCTATATATATATATATATATATATATATATATATATATATATAATGTCTACATATTTAAAAGATTACTATTATAGTTCATACCCTTTTAGCTGAATATTCAATATTTTATGTGTGTGATGTATATGGATATGAATTTATATATATGCCTGTATATTAATGAGCTTATGTCTAGTAATCAATATAGAGTATAATGGTTATGCGAACATTTTCAGTATTCACTTAAAAATGCTCAGTGTATAAGTAGAGCTTAGTAGTAAGTTATGAAAATATATAAGCAAGTAAGCGACACATAATATTTCGGGTTTAATTCTAATGAGAATTCGTAAGGATTGTGCGAATGGATTTCGTTATAGCTTACTTGCGGCTTCTGGGAAGAGTTGCATTTATCGCGCAGTTGTGGTTATGGGTGCGGTTACAACTAAGAATCTGATGGGCTTACTAGCAAATTGTATAACATGTATATATATAAAAATGCCCAATAATCAGAAATCTAATGATAAATGTGATGAATTCTCATTAGGATGAAATTCGGAATATTATGTGTAGCTTAATTGCCATATATAATTATATAACTTACTATACAGCTCTACTGTTACATTTAATACTTTCAATTCACGCATGAAAGTATAGCTTCGTATATTAATATATGTGAATACATGAAACAGTTATACTTAACTCATAAAGGAGTGGATTACTATCAATAGGATTTATTTAAGCACACCCAAACTAGTTATGGAAAGAGCTAACTGTGACACTTGCTTAAAAATATCCACAAACCGAGCAAGCACTGTAATATTATCGTGGGGAAAATAGATAAGGTTAACTGCTAAAACGTGCTCGTATCTGTCTGTTGTGCTAACTGAGAAGCAAATACAAAAATGATCCAAGATGGCGACCGTGTTCCTTTAATATTAACAGATCTCGAAATATCGCGTCTCACACGTGCACGGGCACCATAAAACCAAGTTGCTAGTGGGAGTGGGCAGAAGCGTTCGGATCTGTGCTGAGTAAACATCGTCAGATTCTTCGAATTTGTATACATTTGACTTGAAAACAACGATATTGTAGTCGGTCGAAAAGCAAGCCAGCAGAACAGTGTTCCGCATGTGGGCAGTTGTAAGAAAAAAGTATTCAGACCTGTGTAGAGCGAACATCGTCGTGCGACTCAGACTTTTCCGATGCAATTATTAAATTAACTCCACACTGGACCCTGCCAACCAACCCCATTTGACTTTCCTATGCGGACAAACGCCACGCTAGACGATCTGAAAATCACCCCTGCTCAGGTGCATGCCATCATAAAAAACCTTCACACTTCCGAAGTAGCTCCAGTTCCCGGCCCCTCACCTGTCGGTCTGAGTCTCAAGAACGGATCCTTGGTGAGTACTTCTACCCTGTCTCCCTGCAGCCGAAACCGCTAGGAGACCTTCCCCATCAGAGGGCTAATGGGTGTATGAGACGAATGGATTCGCCAATCATTTTTATAAACACCGGCTATGCTAAACAACCAATGAAAACGTTTCAAAATTATTATAAAAATTGTCGAATTTTGTAATTCAATCAGTTCGCCGTTAACTACGCCACGGACCGCATTTGATTCTTGGCCGCCATCTCAGTTACTGATCTGAACTACGCCGCCACATTTGTTCAACATAATTTCTAAAAACTTAACGAAGACCCGCCAATGAAATGGGACGAGAACCAAAGACTGAGCAAAGGTGTGTGCAAAGAGTGCGCGTTGCTTTGACATCCTTTGAAGCTCTATTTTTTCTCTTCTTTCACGTAGCTTAATGATGGTGGGTGCAAAAACAAAAAAAAGCTCTTTATTCCAATGTAAACATCATTTATTTAAGCTTTACGGTCTGAGGCCGTATTCTGAAAATAAGCATGTGCAATATTTCCAGCTGGAAGGGTACAATGGTTGGGGAACATACTCCTGACCACCTTGACCATATGACAATGTTTGGAATTCTATCATCTTCCATCCGTAGAATATGACAAGCCTATTGTTACGGTGTCCTGAAGAGAAAGCTCTCAATTCCATAAATTTAATACCTCATTAGGGAATAACAATTCTTCTTCAGGGTCGATCACCAGATTACTAGGAAACATCCCTTGTGAAAAGCATCCAGCTGCTGAATCTGTCTAGTGTGTTATAAGTAAGTTGCTGGAATCCATATCAAATGGAGAAATAGTCAACCACCTCAACAGAAACAACCTTCTTAGTGACACACAATATGGTTTACGTTCTGCAAGATCTACCGCAGATGTGCTAACGGTTATATCTCACAGGATTAGTGAATCTCTTGACAAAGGCTTCCTTTCTAGGGCAATTGCTCTTGACATATCAAAGGTCTTCGACAAGGTATGGCATAAGGGCCTACTTCACAAGATTTCCAGCTGCGGTATAACCGGAAATGTTTTCTCAATCATTAAATCATTTCTCTCCGATTGGCTCATAAGAGTAGTGGTCGATGGACAAAAATCAGAGGCCAGCAGTATTTATGCTGGAGTCCCTCAAGGGTCCATCCTGGGCCCAACTCTCTTCCTGATCTACATCAATGATCTCCGTAAACACATACTTAAATCATTCGTTGACATCTATGCTGATGACACGACCATCTACGGCAACACATCAAAGGTTGTAAATGACAAAGTTCTGCCTAATTCTCTCTCCTCTGATCTCGAGCGCGTGGTTCAGTGGGGGAAGACGTGGCTGGTTATCCTTAATGCATATAAAACCAAGCTTCTATCTTTACACCATCAACGCTCTGATCCCCATCTGGCATCAATTGAAATGGATGGCTCTCGTCTAGGAGAATCCCCGTGTTTTGACAAGCTTCTGGGTTTGTCCTTTACTCCTGATCTGAAATGGAACATGTACATCAAGTCTGTTGCCAAGGTCGCTGGAAAGATGGTGGAATCCTTCTACCGCTTCAGAAGATATCTCACTACTGATGCAATTGTCTATTTATATAAAAGCCAAGTACGTCCACGGATGGAATACTGCTGCCATATCTGGGCAGGAGCTGCTAAAAACAGCCTATCGTGCCTTCACATAGTACAAAATAGAATCCGTGGCTTAGTGGGAGGAGGTCGTTTTCTCTACCCTGCAAACTCTCTCCGACAGAAGAGACGTTGCGAGCCTATCCTTGTTTTATCGTTATTTCCATGGCAGGTGCTCGTCTAAACTCAAATCTCTGGTCCCCCCTCGCCAATCTTTCACGAAAAACACCCGTCTAGAGGAGCCTACTGTGAAAAATTTCCCCCACTCTTTATCTGTGCCTAAATCAAAACGTGGATTCCATGAACAAAGCTTCTTTCTTAGAACTGCACGCCTGTGGAAATCTGTTCCGTCTGCCTGCTTTCCACCTGACTACAACTTGGATGTGTTCAAGTCCAACGCTAACAAATTCCAAATGAACCACTTTCTTAAGTAAACACTTCATTAAATCTCCACACTAACGTACTGTACTTGCAATAACCCTTATCCCTGAGTGGCTTCCGGGCATTGATATGTGGTGACCACCGTATAAAAAAAGACAAAGATACATGGTTCAGGACTCCGATCATTACAGAAGAGCAGTGGGATCGACAGCTTTGGATTTTGGTCTGAAGATGAATACTGCAGTGTTTCCAAAAACACTAACGTAATTTGCTTAATAAGCTATGTAACGTTTTTGCCATTCTATTGGCAATTTGCGCATGCAATGTTCCCCTTAAATTAAATTTGCTACCAATATACATATGTATATATATATATATATATATATATATATATATATATATATATATATATATGAAATAAAATAGAGGTGCAAGGACCTGAATACTCAACGTTTCGCCCGATTCTTCAAGAGGGATGGTCATTGACGAGAGAGTCGGAGGATTGGGGCTATATATAATGATGGGGGAGAGCAACGTGTTTTCCTTATGTAAATTAGATATCATATATATACATATATACACATTTTATGAGAGAAAATATATTAGAGTAAACTAGTGTGGTGGATTACGTCGAAAAGTTAAAATATCGTAGAGATTTAAAAAAATGCGTCTGAAAATATAGCGGTGATAGATTAAGTAAATAAAATGACACACGATTACGAAGGAAGCTTTTTTTTTAATTAGAAATAATTGAATTGGGATAAAATAGCGTAGTAAGTTAAAAGATGGTGTCTAAAAATAAGAATAGGAGGTGATAAGATGTAGTCTAAAAATAGATAATGATAAAATAAAATACAGTAAATAAGTAAAATATAAATAATAAAATTAAGTGCAATTACGAATTTCTTTATATATATATATATATATATATATATATATATATATATATATATATATATATATATATATATCGCGTTTAAGCGGTGTCTAAGTTGTTCTCTTTAATAATTATTTTACACAGAAAGTAAGCAACGTGGAAAAAAAACCTTTTCTTTGCTTAATTATATTGCTGGAATGGGAGATGGTAGCCGACTCAATTAAACGTCGTGTGGATCTGTTATGTATGTGTTTAAAGAAAGTTGCTTTGTTAAAATTTTAATGGTGGTCGTTCTCCATGATGTGACAAAATGGCGTTGAGTGTATTGTTGTTTTTTACATCTCTTTTGTGTTCATATATATTCTTTTATTTAAATTACGTTGAGTTTCTCCTACGTATATGCTCCACAATCAAGGCAGGGTATATATTCCGGCTTTTGTGTTAATATATATATATATATATATATATATATATATATATATATATATATATATATATATATATATATATATATAGTGTTTCAGTGTACCTAGCTTAAGTATATTTTATTTGTGTACTGTTGACTATTTAACGTCTTTTATATTACTCGAGATCGAGATAGGGCATCCTACTAGAAGTCAAACATTCGGCCATAATTTGAGACTGTAATCGAAATATTTGTTTGATTCTAACGTTCCTTCTAAGAGCAATCATTTGTATTAATTATGCTCTTGCTTAATTGGGTGACTTCATCTAATTTAAACTATTTATTCTGAATGTACTATCATTTATTATTCCTTGTAAGATGGAAAGATTTTTTTATCACAATTTATTTGTAAATATTTGGTATCTTGGATGTTTTAGACATCTCAGCAATTGATTGACATGGGTTTCCTGCAGCTTATCATTCACAACCAACATTAATTGCAACAAATATATTGATATAAAGCAGATTAATGAAAGGAATGCCACAAAGATTGCAGGTTGTCAAATAGCAGAAGGGTTATGCTACTAAATGTTAACTAGTTCGTTATGTTCATGTTTTTCTGTGTTGAATTAATGTTCGAAAGATGCATTTAAATAACAACTTCCCATTGTACGAATATATTTTGTTACCTTCTTTATTTGAAGGAATTTTTGTTAAAATGAGGTGAACGATACATTACTTCAATTAGAAGTCAATGATAAACATGTGAAATTCTAGAGCAATGAAAGGCGAATGCAGAGATGTATATGTTGCTTAAAGAGTTACATTCAATTTAAGTAAATTTGTTGTTTTGGAAAAATTGGTAAGTGTAGACTTTCCTTTTTGTGCCACGGCACACACACACACACACACACATATATATATGTGTGTGTATATAAATAAGTATATATGTATATTGTAGTGTTTATGAAGACAATAAATAAGACCGAAATTATAAAAAGAACAAGGGAATTTATTGGATACTAGGAAAATCGTGGATTACAATAGTGACAATTTGAGTATGAAAAGTAATGTATTTTAGTTTAAACATGGAAAAGTAAAGGAATAGTTGATAAATCGTGAAACGAAAAGTCAAGATATTCTAGTAAAATATATAACAAGTTTATAACTTTAATTATTCCAGCATTAAGAATGTTCGAAAATTCAATTCATAACATTATAAAATAATTTCATACCCTGCAATTATTTTTTTAATATTGTTTTTACAAAATAAACATCAAACCAATAATACGATCAACATTTTTCACTGTAACAAAATGTATCGGGGTTTTTAATGACAAGAAAATGCAATGTAAAATGTTGTCCATGGAAAGTTTTTTTCCGCACTGACAACAATAACATCAGACTTATCATGTATTATAAATATATTAAGACCAAAATCCAGTAGCAAATTAATATCTCTCATACCTCAAAACTACTAGAACGAACCAACGTCATTTATAAGTAAACCCTCCTTGGAAGATGTCAAGTCTTAAAGCAGCAATAATACTAATAGATGCGTTGATTACGTAAGTTATAAAACCACTACTTTATCAGGTCGGTTTATCATGCATGATACACAATCTAGCGCAGAATTACAAGATGTACATAAGAAATTACTGCCCTACTCTGAAGATAGAGTGATTCTTGTCAGCATCAGACAAATAAAACTGACGTCAAGAAGTTAAGTTTACTTGAAGATGTATATATTAAAATGCAAAACCTCAACCAAATCACATTTTACTCCAGCCTTAACACACTCAAATGATTATCGTAACCCCACCGTTTAAGAGATCCAGTCCTGACCATAGAGCGGAGACACTATTACCTTCGCACCGGGCCGTCACAACGTTTGCACTCATTCGCGACTGCTAGTATAAAAATAACTACCGACCCTCTTCGCAATTATAATCTACACATCATTCCCGACGAAGTCTTCTAGAAAAGAGGAAAATTGTAACTGCGCCCAACTGTGGACTCCAAATGGAACCTATATTATTTCTTGAGATCTAGATACTTAACGGATCATTGGAAAAACTGAAAAAATAGAAAAAGGAATCAACAAAAGATCAGTGTTGTCTTTAACAACGTTTGAATAATTGGGAGCCTAAAACTTGCTGCTGTGGTTGAAAATGATCCGAAGGTACAGCAGGGGAGACTTGATTCCAACTATTTCTCATATGTTTTAATTTAGCTCATGTTGGAAATAAGATCGATTATGCGTATTTCCATTATCAAGTCATATTTATAAACTTCTTAAATTTGCAGAAGTAAAAGAATGAAAACCAAAGAGAGTAGGTATAACATATGAGAAATATTTGGAGTCAAGTCTCCCCTTGCTTGTATTTCAGATCATTTGAAACCATTGCAGCGAGTTTTTAATCTCCTCTTAATCAAGGCCAGAGATTTTGGGTAAATATCAGATATTTTATAAATCATATGCAAAACCAGGAAAACAAATCTCTATGATTGGAATGTTGGGAAATGTGTAATGCACAGAAAATCCCTTAATTCAACTATATTTTAAGAAAGTGCGGAATCACTTTTCCATATTAGTTTAACATAAAAAAACACCCACAATATAGCCAAGGTGATAATATAGTAGGGTCTCATTTTACGCTAAATTAATACAAGAAAATTGATCCCAAGTTGTTTTAACAATAATTTGCGACTGTAAAAGCAAATGTTACACAGCGCACTAAACAAATAAAGTCATGAACTTTCAAACAAGAATTCATTTGTTAAATTCTGATTTGATACTCTCCGATATTTCGAACCCATAAAATTGCAAAAAAAATCGGTGTATCTCCCTCTCTCTCTCTCTCTCTATCTCTCTCTCTCTCTCTCCATATATATATATATATATATATATATATATATATATATGTATATATATATATATATTGTGATAAATTCTTCAGATTAATGGTTGAAAAGTACTCGGATTATGATATTTATGGTGCTTACATCCGCCAGTTCCCGCCAAAAGTGAAGACTGTCATTCAGAAGTTGGAAAGTATCGAAAATAGAATCAATAAACAAAAAGGGTCTATGTCATTTTATATATATATATATATATATATATATATATATATATATATATATATATATATATATATATATATATATGATAAGCCATGAAAAATATATTGCGATTAAGCTACACAGAATAGGCCGCTTTTAATTCTCCGGAGAATTCGTTAGACTTATGCGAAAGTTTTGGTCACCGTGCATTCTTATAAACACACATAGTATAGTATCGGGTTTTCTAGTTAGCCAATCAGCTCTTTCAGTTTCTGTATATATATATATATATATATATATATATATATATATATATATATATATATATATATATATATATATATATGGGTGTGTGTGTATATATAAATATATATATATATGTATTAATGTGTGTATGTGTGTGTTTGTGCGTGTTGACATGTACATTGGAATTGTTATTGATATTAATGCAACATTATTTTCTTATTGTCACATTTCCTGTTATTTATCAAATGTGAACAGTGCGAACGGTTACTTATGCCAGTTATTATTGCTCGTCCAGCAAACTGTTTCTCCTTTAAGTGAAGTCAAGATTAAAATTGGGTCCACCAGCCGCCGTCGACCCAAACTTCTTCAGGCCGACACGGGACATACATGACGTGTCGATATCACTTGAACGATGCGCTTGCTGTATTAACAGGCCACTTGCCAGAATTCCCCTTGTACACGAGTGTATGTCGAACATAATGGATTTCACTTCGATGTTGCGCAAGTTCTGAATGACAGATCATTGGCTGCATCTCGACGGGGGTTCTTACCATAAATGAAGACATGCCTGACATTCCGGTCCCCTAAGGAGATCTTTGTAAACAGAAGAAGGTTAACATTGTATAAACAAGATGTACGAGCAGAATTAATGGGATTGTAAACCTACGCCTGAAACTATCCAAGTATGTGCGCGCTAGTCTTTATCGAAGTGGTGTACGGCCAAATATAGTATACCACGAACAGAAACACCTGACTGCTGGAAGGATTTAACACACTGGGTTTTATATCTTTAGTATTATTTTGGTGTGTGCGTTTATAACAAGAGCAAACAAAACACTCTTGAATATAAATTAACAGATAGCAGTTGGATTTTCGCACCGGCACGGGAGTCTGATAAAATCATAAGGATAATTTACTCGAGAATTCGACCATTTTTACATACCTTATATATAATAATAATAATAATAATAATAATAATAATAATAATAATAATAATAATAATAATAATATATATATATACATATATATATATATATATATATATATATATATATATATATGCGTGTGTGTGTATGTGCGTGTGTGTGTGTGTTTGTATGTGTGTTTTGTGTGTGTATTTCTAAGTTATTTAAACATTATTCAATCATTACGTAATTTGGGCGTCTCCATATTTAAATGTGTAAGTGTATCGTAATGTACTTCTCTTGATTTCCAAATGATGACTTTAATAAAGCTGTTATGTGTTACTTGACAATTTAAATCTATTTACAAAAACGAACGATTAAGAATTTTTAAAATATAGTCTCACTCTTTAGAAGAAGCAATCGTTTTAAATAAACTAAACTGAACACATACACGATAACCAGCTAGGACACATCGAGACACGTTCATAATCCAAGAATTATTTTATTTTTTAAATTAGACATTAATTGTTCTTTTAAACTTAAGTTAGCATGCTAAATCTGTTGTGTTTACATAAAGAATACATGTTATTTAATATTGGTTTTGGACACATCAGCACATGCTAATAATAATAATAATAATAATAATATAAATAATAATAATAATTATGTTGTCTTTTTTTTAAGATTGATAAATCCTTTTTTTTAGTACGATTGACTTATATTTATTACTTTATACGCTATATAATTTCTCTCATACAATTACACTATCGTGCTAAATATTTTGTTTAAATAGATCGTACATGTTGTTATTAAATAGTATTTTCGACAAAACTACATATGCTGATAAGTCATTAATTCACATTCTTTAAATCCAGAGAAAATTTCCTTTTTTAAAGTACGATCGACTATAATTATTTCTTTATACGCTAAATAAATTATCTTATACACTTACGCCACCTTTTGTGTTTACATAGATCATGCATGCTGTTACTAAATACTGTTTTTCGACACATGGCACACGCTGAATAGATATTATTTAATTTGTTTAAGCTAGAAAAATATTTCTTTTTATTACAACGAAACAAAATTCTTTCTTTATACGCTAAATAAAAACCGGATAAAGCGAATAATATAGCCGAGACCCGCGTGTGCCACACTGTCTGTGTTTGTGTGTGTGTGCGGGTTTCTGCGTATCAATGTGTGTATGGGAATGTCTGCGCGATAAAATCAATCTAATAGTTTCCTCCACTAGACCCAGCTACGGTAACGCGTTGCCAGGCGGGTACAACTAGTTGAGATACAAAGGCGTGTATTATACACTGTAATTCAGTGACTGCCAGGTGAGTACGAAAATCTATTTCTCTTCTACGAAAACTACCTCCGCCCCACTTCTTTTTTACATTTGCGGGTGGGTAGGCTGACAACGATTATCACGGGTAAATTTGGGAGAATTATTTTTCCAAACCCAGGATCCCAAAAATGCAGCTTTCCTACTCTGGATGTCGTTCTTTACATGGGAATGTTGGGGGTATCTATTTCAAACCTTAGATGTTACGGTTTATGGTGTCTATTCTGAAAGTCGTTCTTAACATGGGGAGTTTGGGATGTGTCTTCCAAATGCCATTCTAAACATGACACTACTCATATAAGCGAAGTGAAAAAAGTTGAATTGATAATGCAAGTTTTATGTCGTTAACATATAGGCTTCCACCTGACAAGGTCGATTAAAGGGACTAGTTGGTATATATATATATATATATATATATATATATATATATATATATATATATATATATATGTATATAATCTAGCAGAACTACCCGTCGTTGACTGGGTTCAAAAACAACCCACAGATAATGGATTGTGAGTGATGAAAGTATGATAGGTTATGAAAACGAGGGGGTTGTACAGAGAGAGGTTTTGATACTCCAAAATTTTAACCTAAGCAAAATATTATTAAAATAAAGATAATTTTCGCGAAGATATATATTTTTTCATATCAACTTTGTTTCCATTCGTAGCCAAGAGTGACCAACAAGATGGTGTTTCCTTACAAAGAGAAATGTTATATATATGATAATATCAATATACAAGAAATAAATGTAACCATAGTCAATAAAAGTTACTTTTATGGTGAAAAGTTTATTGGTTTGTATTTTAAGTAGTTTGTAACAATGTTTTGTTTTAATTCACGAACTGGTTAAAATAAAAACAATATGGCAGGGACTTTGAAATTGAGAGCCCGTTTTCAAATTGAGGAAGGGGCACCTGAGCATTCTGTGTTAACAATTTAAGAGAGTTCCATCAACGTAAGGAATATTTATAAAACTATTTTAATGTTTTCCGTTATTTTGTGCTTGAAGAATATTCGATTATGGCATGTGCAGTTTATATAAAAAATTCATTTAAGTAGTTATCACCTCAAATTTCGTTTTAATTTCGGTTCGCTGAAATTATTTTAAGTAAAGAACATTAAAAGCTATTTCAAAACAAAAGAAAACATGAACTAAACTTTTTTTTACACAGTGATCACCACTTATCAAGGTCCGGAAGCCACTCAGGGATAAGGGTTATTGCAAGTGCATTACGTTAGTGTGAAGATTTGATGAAGTGTTTACTTAAGGGGGCGGTTCATTTGGAATTTGTTAACGTTGGACTTGAAGACATCCAAGTTGTAGTCCGGTGGGAAACAGGCAGACGGAGCAGAGTTCCACAGGCGTGCAGTTCGAAGAAAGAAGTGGTGTTCATAGAATCCACGTTTTGATTTAGACACAGAGATAGAGTGGGGGAAATTTTTCACAGTGGATTCAGCTAGACACGTGTTTTTCGTGAAAGATTGGCGAGGGGGACCAGAGATTGGAGTTCAGACGAGTACCTGCCATGGAAATAACGATAAAACAAGGATAGGTTCGCAACGTCTCTTCTGTGGGAGAGAGTTTGCAGGGTAGAGAAAAGGGCATCGCCCACTAAGTCACGAAGTCTATTTTGTACTCTGTCAAGGCATGATAGGCTGTTATTTTTTATTGATAATGATAAGATTTATTTCTTTATATTCATTTTTTCTGGTAGTAATTTGTTGGATTTTCTGCTAAACACTCTTACTAAATAATATCGACGAAATATCGAAAAATAAAGAAGCAGAAACAGTTTTGAAAAATTATGACGCTTTACTTACTTTAGTAAAATAATCCGAAACAGCAAACTAGAATATTAAAAAAAGTAAACACGTAATTACTTTAGTTTTTAATACAAAGAATCGATATACATATGAAAAAGAAAGAAATAGCACCCTTTTAAGGCAGAACATCTTCGTTCGAGTTTTACAGTATTGAACGGTGTAGTATTGCGCCGTCGGATTCAGTGGTTTACTATTGTAATGCAAAGAACATGCAGAAATTGTTATAATCAACAAAAAAAGCTTAAAGACATATAAATAAATAGAAATAAAAAGTTTATGTAAATGTTTTTTAAAAGACACGTAATCATATGAGCAAGATTTTTCCTTCTTTTTACACGATAACAAGTAACGTTCTTATTTTTTATTATTTATCTATTTTCGAAAGAGTGTCACGTGCAAGTGGAGAAAGAAAAAAGTAGAGTTATGCCAAATTTGTGTCGAGAATTGTCTAAAGTTCCGACTATTTTGGGATGCTTTAACTTTAATAAGAACGTGAATTCATGAGCTGAATTTATTTGACACAATATGATTCAACTCCAAAAAAGAAATAAAAGCTAACGAGAATTAAGATTAATGTTAAGGTTTTATTGTGGACCCTCGCCCCTTTAAAAAAAAACACGTTTTAAACTTTGTAACATATTTACATTCTATGGGGGTCAGACGCGAACGAACACCCAATCATTTTATTATACCATATTTCTTCAAATTGAAACAAAATTATTAAAGAATTCTTACGTTAATAGACATGAAAAGTATTTCTTAAAGATTGTGCCATATTTCCATGGAGTACATGCGGGAACGCAGCCCCCACAATTTTATTATATCATCCCTATTTAAGTTGAAACATACTTATCAAAGTATTCTTATGTACATCTATATAAAAACCACTTGTAAACGGGTTTTTTTTTCATTTTTTATTTGCATACTTTGGGGGCCAGGCGTGAACGCAACCTCATATTTTTAATAACCACCGCTCTGCCATATCAAACATACTCATTCCTGATCCTCGATACATCTTCTATCATTATATGTAATCAGTTTTTTTTTTAAATCGTCAACCATATAGGAGCCTATTCGTGACACGCCACACACATACACATACACACACATAGGTTCTGCTTTATATATATATATATATATATATATATATATATATATATATATATAATTGGACAATTATTCTCATCTTGAGTGTTATTGGAAGATTATTTCTGTCGCTGCTCTCTGGGAACTTCTTGTGATACTGACTACATGTATTCGTTTCTCTCCTAAGTAGAATGAGGCATTGCTCTACTACGAAGGAAAACGTGCTTTTGTGCTTCGGTCCTTAGATCATAAATAAAGTTCAATCTTCAGTGTCACCAGGACATGTTTTAAATGCTTCCCTATAACTTAATGTTTCGGAGTACATATGCTAATTGTTAATATTAGTGACAAACATCTAATTAATTATTCATAAAACATAAGACATGATAATTTGTTCCTTAAAAAAAGCATTTTCTTTTTTTAGATATTTTAAAGTTAAGTTTCACTTTGAACAGAACTATACTCGACATGCTATTTTACAAAAATATTTTCAATTGGGTATAGGTTAAAACTTACTTCATTGCATTGTTAAAGTCTGACGATTCTATTTTTTCTAAACATTTTTATACTTATTATATAATATTTTCATGGGGGTTCATTTTAGATAAGAAATTTGCATAATTATTGTTTTACTTGCCGACTATAAACGTCACCTATATAGCTATAACCTGAAGAGGCGTAGAGAGCGAGTTACATATATTTATGCACTTATTAATTATATATCACTTACTATAATTCCAAATCGAAGCGTTGCTTAAACATAAAAAAGAAATCATTCCATCTCTTTGTTTCTCTGTGTCTGTCTGTTTGCCTCTCTCTCTCTCTTACTGAATAAAACTACACACGTGGAAAAAGATTTTGACTCTTCGCTTACTTTGTGTTTTATATAGTGACTGATTCAATTATACTTGTAGAATGCCAACTTTTGAGTCGTTCACTATCTAAAGACTTGTATCTGTGACGTATTTGAGTTTCGTCCATTATTGTGTAAATTTTCATATGCTGTGTGTGTGTGTGTGTGTGTGTGTGTCTGTGTCATACATGTATTCGACATACCTGCTTTAACCGCGTCTTTGATTTTGTGGTTCACCTGGGGTTCCTCTCTTCTTGGAGGGAAGATGGAAACCTTACTCCAAAACGATGGTTCGTTTTATATTAGTTTTTATACACTTTACTGGTGTCAACGCAGAAGAATGGGAAGTGAGGATTTTGCTTGTGATTAATTTTAACCTTCAATTTATAGACAAGAGAGCAATCGATAATCCGTCCGCTCTTCTTTACGTTCAAATTACAACTATTTTTCTCTGTTCAGCTAACCTGATCCCGTGAAAACCACATCCTTCCGGTCAGCTATATTTAAAGCTTCCGGGACAACTTGTCCATTTTATAGTTTTAACAACTTTTTTGAAAACATCTCATCTCTTCTTTACCTTTCCAATTAGATAGATGGATAAGTCGATCGATAGATAGATAAATAGATAGATACGCGTAGATATATAGATAAACCGCAGACGTAAGTAACAGATAAGTTTTCGTGTTCCCTGCTACATAATTTTTTGAAATCTATTCTGTGCTAATTAACGGTAACTTTTTTCTTATTGCAGCCTTGACTTAAAATCCGGCAACTCACATTACCTATCGACTTGCTCCTTTTGTATTTTTTGTTTGGAAATCTTTTTATTTTCATGTATGTTACATGTAAAACGAGAAAAAAAAAAGCAACCCGCAAAAAAGAACCTCCCAAACTAAAAACCTCGACCTATTATCTAAACTAAAATGTAAATTAATTCCAAATGAAGCCGACTTCACAAATTGATAAAAGTAAAATACTGTATTTTAATTAAGGTGAAGCTCGAATGATTCAAACTCGAGATAGATAATGCCAAAAAAAAACATCCCCCATAAATATGAGAGGGGAGATTATCTTCAAAGATCATCCTCAATTGATAATTTAGCACCGGACTTGTACTAAGTAGATATTTATATGCCCCTCGAATCCATTCCGATTTTTTTAATGGAGAGACGATAATCCGGTGGATGTGTTATCGGCAGCTCCAGTAAATCTCGCTTCTCCTTTTTTTGTCCTTCAGTCCTCATTCAAATGAGTGATTTTTCTGACAAAGGATGAAAAAAAAGCTGCTTCCAGGTCTGTAATACTTTGTGAATAGTAGTATGAAATGTTGGAAATTATTCTGTCTTTATATCTAACCTTGTGGCCATGTCACTAGTAAAGGTGCTGGAGGTAAACGTTTGTCTGTGCTGACGTTATCCGCCTGATAGTAAGGGACCAGAACCTTGGATTAACCACTAAGGAGGTTGTCCTATCAGCAGGTGCAAAGTACTGGGACTGCTGTATTGCCATTTGGTGAATGGATATTTGACCTTGCGGTAGTCTCTGGTGGGACCTCTCGATGCCATACTAGTGGGTAATTGTTACGGCTTTACCTTTTCATGTGCTACAACAAAATTCCTATCCTTTTCTCTCTGTCGTTCCCTCTCATTTTTGCTCAAATGAAGTTTACTGACCTGTTCCACAAACCCCAAAACCTCAACATGAAACATCTCCAAAAAAAAAAACTCGAATAAACCTAGAACCCCATCTTCCAACATAGACCCCTACTACCTTGTCTCCTTCTCCAACATCAGGGGTCTACGTTCCAACCTTCCAGAGGTTGACACCCAATTCCAGGAGACGAAACCTGGCATATTCCGTCTAGGCGAAACTGGAATAGGGCCGACCACTTCCCTAGATGAGTTCATAATTAACGGATACTCTAACTTAAAATCGAATTCTGACCCCTAAGATCGCCATGGGCATGGAATCTGTGCCTACATTAAAGATAGCTTCCCGTGTGGCAGGGATATCTCCAGGAAATACCCTAATTTACCTTATATGTGCTTCCGGGTTGCACTAGCTTACATCACTCCATTTGTATTTGCCATCTATCACCCCCACAACAGCGGAGTTACTATCTTTAAGAGTATATCTGAGAAAATAGACCACACCCTGTCTGCACATCCCCCGGCTAACATTCACATTTGTGGTGACTTCCATGGCCATAACGTGGAATGGCTTACCCACTCAAATAAGACAGATGACGAGGCGAGGTTCTGTCATGACTTTACCATTGCCTATGACCTCACCCAGATTGTCGCGAGCCCACCCGAGTACCAGATACAACCGGTCTAGACCTTTTTCTCTCAACCTCCTCTGAGCTATGTTCATACACTGTTCTTTCTCCTCTAAGATCCTCCGACCATTCCGTTGTATCAGTTAAGATAAAAATGAAATCTAATAAGTCGCCAGACGTACCCATCCACCGTACTGTATACCGATACTCCATGGCTGACTGGGATAGCTTCCATACATTCATATCTGATCTGCGGCTGCATTCCATGTTTAAAAAGGATGTGTAATCTATAGTATCAGAACTAACCGAATGGTTAATTGTAGGCCAAGACCGAGTCACACCATCTAAAAAAAATTCCAACAAAAACCTAACAGCCAGCCATGGTTTTCCCCAGAATGTGCTGCTGCCATCGCGAACAGAAATCACTTTTTCCATAACAACCAACGTAATAGATGCACTGTGACTAAAGCTGCTTTCAGGAACGCCAGCAACCACTGTAAAAGAGTAATAAAAAATGCAAGAGAGCTATATGCCCAGTCTGTTAATCCAAAGTAGCTCAGCAGAGGATTGGTTCCCACCAGTTTTGGCAAATAGCAAATAGGATCCTGAACATAAGTGTGCGTTCTATCCCAATCATTATCAAATGACCAGAGGTAATCTCGTCAGCATCAGACAAGGCCAAAAGGGTGGTCGCTAGAAAAGCGGGAAATTTGAAGGTCAACTTAGATCATGTATACAATGAGTGATTGCTATATTTTAATTAGTTCTTTACTTGATTTTCTAGGTTAAGACGCTTCAATGAAGTGCACATATAAGATGTTAAGTATCTATGAGTATAATATAACATGTGTCTTTGAAAAACTTTATACAAATTATTCTTTGTAAAAATAAATCGTTGTTTGAGAAATGTCCCGCTATTCTACCGACCATGCTGTATTTACTGAATCGACTCTATTCGCTTTGTGTATATTTTCCTTTTATATCTGGGTCTGGTTCCTTTATACGTATCGAGGTACTGAATGTCTATTTTGGGGTTCTTCACTATGTGAACACCTGCTATATTTGTGACCTATTTGAGTTCTTTCTGTGAATCGTCTAAATGTTCATATGCGTGCGTGTGTGGGTGTCTTATACGTGTATTTGCCATACCTTTTCCAACTGCGTCTTTGATCTTGTGGTCCACATGGTTGTCATTTGTTCTTGGAGGGAAGCTGGAAATCTGTTTAAACGAATGCATTTCACTCCAAAACGATGGTAGGTTTTATATTTGATTTTATTCACTTCCAGGTTTCGAACGCAGAAAAATGGAAAATGAGGACTTTGCCTGTGATTAATTCTAATTTCCAATTCATAGATACGTCATCCCCCTCTCCCAAAGGGGAGAATATACAATAGTTTACCCGTCTGTTCTTCTTTACGCCCAAATTTCAACTCCTATTCCATGTCCAGCTACCCTAATTACGTGATATCCATATCCGTGCTGTCCGCTATATTTTGAGCTTCTGATGTAACTTGTCGTATTTATAGTTTTGAAAATATTTATGACAACATAGCTTCATATCTCATGTCTTGTTTAGCTCGTTAGTTAGATAGATAGATCGAAATAGATAGATAGATACACATATATGTATAGATAGATCAACAGACAAACAAATAACATCATTTCTACCACATAACATTTCGACACACTGTACGAATAAATCGTCAAATATAAGCATAATATATTGGTTAAATGTAGTGAGGAGTGTGCGTAGCAAACTCATATCCTGCCACAATATACCATGTATTGTCACAAACAATATACCATGTATTGTCACAAACAAAAATATTTACAGACGATTACCCAACAACCACCATCTCCTTACCGGGCATGGTGTAGAATCTAGTGCTATATTACGTTTGCAGAAGGAACTTAACCGTCCCTTTCCGAAGTTGATAATTTTTTGTCAGAAACACATAAATAATACATCATGAAACAAGCGTTCAAAACTGAAAAAAAAAATTGAAGCGGTATATATAAGAACTCAGAAACTTGTCGTAAATATGATTACATTCTAATCTAGGCAAAAAATGTTAAGTCTATCATGACCCCTTCTCGTCTCCGACCTTTCGCTCACCTGAAAACCACACACTTCCCCTCCTTACCACTGTGGGAAAACGCCTCGTACACATCAACAGTTAATACTACTCATCCGCCCGTCAGCAAAACCAACATTATACATTCTTCTGACGATGCCTTGACGAAAGACGAAAAGGAAAAAAATGCTACATGCTTTGAAGAAAGAAAACTAACTATGAGACATTTATGAAATCTGTTGCTTTATACCCAAGAAGCATCATCAGAAATATGGAAAAAACATATAAAATGTATGACTAAATGAATCCTTTTGTTGTCTTTAACAATGTCTGTTTACACACACACACACACACATATATATATATATATATATATATATATATATATATATTCTATGCAGAAATGATTCAGTTGTTCGAATGTAATATACCTGTGTTAGTTTTTCAAGTAATAAAATGAATTCCGAAGAACTTAGTGAACTCGCACCAGATTTAATGCAAATATACCCAATTAACCTACACATCAGAGAAAGAAAGCTGTGTGGTATTGAGTTACGTAGATGTTAGAAAGCTTTCTTCCTAATCAAACGGCTAGTTTTTTAATTACATCTTTCTCTCCTCTTCTCCGCCGTTATAAGCACCACTCCCTATTAAGGCTCGCCTATAAATCTGATCTCTAATCAACACTAACGTCTAACGTTTCATCTGTAACATGCCTTGTTTGAGTTAAATAAATCTATGAAAAAGAATATTAAATAAGATTTATAAATTATTTCACGTAAGCGGACAAATATCAAATCAGTGAGATTAGGTTTAACATATTCGAGTCCGACAGTTTATCGTTTATTAATGAATTCGAGAGTTCTACATCATAGAAAATAACGTTAAAGACGAAACTGTCAATTTGTTATGACTTTATTATTAACTAAGTCACAGAAAGATATTTTAACTTGTATACCCGGTCGCGTCAAAAATAAACAATTCTAATCGAATTAATATATTGCCTATTCATTGATTTGCTTTATATGTCTACTAAATTTTTAATAATTTCTTTCTCATTCGTTTCACCTTCTCACGCTTTTTTCGCGGCATAATACTGAATGGATATATACATGTGGTTGCCTTTCTACAACGCAATCCTTCGGGCTGAGGTCAATGCCAACGTGACAGTTTCAGGATCAAACTACTAAAAGAGAAAATTTGTCAAAGGACTGGTCTGAAATGAAGGGGATTCAATAACTGTTTTCTTTTTTTTTTATCAGAAGCGGAGAAAGATCAGCAGTACAACAGCTTTGGAATGCTATCGCTTGAAGAGATTTCCCCCTTCATTTATTTTTAACTCATTGTAATAACCCTAATCTATATCGAAATGATAATGTAATAAATCCTAATGTAATTTTAATTATAGTCTCTATATTTTCATATACTTGTTCTCCTTAATCGGATAGAGCGTAACCTGCTCGAACAGGTTAGCACATTCTCCCCGTAATATAATTGTGTATAGTTAACTTCGCTTGTCTCTCTCTATCTCTCTCTCTCTCTCTCTCTCTCTCTCTATATATATATATATATATATATATATATATATATATATGGAGAGAGAGACAGAGACAGAGATATGCATATATTACACGCACAGTTATAGTTTTATTCCTGATATGGGTAGGATATAACACTGTTTAATTTTCACTTATGTGTGGCCTATGGTCGTTTTCTTCTCATGAATTTTTTCATTTTAATAACCTGAAGACGTCCCCTACAATAAGGATGAAACGATGAACACCATTTTATAAATTCATTCGGTTTTTCTTTTCTCATATATATATATATATATATATATATATATATATATATATATATATATATATATATATATATATATATAAGAACAATAGAAATGGTAAAGGAATTCATGAAACTATATATTGGTAAATATAGAGTAGTTCATTTATTCAATAAGGAGATACAAACAATTAGTTGGGGGGAAAGAAGGGAGTCTTTGGGTCAAGGCATTTAGAAGCCAAATGCTTCTCATCGGAAGATTAGAGAAGATTCCAGGTAACGCTTATAAACGAGCATATATGTATTCAGTTCTTTATATTTTTCTTGTTCATAAATAATATAGCTCACTGGTCCTTGCAGTCGGGAAATTCAGGACTATTTTGTTGACTTTTGCAGAGATTTTCCTGTCATGGAGATTTATATCCGCCGGGGTATTATCTACCGAACTCTCTGCTTTGCTAGCTAATCCCATATATATATATATATATATATATATATATATATATATATATATATATATATATATATATATATATATATAGCTCATCTTCACCCCAAACAAGGCATATATATATGTATATATATATATATATATATATATATATATATATATATATATATATATATATATATATATATATATATGGGATTAGCCAGCAAAGCAAAGAGTTCCGTAGGCAATACCCCGTAAGTGTTTATTTATTTTTATTATATTATTCTTCTTTTTTTCTTTTTCCTTTTTCTTTTTACTTTTTACTTTCCTACACAGGTAAGAAATTCATATTTATAGTATGAAAAGGTTAGTAATTGCAATTAAGAATAGGAAATTGGATCAAATGTTTGTAAAATGTCTTCTTCCTAAGATAAAGGAAGGTGGTGTTTGATCAACACTGCTGGGGAGCCATGATGTAATATTCTGTTTTGTTTTAAATCCTCGAAACAGTGTTTCATGGTAAACGACTGACGATCCCTTGAAAAATAAATTGTTAGTACTATAGTAAATTCGAGAGCGAGTTGATGCAGTGATTGCAGATGATTAAATGACTTACTGACCTGATGGTTTTCTAATGAATGATATAGTTTTAAAGGTTAAAAACTTCAAAGAGTATATATATATATATATATATATATATATATATATATATATATGCACTTTTGTACTTATTAATATGTGTGAGTTAGTTCATTTATATATATATGTATATATATATATATATATGTGTGTGTATGTATGTGTGTGGGTATGTAAGTATTGTGTGTGTCTTTTTATGTTAGTGTATGTATGTATATTACATTGTTTTTAGTCGCAACCTGTAAGTAAAAGATAAGGCAAAATTATTTTCTGCGGTTGGTTCTATTTTCTTTTACAATTTATTACATATCTCACTGAGATTAACTAAAAATCGAAGTTGCAGAAAAATACACAAAGCTTAAACTGAGATGAAACATAATAACTTTTTTATGTAAAAACATGCTATCTTAAAGTAAATGAAGTATATAAATATACACGACTCTTATTTTAATATCTATTGAAACTAATTCGATAAAAATCATGAGATTGTGTTCAAGCTTTAAATAAAATAAGTATTCAGATTAAAAATACATATCAGGAATGAATCTCTGAGCAAAAAATAATATGCGATCATTCAATCTACGATAAACCAATAGCAATGCGATTTAAAGCCGGGCTTAAAGGCGGATGCACGGCGATTTTTTTATATAGAGACATTTGCATGCATTGAAACGTTTGGTGATTTGAATCCCATCTCAAGTATTGTGAGACTGATCAATGAAGTTTTTGCTTATAACAAAGCGTGATAGACAAACCAACAAAACAATGATTACAATGTTAAATAACATGTGTCCATTCAGTCTGAGTAGATTCTGCCACACGGAATTGGAATGTGTGAGTCATCTAGTATCAAGTTACAAGGCTCTTTTAGGGGATGGCTACTACACAACGAGACATGATGGAGTATATAATTACATCCACTGGACTAGCTGTAAAAAATCAATCATCCAATGTAGCAGCAAATCCTGGGAACATCAACATGAAAGAACAGTTGGAAATGACTTATATACCATACGTTACGATCATGTAATCCCTACAACCACATATCTTGAAAATGGTTCTGTGAAACCTGACATAATTATATGGAATAAGTCAGAGAGAGAGTTGCAACCTTGGTTGAAGTGAGTGTCCCTTATGATGTAGGTCTGAACAGAGCTGAATGGGAGAAACAGGCCAAATATCAAGGTCTCATGTATGATATTAAAAGAAACTCTGATCTTAAAGAGATGTCAAGCATACCAGTAATTATAGGTGCCACAGGGCTTATGAAGAAGAACCTGAAGTCCTCCTTAACTAATATTCCTGATGAACCAAATCCAAAAGAGATCCAGACAATTGCACTTAAGGAAGCAATGAGGATACTAAAAAGAGCTCTTGGTTGGTTTCAATAAAAAGCAGGGAAATGCTGGCAGCTGGTTTGGCTGCTCCATACCAAGTGTTACAATATTCAAAAGAAGAAAATAACAACAAGAAAACATAAATGATTTCCTAAATCTCATCTGTTCATTGTAGGAAGAATATATGCTTTCAAATCTCTACTTTGATATAAAAATCACTTTGTGTGTGTGAGAGAGATAGAGATAGAGATAGATAGAGAGAGAGATAGAGAGAGATAGAGAGAGATAGAGAGAGAGTTCATTACTTATAGCTTCCAAAACGGCTGAGGTTATCTCTTGCAAATTTCACACAAAGGTCATTTATATTTCTGCAAGTGTTTCTAGATACGTTTCGTAGAGATATTAATCTGATAAGTATCGAAATCGCAAAAATATGATTTCAAATATAGTTTTTCTTCTCTTATAGGTAAAAAAGGATAATTTTTACAGAGGAATATTTTACGTTACACGGGCCGGAGTAAAGTAAAACATTCGTCTGTAAAAAAAAATTTTTTATACACATACATATAGAAGAGAGGAAATGTTAAAGATCGTTAAGCCCAAATATCAGCTGACGTAATATTGTAAACAAAAACACACAGACAGAATCTGATGATCGACATTATTATTATTATTATTATTATTATTATTATTATTATTATTATTATTATTATTATATTTTATTTCTCTTTTGCTAATTAGTCCACCAGACAAATTATTCTTAATAATATATATTAATCAATAGAAGATTGATTTTATAATAATTTATAATAATACGTATGCAATTAACTAAAATTGTATGGAGTACTGCTGTCACATCTGGGCTGGTGCATCTGCTGCTTGTCTCTCGCTCCTGGACAGGGTTCAAAAAAGAGTCGCAAACCTGATAGGTCCTGAACTGTCATCTGGGCTTCAACCTCTGTCCCATCGACGAGATGTTGCATCCCTCTGCCTGTTCTACAGATACTTTAATGGTGAATGCTCTGACGAACTGCAAACACTTGTACCTCCCCGACGTAACTACCCCCGACAAACCCGACAAGCTACTAAGTCTCATCCCTTTACAGTGGAGATCCCTAGGTGCAAGAAAGACTTTTACTCCAATAGTTTCTTCCCCAGAACTGCGGGTCTTTGGAACTCCCTTCCGGGATTCTGCTTTCCCAACTGCAATGATATGCAGAAGTTCAAGTGTAATGTTAACAAACATCTTTCTACTCTTCTCCCTTCATAATGACCCCGCTAATTAATTCCCTAATAGTAGCCCCCTGCTTCAAAGTGGCACTGTGCCTTGTTTGGGGTGAAATTTGAATAAAAAATTAAAAAAAAAAAAAATCATGTTATAGCATATTGTACGACCGGGCAACGCCGGGCGACCAGATAGTATTATATATTAAAACGTGACAAATTATCAACGAACTCTTAAAGTAACGGACTAGAGATCTGGCATAAATTATCATATACATTATCAGGTGTCTCATATATACCATGCGTCGATGAAGTCTACTTGTGACTGACTGACATACCGACAATTCCACTCGACGTATTGCTTTTTAGTTACAGAAACTACATCAATTGAATATTCTCTCAGAGTCATTGAGATTAAAACAAAACTACGAATAGAGTAAATATATTTTATTTATATTTAATGAATCAGAAGAAATACACATTGCGCAGGTGGTTGTATCCTATTTACGATAAGAGAATATCGGCTTTAGAAACAACTTATTCGTTTTACGCGTCAAATTATTAATTTAAGAAGCGTTGTCTTACAGTGCGTCGCTGGCTGGATGTATTTTGCTTCACTTTGAAAATAAGATCTTTATTTGAATCGATTTTAAAGGTCTCATAAATCGGAATAATCCGTTAGACTATCGTTTTGTCTGTCACTCTTTGCTTTCCATATTAAGGTTGTGAACTTGTGAACGTTTAATACATACGTACGTGGTAGATGTGCCCTTGTATATAATTATACGCGTCTTTGTTTTTCAATAGTAAATAAGGTAGATAAACCGCTTGTATATTCGTCACTTAAATTTAAAGTATTATTTCTCTTCTTTATTCACGCTTTGGTTGAAAAGATCAGTTTTATAGCTAAAGACTAATATTAGATAATGCGTTTGAATGCTGCAAATAAAATCGATATCAACCAAGTTTTTGCTCATAAGGTCTGTAATATCAGCAAAGCCTGTAACATGCGGATGATGAAGTTTTAATTAGCCGATCTTTTTGAAATACATTTAACATGTAAAAACATGTGTCTTTCGATCGTTCTGTCGAGTTACCAATGCCTTTTTTTTTATTTGTTCTATCAAATTTCTTGTGAAATATAATTTAATCTAAGTGGATTGTATTAAACATTGCTTTGTCGCCATTAAAATTGTATTCAAGTCTTAAAAATATTCCTTAATAGCAGGGGATGGTAACTTTGCCCAGTCGTAAAATACGCTTAAATATGATATTTTAATTATTCAGATTTCGTATATATTATTATTGAGTCGTGAGTTAAAAAGTCAAAATAAGTATATGGGTGCCACAAACTACGATTGAAACAGAAAGCTAAAATGTAGCATTCAAATGCGGTTACGTAACCACTATACCAACGTGACGCGCATATGATCTGATTGAAAATAAACCAAAATGAATGTACAGAATGAGTAAATATTTTTTTTCAATTTTTACCCATTTTTATCCCTTTAAAATCTATTTATACCGGCTAAAGACCCATAAAAGAAGGTTCCATACAACTCCAATCATTTGACGCATTTAGTGCCGCTCTGCGAGTTTTAGTTTCAGGGAGATAGAGTTTGAAGATATGGAGACAGGACAGACATACAGCCATAGTGAGTTGTATAAATTAGATTAAATACGGAGATTAAATATGCTAATGTTTAAATGTTCATTTATTATATATATATATATATATATATATATATATATATATATATATATATATATATATATGTGTGTGTGTGTGTGTATATAAATATATATATATATATATATAGATAGATTGATAGAGAGAGACTAAATACAAAACGATTAGTAAAATAATAATAATAACAATAATAATAATAATAATAATAATAATAATAATAATAATAATAATAATAATAATAATAATAATAATAAAACAATAATATATAGTACACGGTATATAAGTGTTCATACGCTGGTTCTAATTCATTTAGATAGGTTATGCTACATGGATTCCGGTTAGTCTCACATGGTTTACTATTTGGGAATTCTAGGCGCTGTGTGGAAAACTGTTATGAGTGAAATTTAAATTAAGCTGATGATTAGTAGTGAATCTTATATTCCTTTAGAATATCTCTTTCGGATTAGACTCATATGATGCGTAGGGTTAATTAGGACACTGCTGCAAAGAAGGTGTTTTTGTTTCATCGAGCTAGAAGGCAACAAACACCTGAAAGTATCTTATACCGCTATTAAGCCAGCATTCGCCCATGGAGTATTCTTGCGAGATCGTGGCTGAGTCATCTGCCACTAGCCTCTACCTGTTGGATAGGCTAAATAAAAAAAGAGTTGTCAATTCAATATGCCCCTATTTTGTCAATTAAGCTCCAGCCCCTGTCCCTTGGCCGCAATATGGCATCTCTGTACCTAGTTTACAAATATTTTAATTGAATGTGCTCTGATGAACTCGTTGCACTTGTGCCCCTTTGAGGTATATATCTCAGAAAAACCACGCCAATAAAGAATATCTCGCCCCTTCACTTTTGAAGTTCTTAAATGCCAGAAAGTTTTCTACTCTAAAAGTTTCTTTCTTCGAACAGGTAGACTTTGGAATTCTCTTCTATGCTATCTGCTTCAATGTCTCTACTGATAAGGAGAAATTTTAATGTAATCAATATTTTGTTCATCTTTCCTAAGCATGGCCTCAAATAGTAAGACTTTACGTTCAAGTGGTGATATGCCTTGTTGAATATGAACATAAATAAAAACAAATATGTTACGTAACGCATTAAAAATCCGGTCAAAGGATGAAGAAATAAATAAAGCGTATCAATATAATATACCAATTAAATGTACTTGTTTGACAATTGGTATTAAATGGCAACTTTAAGTATGACAGGCAACCATACATTCGATTTAAAATGTCTACTTGATTGATAATAAAATAAGAGCCAAGTACGTCCAAGGATGGAATACTGCTGCCACACCTGGGCAGGAGTTGCTAAAAACAGCCTTTCCTGCCTTGACACTGTACAAAATATATTTCGTGGCTTAGTGGGAGATGCCATTTTCTCTTTCCTGCAACCTCTCTCCCACAGAAGAGATGTTGCGAGCCTATCTTTGTTTTATCGTGATTACCATGGCAGGTACTCGTCTGAACTCCAATCTCTGGCCCTACTCGCCAATCTTTCATGATAAACACCCGTCTATCTGAAAGCACTGTCAATAATTTTCCCCACTCTTTATCTGTGCCTAAATCAAAACGTAGATTCCATGAACAAAGCTTCTTTCTTAGAAGTGCACGCCTGTGGAACTTTGTACCGCTTGCCTGTTTCACTCCTGACTTCAACATGGATGTCTTCAAGTCCAACATAAAAAATACCTGATGAACCGCCCGCCCCAAGTAATGAAACTTTTATCAAATCTCTAATACTAATGAATACAGAAACACTATCCTATTGATTACCGTACACAAAATAACCCTTATTCCCGAGTGGTTTCTGGGCCTTGATAAGTGGTGACCTTCATGCAAAAAATAAAGAAAAGAAACTATCACCAGTGTTATTTAAATTTTCCAATGCATGTAAATGTGGACGCATCATCTTAATATACGCTATTAGTGATTAACATCCTTAATCAAAACTGTGTGTTACATACTGAAGAACCATCCGCAATGCTTTGATGCATCTTAAAAGAAAAACGACGAATCACAACCACCTGATAAAAAATAGCAAAGCTAAATCCTCTAGAATAGATAGAACCTTGTTGATAAAAAGCCCAACATTCAACCACACATAGAAAAAAGATAATCCCGACTGAAAAGAATCCCACTGATAAAAGAAAACAATGAACGATGATATCAGATGTGAATGAATAAAATATTTTAATTTTCATTGCTTTCTGTGAGGACTGCGGAGATATATTAACATTTAAAAAACAAAACAAAACCAATATGGTCGCTAAATAACTGATAACATAAAATGGTACTGCGCATGTACATTCCCAGATTAAAATGATACTTAAAAGTAGAACATCTGAACGAAATGGAGGCGGGGAATGCGTCCTTATAGACAGTCGAATGCTCATACAAAAACGCACAAACAGTGCACAGATCGCGCCAAATGGATTTGGACATGAAACCAAAAGAAAATAAGGCAGATAATTCTGTAATTGAAACAGAAAATTGATCTAGTAAACAATTATTATTTATTTATTTAAAGAGACACTTCAGATAAATGTGTATTTTGTCTGGGAGAAATACAAAATTAAACAAATAAAAATAAAAGACAACTATTTTATGTAATACGAAAAAATAATGTCGCATTGCAGAGAATATCTCACTGGATAGATAAATTCGCAAAGAAAACGCTCAGTATATATATTTTTTAATAGAGCCACGACTTATCAAGGCTCGGATGCCACTCGAGAATAAGGTTAATAAGTGTACAGTAGTCAATAGGATAAAATTGTAGTAACCGTTAGTAGTTAGAATTTTAAAATTGGATTACTTAGGGAGACGGTTTAACGAGAATTTGTTTAGGTTGGACATAAATTTGACCACATTGTAGTCAGCTGAAAAGCAGGCAAACGGAAATGTTCTACTGGCGTGTAGTTCTAAGAAAGTATTCATTAATCATGGAATCTGCGTTTAGGGTTAGGCAGAAATAAAGAGTGGGGGAAATTACTTGTAATGGTTTCAGATAGACGAGTGTTTTTTGTGAAAATTTATAGAGGGGACCATAGATTGAAACTCAGACCATCACTTACCATGAAGAAAACGATAAAGCAGGGAAAGGCTCGCAACGTCTCTTCCGTGGAAGAGAGGTTGCAGGGAAGAGAAAACAGCATCCCCCACTAGGCAACGAAGTATATTGTGAAGTCTGTCAAAGCAGGATAAACTGCTTCTAGCAGCTGCTGCCTATATGTGGACACAGTACTCTATCGTTGGACGTACAAGTCTTTTATATAGGTAGAGAATTGCATCAGCAATGAGATTTCAACTGGAGCGGTAGAAGATGCCCACCATTTTTCCAGCAACCTTGTCAACATATTTGTTGTACTTGTTCCATTTTAGACAAGGATTAAAGGTCAAGACAAGAAACTTGTCAAAACATGGAGCTTCCTAAGAACGGAAGATCATTGATGTAGATAAGGAAAGGGTTGGACGCAGGATGAACCCGTGAGGAAGTCCAGCATTAACACTGTAGGCTTCTGATTTCTACACATCAACCACTACTCTCATACCCCTATCAGAAAGATAGAATAATTGAGAAATATTTCCAGTTATATCATAGCTAGATATAGTGTGAAGTAGGCCTTTATGCCATAGCTTATAAAAGGCCTCTAATATGTCAAGGACAATTCCCTTAGAAAGGAAGACTCCGTCGAAAGATTCGCTAATCCTATAAGATATAACCGTTAGCTAAAGCAGAATAGAAACCATATTGCATGTCACTAAGCATGTTATTTTTACTGAGCTAATTGATTTCTGCTCTACTGAATATAATTAATGCCAGATTAATGTAATAAAGATTCCATTTAACACAGATGCTAGTAGCTTAATCACAACGAACAGGAGACTTATTGGCTTGAACATTTTTATTACAATTTCACCCCAAACAAAGCACAGTCTTTTCTCAATCATTAAATCATTTCTCTCTGATAGGCTCTGATAGGCTCATTAGAGTAGTGGTGGATGGGAAAAAGTCAGAGGCTCGCAGTATTAATGCTGGAGTTCCTCAGGGGTATATCCTGGGTCCAACTCTCTTCCTGATCTACATCAATGATCTCACAAAACACAAACTTAAATCATTCGTTGATATCTATGCTTATGACACGACCGTCTATGGCAACCCATCAAAGATTGTAAATGACAAATTTCTCTCTGATTCTCTCTCCTCTGATTTTGAGCATGTGGTACACTGGGGGTGGGAAGTGGCTGGTTACCTTTAATGCATCTAAAACCAAGCTCCTATCTTTACATCATCAACGCTCTGGTCCCCATCTAGCATCAATTGAAATGGAAGGCTCTCGTCTAGGGGAGGCCCCATGTTTTGATAAGCTTCTGGGTTTGATCTTTACTCCTGATCTGAAATGGAACACGTGCATCGAATCTGCTACCAAGGTCGCTGGAAAAAATGGTAGAATCCTTCTACCGCTCCAGAAAATATCTCACTACTGATGCAATTCTCTATCTATATAAAAGCCAAGTACGTCCCAGGATGGAATACTGCTGCCACATCTGGGCAGAAACTGCTAAAAACAGCCTATCCTGCCTTGACAGTGTACAAAATAGACTTCGTGGTTTAGTGGGGGATGCTCCTTTCCCTTCCCTGCAACCTTTCTCCCACGGAATAGACGTTGCGATCCTATGTTATATTTATCGCTATTTCCATGGCAAGTACTCGTCTGAGTTCCGATCTCTGGCCACCTCTCGCCAACCTTTCACGATAAACACCCGTCTAGCTGAAACCACTGTCAAAAACTTTCCCCGCTCTTTATCTGTGCCTAAATCGAAATGTAGATTCCATGAACAAAGCATCTTTCTTAGAAGTGCTCGCATGTGGAACTCTCTACCGCTTGCCTGTTCCCCTCCTGACTTCAACATGGATGTCTTCAAGTCCAACATAAACAAATTCCTGATGACCGCCCACTTTAATAATGACACTTTATGTAATCTCTACTTCTAAGGAATACAGAAACACTATCCCATTGATTACTGTACACAAAATAACCCTTATCCTCGGGTGACTTCTGGGCCTCTATAAGCGATGACCTCCAATAAAAAAAACCGTGCCACATTGATGTAGGGGTATACTATCGGGGATATGAGTTGCAGAGGTACTAAGTAGGGAGTTGAGCAGCTAGATGTCTGTTCACCTTACACTTGAACGTCTGCGTGCCACTACAGTTGGGAAACCACGGACCCGGAGGAGAGTTGTATGTCTAGCAGTTTTGGAAAAGATACTATTAGAGTAAAAGTCGTTTTTACATCTAGAAATATTTACTGTGTAAGGATGTGGGTTTGCTGCTTGTAACATTTATCGCTGGTATTTACGTCGAGGGGGTACGAGAGGTTCTGGTTCCTTGGAACACCAACCATTAAAACACTTATAGAACAGAAAGAGGAATGCGACATTTCGTCGACGAGAGAGAGGTTAAAGCTAAGTTGATAGTTTAGAACTATGAGGTGGCCGGCTCTCTTTTGAGCCTTTACAAGAGTCAGAGAATAGCAGCAAATGCACTAGTACAAATGTGAGAAAAATGTTCCATATATAGGCGAATGGTTGCTTTGTAAATGTAGAAGATCCGCTCAGGTGTAAGTAACTTTCTAGCACGATAAAGAAACCCCATCTTCTTTACATCAGCCTTTGAAATGCTTTAGGTGTATCTGGTCCAACTCATGATCTCTGTGAACGTTTATACTAGGAGTTTGAAGGAAGTACAGGTATGACGTGACCGCCTTGAGGAGCAATACTGCTCCCCATTGGAGGGATTAAAATCCCCTAAAACCCTGAGTAAGGCCGGGTAAATATGCTGTGATTGTCCGTTAAACGTTGATCAAATCCCAGACAGTGGCAGGTGACCTATCGAAAAGAGACGAGTTTATTGTGTTTGATATTGATAAGAAAACAGGCATATATTTTTATTGTTTGAAAAAATGACAGAGACGGTTTTATTGTTTTCTATTGTTTAACACAATGACAGGGAATGTCGGAATAAGGAGGAATGATATCGTTTGGCCTGATGAACTCCGGCTCAGGCGTTCTGGGTAGAGAAATTGATAGGGTTTTCCCTTTGGGGTCATGTAAAAGAGATTCTATTTTTGGTCCCAGAATCACAAAACCCCGGACGAATTGCTGAAATGGACACACGCAGATTGGAAGCGTTTCAGATCCTGATTTGTTTAGCAGATCGCTATCCTGACCCCGTCACCTTGGTATAAGAACAAATACCCGGGCCGAATTCGGCAGATTAATGCAGACCTCCCTGAGAGAGGAACTAACGGACGTCGCTACCATCGCCATCGTGAGAACGAAGAATAAGATTTTGGGAGAATCTTGATGTTGTTCGTGAACTGAACGATGTAAATATGTAAAAACATTTAACTATTAATTATTAAATTAACTTTTTCGGAGTTAGAAAATCCTGAGTCTTCTTTTTTCTGGCGTGTATGCGAAGCTATTTGCTTTTCAGCAGAAATCAACACGGAGCTGAGACGCTGATAAGTATGTGAAGACCTCCCGGCAGAAAAACGATCACGACCAACAGTTTTCACGAAGTCAGAGGCCAATTGCTTACCTGCGCGGGATAACTTTCACACAGGAACATAACTGGTCACTTGAATTCTAAAATACAGGGCATACTGATGTTTTCCATAATGTTGAGAAGCAATTCTCCTTAAGACAACGCTTAAACAGCTTTGTAAATATGGGAGCTAGTTCTGGTTGAAGCGTTTAAGCACAATAATTACAATGCCGTCAGGGCTAGATTTTTTTACACAGGAATCATCACTTTTCAAGGCATTGAGTCCACTCGAGGATAGGATTAATGAGTATGCATTAATCAATGTGATTATAGTGTAGTAAATATAAGTAGTAAACATTTTGTGAGTTGGATTAGTTAAGGTTCATCAAGAACTTGTTATGCTGGACTTGAATACACTCAAATTTTAATAAGCTAAAAAGCAGGCAAACGGAAGAAAAGACCACATGCATGCCGTTCTAAGAAAGAAGCTTTGTTCGGGGAATTTACGTTTAAGTTTAGGCACAGATGAAGAGTGTGGGAAATTATTGATAGTGATTTTGGTCAGACAAGTATTTTTCGAGTGGGACCATAGATTGGAGCTCAGACTAGCACATGCCATTAAAAATAAGGATAAAGCTAGTACAAGCTCGCAACAGTGCTTCTGTGGGAAAACGGTTGCAGGATAGAGAACAGGGCACCCCCACTAAACTACAACGTCTATTTTGAACTCTGTCAAGGCAGGATAAGCTGTTTCTAGCACCTGCTGCCTATATGTGGTAACAAGACTCCATAATTGGCCGTATCAGGCTTTTATATAGGTGGAGAATTACATTAGGAGTAAGATATCTACTGGAGCGGAAGGAGAATCCTACAATTATTCCAGCGACCTGGGAAATGGATTATATATATATATATATATATATATATATATATATATATATATATATATATAGCCAGTAGAGTTTAGTTTCCTAGAAGTACATCCAATGAAACAACACGTGTCTACCAAAATAGTGCTCAATGAGTGAACAGAGCATGTATATTAATTTTATTTATACAAACATTAATGGCTACATATGTGCATACATGTTTCTGTAATCACCCACGTTGGGGGATTACGTCTTCAGGCCAAGAACTACCTTCAAAAGTGACATTTCCACCAAATACATTTTTCTACTTCGTTTATCAAGTTAAAAATACAACCTGGGTGGGAGTCAAAAAAAACAAAAAACGGTAAAAGGATGAGTGAGGTCTCTGAAGATGATAAACATCTTTTTTCTCTTCCCCTTCCCCCATCTAACCTAACTTTTGGCTTTTTATGACATAGGGTACTTGAGAGTTTAGTTTTCTTGTCTTAGAGTCTGTAAGTTAATAACCTTAGCTATGGTCAACCAAGTACTGACCGGTGCCTTTTAATCTACCTCCACCCACACATACACACAACACACACACATAACACATCCATACACAGACACTGCCAACACACACACACACATTAATCAATATATTCAAAAGCGAATCCATGCTGAACACTCTTTGTTTTATTTACTGAAACTAGACAATGATTCTGAAACTACATAGAGGATAAAGTAAAAGTTACATTAATGTAACCACCAGTGTAACTACCAGTGTCGTTCACCCTGGTGGGTTCGTGAACAATCTGAGTGAGGTCATAAGCAATGGAGACATCAGGACAGAACCTTCCCTCATCATCGTGACTGTTTGCTGAAGGATACGCAGACGTGGTCAATTTTCTCAGATAGGCGTTTAAAGATAGTGACTCCACTGTTGTGGGGGCGATAGAGTGAAAATATATACGCAGTAGTGTGAACAAGCGCAATCCGGAAACACATATACGGTAAGTTAGGATCTTCTCCGGGGATCTGTCTACCACATGAAAAGCCGTATTTGATGTAGGCGCATAGTCACTGCTCATGACAATCTTGGGGGTCGGATTTAGAAGTTAAGTTAGAATATTCTTTAATTACGAATCTAGGAAAATAACCGGTCCAATGCCAGTTTCGCTTAGGAATAATAGGGCTGGTTTAGTCTCCTGTAATAGAGGGTGAACTTCTGGAAGGTGGGACGTAGACCCCTGATGTTTAAGAAGGAAACATGGTAGTGGTTTTCTACGTTGGAAGTTTGAGATCTGGGTTTAATCGAGTATTTTTTCTGGAAAACTTTCATGATTGAGTTTTGGGATTTGTGGAATAGGTCGACAGACTTGCTTAGAGCAAGGCAGAGAGAGAAAGTAAGTGTAAAGAAACACAGTGTTTTATATTTTGTAGCATCTGATAAGGTAACACCGTAATAATTAGCAACTAATATGACATCGAGAAGCCCCACTAGGAGCTACTTAATGGCCTGAATCCATTCACCACATGGCAATACAGCAGCGCCAGCACTTTGCACCCGCTGATAGGACAACCTCCTTAGTTGTTAATCCATGGTTCGGGTCCCCGACTATCAGGCGGTACCGCTAGCCCAGATAAAACGTTTAACTCCAGCACCCTTACTTGTGATATGGACACAAGGATAAACAAAGAAACAGAATTGTTAGCATCTCTGGCGACTGTTACCACACAATATTGCCAACCTTGAATACAGCTTTTTCTTCCCCCTTCGTCAAACAGATAACCCACTGAAAAATTGAGAACTGAGGGACAAATAAAGAGAAGCGAGAGTAATGGGGGCTGCCGATAACGCACCCACAATGCATTGCCTATCCATTAAGAGAAAAAAGGGATCTAAGTGATATATAAATATTTACTTAGTATAAGTTCGTAGCTTTTCTTCGAAATTAAAGAAGTTATACAGTTAGTTATAGAATTCATATTTTTTTAATATTCTAGATACATTTGCATTTTAAGTACTAACAGAAATATTCTTATAACATATTAAACAAAATGAAATGAAATAAATACATATAATAAAAGAGTTAATTAAAAAAATATATTTTCCCCTGCATGTAGTTTGAAAAAGAATACTTCACAGAGGCAGCATTAAATTTAGCGTACTTGGTCAGCAAAAAATAAAAAAAAATAAATATATACATTACAATATTTACTTTTCTAGCTTCTATTCAAATATATTTATTTTTATCTTCCTCTTCTCTCCTACTTTTCCAAGATGTTGCCTTCCACAAAGTAAATTTTCATTCTACAGAACCTTGTATTCGGCTAGCGTGCTCAGGAGAGATAGAGAGAGATAGATAGAGAGAGAGAGAGAGGGAGGGAGAGAGAGAAATGGATGCGGAACAGGGTAAATTCATGGTCAGCTACTCGGCTCTGACGGTTTACAGGATTTCTATATCATTCTGTTGTGCAAGGCTACCATTTTATATTTATATAGAGAAAATAAAACAATAATCCTAAAATAGTGGAAGCCTTTTTCTTTAATATTCTAGATATATTTATATTTTAAGTAGTAGCAGAAAAAATATAATATATTAAACAAAATAAATTAAAATAAATAAATATATAAAGAATTTAGCACAAACCGGTGGGGATTATCTCGTATTGAAATATTGTCCCATACATAAGCAGCATCGAATTAATCGTCATTAATCTGCAAGAAAAATGGATACATTACAATATTTATATTTCTAGATCTAATTCAAATATATTTATTTTTTCTTCTTCTCTCCTACTTTTCCAAGAGTCTGTCTTCAACGCGGTAATGTTTACATTCGATAGATTTTCAATTCGATAGATAGTTTCCAAGAGAGAGACAGAGAGAGAGAGAGAGAGAGTGTGTGTGTGTGAGAGAGAGAGAGACAGAGAGAGACAGAGACAGAGACACAGACAGGAGGGGAACAGGGTTAACTCATGGTCAGCAACTCGGCTCGTACGGTTTAATTAAGGTTTTTGATTAACTTGGCAGCATCACACACATATATGTATATGTCGCATAGCATGTTATCTGATAAAAGAGGAAATACGGGGTGTTGACGGCCAGGTTGCATAGAGTAAGTTGCAACGTTCTTGGGAAAAGAAGTTTCCTTTGTCCAATGCTGAAGAGATTGCCTCAGGTTCATTAAAGATGGTTTGGATGGAGCACACGCTATAGTTGTGGACCCTGTTTGCTATTTGCACAAAACAAATGGGAACCAAGCCGCTACTCAGCTACATTAGACAAAGGACTGAGCATACAACTCTCTCGCGTTCTTTATTACTCTTTTAAAGTTGTCGCTGGCAGTCGCAGAAGCGACATTATTTTCAGTACATTTATTATGTTGGAAGCAATGGAAAAAGAAGTATATGTAATTGCAGCAGTACATTCTGAAAAAATAACATTTTTTTTTACACAGTGATCACCACTTATCAAGGCCCGGAAGCCACTCAGGGATAAGGGTTATTGCAAGTACATTACGTTAGTGAGGAGATTTGATGAAGTGTTTACTTAAGGGGGCGGTTCATTAGGAATTTGTTAACATTAGACTTGAAGACATCCAAGTTGTAGTCCAGAGGGAAGCAGGCAGACGGAACAGAGTTCCACAGGCGTGCAGTTCTAAGAAAGAAGCTTTGTTCATGAAATCCGCGTTTTGATTTAGGCACAGATATAGAGTGGGGGAAATTTTTCACAGTAGATTCAGCTAGACGGGTGTTTTTCGTGAAAGATTGGCGAGGGGGGACCAGGGATTGGAGTTCAGACGAGTACCTGCCATGAAAATAACGATAAAACAAGGATAGGCTCGCAACGTCTCTTCTGTGGGAGAGGGGTTGCAGGGTAGAAAAAAGGGCATCCCCCACTAAACCACGAAGTCTATTTTGTACTCTGTCAAGGCATGATAGGCTGTTTTTGGCAGCTCCTGCCCAGATATGGCAACAGTATTCCATCTTTGGAAGTACTTGGCTTTTATATAGATAGAGAATTGCATCAGTAGTGAGATATCTTCTGGAGCGGTAGAAGGATCCCACCATCTTTCCAGCGACCTTGGCAACAGACTTGATGTACGTGTTCCATTTCAGATCAGGAGTAAAGGTCAAACCCAGAAGCTTGTCAAAACACGGGGCCTCACCCAGACGAGAGCCATCCATCACAATTGATGCCAGCTGGGGATCAGAGCGTTGATGATGTAAGGATAGGAGTTTGGTTTTGGATGCATTAAAGGTAACTAGCCACATCTTCCCCCACTGAACCACACGCTCGAGATCAGAGGAGAGAGAATCAGAGAGAACTTCGTCATTTACAGCCTTTGATGTGTTGCCGTAGATGGTCGTGTCATCAGCATAGATGTCAACGAATGATTTAAGTATGTGTTTAGGGAGGTCATTGATGTGGATCAGGAAGAGAGTTGGGCCCAGGATTGACCCCTGAGGGACTCCAGCATTTATATTGCAGGCCTCCGATTTTTGCCCATCTACCACTACTCTTATGAGCCTATCGGAGAGAAATGATTTACTGGCTGTGAGGTCTCTGTTGGAATATTTTGGAGGATATGAGACGGTCTATACCTAAAATTAATCATTCTATCAGGTCTGATACTCTGCGAACACATTCTTTGTAAACATGGAACGTAGCGGTAGATCTTATATAAAGGTAGGTACGCTATCTTTGTCAGCTATAGACTGTCGATATGCTGTACGATGGACAGGTAGTCTTAGGACTTAATTCATTTCATTTTTATTTAAATTGATATAAACGAGTAGTCAAAAGAACCCAGAAAACTTGAGAAAACGAAGATGAACTTCGTTTTGTAAAAATAAACGTCTAGGACACTTGCATAATGTCCGTCAGTGTCCGGCTCACGGGTGGGTTATTGAACAATTTGAGTGAGGTCATAAGCAATGGAGAAGTTGTTACAGAACCACCCCTATTCATCTATGTTGTATGAGTGGGTAAACTATTCAACATTGTAAACGTTAAAGGATGAATAAGAAACAGCAAATTTTGTATATATAAAACTGCTGTTCACGCAAAATTACTGTCGACCTAGAATAAATATTTTTCTTCCCCCTTTGTCAGAAAAATAACTCATTGTAAATCAGGAATAAGAGAAATATAAGGAAGAGCGAGAGTAACGGGAGCTGCCAATAATGCATCCACAATACATTGAATACTCTCAATTTAAAAAAAAATAAAATAAAATAGTAAACTAATAAGTATTTTATTTGATGTAAGTTTACATTGGCATGTGTAGCGGAAAATGTAGCAATATATTTTCATTTCACACGTTGAAAATAAATCGAATTTTCGGATCTATCTATTTTATATTAAAAGCTAGCAACATTTAATAAAACAATAAAATAAATATGAAATATAAACTTAAATATAATTAAAATTAATATTAGCGTCTACTAAAAAAGGTTTGCTAGATAAATGTGTCCAATAGAACTCGTATCATTATTCAATAAAAATTTTCTGGGGCAAAATTTTGCTTCCCCAGCGATATATATCGATCCTTTATTTAATACTACCGCAGCACCATCAATGTACGTGTGACACAGTTCTCAGATTATAAATTAATTGATCAATATATTCTTTTTATTAAAGCGTAAAATAAAGTGATTACATCTAACGAAAGCAAATTAGTATATATATATATATATATATATATATATATATATATATATATATATATATATATATATATATATATATTATTTTTAAAATACACTTATCCAATGACACGGGTTTCGTCGTCTACGACTCATCAGAGTGGCTGAATGTAGCGAGATTCGAAATCGGGACTCAAGGGTAATGCGTCTGGCCTATTTACTCGCTGGTCCATCTCGCCGACAGTTAGGATATATCGCGATTTATTTAGATGTTATTTGTTTTTGTTTTGAATGAATTCAATTATTTACAAATGTGCATTTCTACCTAATTGCGAGTTGGGAATAATTTTCCCTTTAACCAATTTTGTACCTCCACATGTGTAGCGGTACATATATATATATATATATATATATATATATATATATATATATATATATATATATATATATATATATTATTTTTTAAATATAATTATCAACTGACACGTGTTTCGTCTTCTACGGCTCATCAGAGTGACTGAATCTAGCGAGATTCGAAATCGAGACGACGAAACACGTGTCAGTGGATAATTATATTATAAAAATAATATATATATATATATATATATATATATATATATATATATATATATATATATATATATATATATACCTCTGCCCATGTGGGGGTACCAAATTGGTTAAAGGGAAAATTTTTCCCAACTCGCATTAAGGTAAAAATGCACTTTCGTAAATAAGTGAATTTATTAAAAACATATCGCAAAAACAAAACAAATAACACACACATACACACACACACACACACACACACACACACACACATATATATATATATATATCCACGTTTAAACCTAGTGAGTATTCGTCAAGTAATTGCTATATATATATATATACATATATATATATATGTGTGTGTGTGTGTGTGCGTGTGTGTGTGTGTGTGTGTGGATGTGTGTGTGTGGACCAAGATAAGTTAGCCAGTGAACAATTGTAAACATTATTTACAGAAGTGACATAAAACAACTGCAAGGAAAACAATTCCATTAATATTTTGTTATTTAATTTTATCTAATATGACGTTAAACTTCCCGTCTCTTTTCAATTAGAAAATGAGAACGTATGTTAAGCTTGCAAGACATCAAATGTTCAAAGTGCCAGGTTTTTAAGTCACTATTAGAAAGCTATTCCGAAATAATGCCTCCAGTGAGCCATTGTATTGACCTGTGTTAAACTGACAATGTCGCAAGAAAAAAGCCTACTGCTCCTAAACTAAAGTTATTGCAAACCTAGCTGTTCAGCGTGGCTGAATAATTGACAGAATGGAGGTGAACCTAATTATCCCAAAAGGATAACAAGTAAGGGCGAGGGTTTAGTATTTTATAATACAGCAATAGAGATTAGGATAAAAAATAATTATGTAAATTGAAAGAGAGATAGAGAGAGAGAGAGAGAGAGAAAATAGAGAATGAGAAGCAAAAGATAAAGATTAAAGTTAAAAAATGAATGAGATAGAAGGAAAGAGAGAGAGAGAGAGAACGGATTAGATAGCAATAGAGAGAAATAAGATACAGCGAGGAAAAATTTCAATAATTTCGTGGAGTAAAAGTTTCGTATATTAGCATTGTTTTATCTGAATCTTCATAGTGGCTAGATTATTGACATAACGTAGAGTATCAACAAAAACTGAGATGATCAACGTCAAAAGAAAGAGGGTGTTTAATAAGATTTGTGAGACAGATACAGAGATGGTGATACACACAGGAACTGGCAGATAAAGAGGGACATGGTATAGAAAGAGAAGCAATGGACGTAAAGTGCTCGGAAAACGTTTATCTATATTAACGCCATTTCCCACATGACTATTTTGTGTGGCTGGAATATTGAAAGATAGGTTTGATGAACTGCAGAATAATAAATAACCGGCTGAGAAAGAAAGCAGTGCAAAATAAGAATGAGAACGAGACATAGAGAGAAAGATGGTAATCGCTAGCGAAACAATAGTGGTAAGGCGTTTGAACGATGAGAAGTTCGGACAGAACCACAAGAAGGGACGTCGAGGCGAATCTACGCGCGTTTGTGCAAATTGTTTTAGCCGAACGGCTAAGGTAAATTCGTTGATAGGCTGGGAAAGAGTTCGAGTGGGCTGGGATAAGAAGTAAACTGTCTTCATCGTGACAGTCAGACGTCCAGACGTCAGGAGGTAAAGTGGCATGCAAAGCTTTACATGCTGTGCAAGAGGAAAACAAGGGGGCATCAGTTTGATGGATATACAAAGAAAGCGGGATTCAGAAAAAAACATAATAATACGTATAGAAAGAGTCGAATGACATTCACATAGACCCATCAAATTGATCTTAGAAGACAAACAGAATTTGACGCACTATTTTAACCAAATTAGCAACCACAATAACCCTAGTGACTTGAGGGCCTTGATAAGTGGTGATCTCCATGTAAAAAAAAAAAAAAAAAAAAAAAAAACAAGCATGTACAAAAAGGCTGTAACTAAATATTATTTTCTGGCTCAAAATGCAACTGTGCAAAGTGCTTTTGTTCTGGGCGAAAAAAAACACAGCAAATAAATAAAAAAATACAAAAACATTACTAATAAAAAGCCTACCATGAAATGTATCCTCTTTATCTGCAGAAGGGCGTGGCAAAGTATTGGTGTCGGAGTTACCTAGCTAGGAGAGGTTTAATCAGTATCGAGTGAGCAGTCTTCGTTAGTATCCATCGTACTCTCGACGTAATAGCAACTATGTTTCTAAGTGATACCTTTATATTGTTAAAGCCAAAGTTCCCCGCATATACACAAAAGCTGAGCCTTGCTACGAATCAAAGTCGTCTGAAATGGAAAGCTTTATAGAGTTAATGGAAATTTTGAAGCACTACTATCGTTTAAATTAAAAAGAAAGATTTTGTCTTGAATACCATAAATAATAGTAATAATTTGACGCAACCACCTGTGATAGTCTTAAATTACAACATTACCGGTAAAAATAGAGCCAGGTTTTATCTTTTATAAAGTGAGCAATCCCGGGCAATTCTCGGTTATCTTTCTTCCTGCAGTCGTTTGGTTCGTAATTAAACCAATACATGTCTCCAGTTACGTCTTCAGTTGAGCTAATTTAGGTATTGATAATAATATTTCATAATATTTTTTGTGTAAAGTACTCATTTCATGGCGTTAGGTGGTATTCACGATTGTGTTGTCTAAACTTGAGAATCAGTTGACCCGTGGTTAACTCCAAGGTTGCGCCGTGTGAGAAACTTATAATAGAAAATGACTTAATAACTAGACACAAGCAATTTTACAAAATTGGTAAATCAGGGCGAATTCAGTTTTGACGCTGTAAATGTGAGTTGGCTTAATGAAACCTCAGACTCCGCAGACTAACTTCATCACCCTTTTATAAAAATGATGTTCAGGGACGAGTTTTGGCAGTTGAGTTTTAATTTAGAGCAATTGTAAGTAGTTGAGTATGAGCGCCCCTCCACCCACACAACACCACACCCGCTCACTGACTCAAGATAAAGAAGGAAGGAAATAAAAACGGACATTTGTGGGTCACAAAGTTTTTTTTGAGCGAACTGTTCACGCGAATCTAATATCTGCCTTGTTGAAAAAAGGAAATTATATATATATATATATATATATATATATATATATATATATATATATATATATATATATATATATATATATAGGCAGTATTTTAATTATTAAGAAATCTTAATAAGGAAAATAGTTTACGGCTGAAGTTTATTTTATTTGTTGCCTACAGAAATCGTTACTCAAACACCAAACGGGCATAAAAGATTTGAGTAAATGTCTTCCAGGAGCCATTAAGCAGAAAAAAGAGCAGAACACCTAACGCCGGTTTCAGAATTTTATCTTTCGGAACTCATTACAACAAAGTTTCCCTGTTACATTGGCGCTTTCGTGACCAGGATGTGACCTTTGGAACTCCTTAACTCTCTATCGTGTAACATTGGTTGTCTTTATAACCAGGATTATCCCTGAGCTGAAAACGATCATGACCTTTGGTCACATTTGCTGATCATCACGCAAAATTTCGCCCTGTCACATTTCTTTTAGACGATGATGAACTTTGCTCATCTTTGTGGATCATCAAGCAGAACTCCACCCTTTTCCATCTGCCGCAATACACCAGTTTTATTCTGTTATAATTGGTGTCAGTTTCGCAAGATTCTAGTCCGGTGATTGTGTCCACCTACGGTGGCAGTTTAGTAACTTTTCTCTTTTGATTGAGTTATTTTTTACCTTTGTCCTCGGTGTGGACCTTTGAAAGCAAAAAATAATCGTAAATGAAAGGGAGTTAGTGACAGATGTTATATTTAAAGTTGAAAAAATAGTTGACGTTTTTCTTGAAAAAATATATAACTATCGATTAACAGGAGTCATATTTTAAGATGAAGAATAGTTCACATGTTGTTAAACTACCGGTTGACCCGATCAGTATTTTAACGAATACTATTTTATTCCTCTAAAACAACGAATGGCATCAGTTGTGTTTTAAAGAAAGAAAATTGGTGTTTATAAGTACAATTTTTAAGCTTTTATTGTGGCTTTGAAGAAAAAAAAAGGAGACTCAATTGGACGTGCAATGTCTATTATTAATTAGTAAATGAATAATCTGACAATGAGTTCTCAGGCGAGAACAAGTGTTGTCGATGGTGATCCTAGAGCGTCGGATGGATGGTTACAGGCTGTCAGTGAAATTGTTGTTTTGGAGGTGTATGAGGCTGTGGAGAGATTAATATCTAGGTTCATCGACCGAAAACATTCGAAGTTTCCTCGATTGTCTTGGAGCATCTTCGGTCATCACGAGTGAATTAGCGTTCAGGTTAGAGGACCACGTTTCAAACTCGAAGAACGAGTAAAGTAAGGTCAGGGAGAGAGGCATCGTAGACATACACATTAAGGCAAACTTAAGGGTAGTTTGCCGAAATTGTAGGAGGCCTTAGATGTTGACTTGGCTCTGCGAAAAATGTGGTAGATCGCCAACGTGCAGCGAAGGGTCAGTAAAATATCTCGGTTTTTTTTATGTCGACCCCAGACGAAAACAAGAAGAAAAAGACTTGGGACTTGGGATCGATCTGTCCCAAATATCGTCAGTTCGGCCAACTGCTGCAGGAAGCGCAGACTAGAGATAAAAAAATGGGATGAGATTATGCCCCACGACCCCTACACTTGCAAGTCTTAGTACACCGAGACCGTCCCCGCTCAAAAATGGGGATATTGATACTGAGGGGTGAATGGTTGAAAGAGCAGTAGGCGAGATTCAGTGTAACTGCCAATCGTCAGGTTGATGGTTAATTTTTCTTGATAACAATTGTAAGCATTTAAAATGATTCCTATAATTTTGAAAAAAAAAATTGCTGTGTGTGTTTTGATGTTACTTTGTGCTCCACGATTAATTGAAAACATTTAAACTAACGAATTGAAGGATATTTTTTCCGTAACGAGAAGATGAGGTAATGTAGAAAGTTATACTTGTGAAATTTAAATTAGAAAAAGATTAAAAACAATTTAAAGATATTAAAACTGAGGAAAGACATATATTTTTTTACTTAGAAATGAGAAAATACATATATTTTTCATTAGAATGTACAGATGAAGATCATTTACACCGATCCTTAGAGAAAGAAAAAACGCCGGTACTGATGTTGTTTTTATAAGGCCTCCAGATAAGGATATGGTGTTCTAAATGTTTAGATATATTACTTGGCTTATTACTTGGATAATAATTGAATTTTATATAGCAGATGCGGTCACAAACAGAATAAAAATAGATGTTTATAATTTTGCGCTGAAACAAAAACAATACCAGCCGTAAATGTGCATGGTTTAAAATGAAAGGAAGAATAAAAAAAGAGAAACAACCCAGACAAAAGAGAAAGAAAGAAAAAAAGAGGGAGAAACGGTGTTATAGCCGCTTGCACCAAACAGCTCACGCACGAGATAAGATATTTTATTTGACCTCGTCAATCAAACAGAACGAAAGCTTACAAATAGACACGTGGAGGATTCGCAGAATTGTAACTCAACGTTACCCGGATGAGACAATTCCTTTCTTAGCAACTTTTGTGATGTTTTGTACGCTGGATTCTGAACGTTTAATGATTTTTTTAGAAGTTTTTTGTGAAGTAATGATTGGATGGTTACCTGAATATTGAATGATGTTTTAATTTATTTATTTTTTGTGTGTGAAGTAATTATGAATGGTTCCTTCTCATTTTTCCTGCATTTTAATAGTTCTTTTAAACAAAATAAAATCTGCTTCTGAATTTTAATAATTCATTTAAAGAATATTTAGCTGAAGCCACTGTCAAAAAATTTCCCCACCCTCTGTCTGTGCCTAAATCAAAACGTAGATTCTATGAACACAGCTTCTTTCTTAAAACAGCACGCCAGTGGAACTCTCTTCGGTCTGCTTGTTTCCCATCTGACTACAACTTGGATGTCTTCAAATCCAACGTAAACAAATTCCTGATGAACCGCCCCCTTAAGTAGACACTTTATGAAATCTCAACACTAACTTACAACGTACTGTACATGCAATAACTCTTATCTCTGAGTGGCTTCCGGGCCTTGATAAGTGGTTACCTCCTTGTAAAAGAAAAATTATTTGATACTGTGAGTGGATAGATGGACCTGTAATGTTATGACCATTTAGGCTGTGATCATAGCGTAGTATCTGTTAACTGTGGCAAGCGTGGATAAGGGGCAAAACATTATTGTTATTGTTATTGTATTATTATTAATTGGTTTGAGAGACGGATGGTATCTGGATCAGTTATTATGATTAGAAGAATAAACAATTAAATTGGGGAAGAAATGATTGACGTGTGAATCGCAAAAGAAATGTGAAAATAGAAAATAGACGTTAACATTATTTTGGGGTTTTGAATAAACAATTAACTAGTTCTGGACATTAGGTTGATCAGAGACACGTAATTAGGTTACGTAAGAGAACAGGTGATGTAGTTATTTTTAAAAGATTAAGAGAGTTGAGAATTGACAACCAAAGCGGACAGACATATAGACAGGGGTGGATAGACAGCTAGGAACGGGCTGTAAGAATAGAAAATGTAGACGAACTGCAGATCCTGTGAAAACCATTTTAGACAATTGTACTAAATTTATATTATAAAAATATAAAGAGTTGTTTTATGGTTTCACAAATAAGAACAGATGTCTCAATTGGATGGTGCTGATCGTTTTATTGTTCGTCACGGAACAGTGGGAAGATACAGAAGAACTCTTCAAGAAAAAAGGTATGAAGCATATATTCTTCTTACATATGAACTAAAAATATCCCGTGTGATAAGTCTGATACAACATGGCTCAGTTTACACGTTTATATCATGTCTTCCTGGCTATACATACGATTTATACGTTTATTATCTGTCTGTTAAAAGAACAATATCTTACATCAACTAGATAGCACATGCCATGTTTTAATATATAATCTCCTCAAATAAAACCCAATATACAACAGACCTACACGCTAGCAACAAGGCATTCGATGGGAACGGTGGGAGACGATTGGAGGTCTTGGTTTGGTTCGTTTGTGCTTGTCGACCGAGCGACTAGGTCGGGCAACCTGCTCCGCCCGAGTTGCGTCTCCAACGTTCGTGATGAGGGGGGGGGTTCATCTGATTATCTTCAGCGGTCAGGTTAGTACTTAAGGTGTCTTCAATCAGCGTGTCTTAAAAAGCAATTCGAATAAGTATTTAAACACGGAAATTTAAGTAAACAGCTTTAGAGAAGGAGAATCATTCCGTAGTTTTGCAGATATGGACCTGGGCAGGCTTGTGTATCTTGGGAATATGTGCGAAATTGATCGACTGTTGCGAGTGAACAATCGATATATTCGATGTGGTTAGGAAGCAGTTGGCTAGCATGTATAAGGAGGACCTCGTTCTTGGATATTGTGACGCTTGTGGTTACAAAAAAATTGAGAAAGTCTTAATACAAGAGTTGCTCAATTGAAAATCTTGAAAAGGAAGAATTCGGAAGGTGGCCGGTAAGACAGAAGCGGAAATATCCAGATTAACATATTTTTGCGGAAATATTTCAACGACTTGCTGTATCGAATTAATGCCGACTGAGCAGTCTTGACTTGTGTGGACTGAACACATAAGGGTGTGGTTGAACGCCTTGAGGTTAGAACACTTAGTTCCCCAGTGTCATAAACCCCGAACAATGGCGAGAGGTGCTCGAAAATATACGGCTAATATTACCTGGCCATTTAAGAGTGCCTGTGGTTCCGGATAAGAGAACTCTGTACGTGGACTAAAGTATTCGAAGGTAGCACTCAACTGGACAAGGGTAACAACTCTTGTCTGGTTCATCACCCCTCTGGACACACCCAGGCGAAATTGGACACAAGTTTTCAAGTAGAATTCGAATTTATAGAATTCAACATGGATATGGGAAAGACTTATACCAGTAAGCGATTAGAGGTTGTAAAATGCCAGACTTGGGGTCTGAAGACATGTCGATAAAAGTCTCGAATTGCCAAAGATGTTAAAAGGAAAATATTCATAATGTAAACTTGAAAAGCATGCGGACTAGGTTAAAAGATAGGAATGTAAATGGGATAAGGGGTTTCTCCTGGCGATAACAGTGGAATGAGGTTTAATTAACATGAGAATTGTTCTGATTGCGATGGTTTTGATGCAATGTGTAAAACAAGTGGGAAGTTGGACGGTAACACACGTTAAAAGGTTGCCTGTACCTGCGGCGAAGGTTGCCTGTAACTGCGGCGAAGGTTGCCTGTACCTGCGGCGAAGGTTGCCTGAACCTGCGGCGAAGGTTGTCCTCGTCAAAACTCACCTACAGCCGAGCTGACCCCAGCCAGAGCAGATGCAGACTTCGCTGCCACCCAAGTGGGGGAAAAAGCACCCCGAAAACCAAGATCCAGACGATGAAAAAATAAATGGTATTTGCTTTTTTTCTGATTTCTTTTACAAAAAAAAAAAAAAAATAGGTAGAAGGGAAGTACTCCCACTTGATTTGAACTGAACTTTTCCTTTAATATGGAACTAGGCAATGATACATTTATGACCTTGTTTTTTATAAGAACTTTCGCATGATTATTGCATGTTGCATGAACTGTAATTCTTTTATAGGTGAAATGATAGTCGGAAAAATACCCTGTATAAACTTGTTGACGTTGCTAAGCAATGGAGAGTCTCTTGACGTTGTCTGTTAGCGACTAAGAAGCTACGGGGATTATTAAGGATGGGTCTGTTACGAGTGAGAAATGTATGCAAAGGTTTAAATTAAGGCTAGTCAATCGAAAAGAGGGGATGACTTTCGAAAATATCGTCGAAAAACCCGACCTCTCTTTGTAAGAAAAGTTTCCAATTTAAGAAAAATTAATGTTTTTAGCCTATTTTTTAGATATTTGTTGCCCGAGGACTCGGCCTCAAAACGATGCCGACTTTGCGAAAATCCGTCGCATCTGCCGAATGTTTTAGGCAGAAATACATACATACATACATTTAAACTGACAAGTGAGATTTATATTATAGATTACAATTACAATGCGAATAGTAACGCCATTGCTCGGAGCTTCTATTCATCTCACCTTACCTTATATTTTGTCTATTATTGAAACTATGAAATTAAAGATAGATAGAAAGATTGACTGACCATAACACTCGCCTGCGATCCATTTAGCCTCCTTCTTCGCTACTTATATTAAAAGACTATTTTTCACCATTTTACTATACGATTATTACGACGAAGCTCACCGGCAACAAGAAACGCCTTCGAAGACGGCATATTTCCAATATGGCACTGGTTGATTAATTTGTAGAAAAAAGCACTTCTATCATAAAGTTGTAACCAACTAAAGTATAAATCAATTTTAAAATATCGACCAAGTAAAAAATATGTGAAGAAAAGAAAACCCCAAACAATTCCATCATTAAAATAAATATTTTATTACTTTCCAAGATTTTAATATTTTCATTATATTTTAATTAGACTTTTTGTTCATCTCATAAATTGAAGACATCGTTATTAGTTTTCCGAGCTTATTCAATTTGTTTATCCCGGTTTTAATATCAGATTCATAGCAAAAATGCATTGACGTAACACCACTTTTTCCCATCTTCTCAAGATGACAACATTGAAGATATTGATCAAACTGTTGTTGAAATCATTTTTTAAAACTATTATTTTAAAATATTTTTGAAAAATATAACATCACTTACTCAATGTGCTCCAGGGGAGTAATAATAGTGATTAGTGGGATGAAAATAAGTTAAAAAAAATGTAAGTTACATCTCATGTTATAATAGATTGCACTTCAAATTAGGACGCATCTCACAACAACACATATTACGTATTATTAGTCGCAGTATCTAGTGAGCATAAACCGTTTGTCACTTTATATGTTGAAGGAAAAACATGCTCCTATACATAAGTAAGGAGACATGAGGATTAAGGCAATTGGTCTTGGCAATTGTAGTTGATAGGATATGGAATAAGGTGTACCGCAAAAGATACGGTAACGCTTGAAATGTCTACTTTTTTTTACACAGTGATCACCACTTATCAAGGCCCGGAAGCCACTCAGGGATAAGGGTTATTGCAAGTACATTACGTTAGTGTGGATATTTGATCAAGTGTTTACTTAAGGGGGCGGTTCATTAGGAATTTGTTAACGTTGGACTTGAAGACATCCAAGTTGTAGTCCGGTTGGAAGCTGGCAGACAGAACAGAGTTCCACAGGCGTGCAGTTCTAATACAGAAGCTTTGTTCATGGAATCCGCGTTTTGATTTAGGCACAGATATAGAATGGGAGAAATTTTTCACAGTGGATTCAGCTAGACGGGTGTTTTTCGTGAAAGATTTCAGACGAGCGCCTACCATGGAAATAACGATAAAACAAGGATAGGTTCGCAACGTCTCTTCTGTGGGAGAGATGTTGCAGGGTAGAGAAAAGGGCATCCCCCACTAAGCCACGAAGTCTATTTGTACTCTGTCAAGGCATGATAGGCTGTTTTTAGCAGCCCCTGCCCAGATATGGCAACAGTATTCAATTCTTGGACGTACTTGGCTTTTTTATAGATAGAGAATTGCATCAGTAGTGAGATATCTTCTGGAGCGGTAGAAGGATCCCACCATCTTTCCAGCGACCTTGGCAACAGACTTGATGTACGTGTTCCATTTCAGATCAGGAGTAAAGGTCAAACCCAGAAGCTTGTCAAAACACGGGGCCTCACCCAGACAGGAGCTATCCATCACAATTGATGCCAGCTGGGGATCAGAGCGTTGATGATGTAAGGATAGGAGTTTGGTTTTGAATGCATTAAAGGTAACTAGCCACATCTTCCCCCACTGAACCACGCGCTCGAGATCAGAGGAGAGAGAATCAGAGAGAACTTTGTCATTTACAGCCTTTGATGTGTTGCCGTGGATAGTCGTGTCATCAGCATAGATGTCAACGAATGATTTAAGTATGTGTTTAGGGAGGTCATTGATGTAGATGAGGAAGAAAGTTAGCCCCAGGATTGACCCTTGAGGAACTGCAGCGTTTATATTGCAGGCCTCTGATTTTTGTCCATCTACCACTACTCTTATGAGCCTATCGGTGAGAAATAATTTAATGATTGAGAAAACATTTCCAGTTATACCGTAGCTGGAAATCTTGTGAAGTAGACCCTTATGCCATACCTTGTCGAAGGCCTTGGATATGTCAAGAGCAATTGCCCTAGAAAGGAAGAGTTTGTCTAGAGATTCACTAATCCTTTGTGATATAACCGTCAGCACATCTGCGGTAGATCTTGCAGAGCGGAAATCATAGTGTGTGTCACTAAGAAGGTTGTTCCTGCTGAGGTGGTTGACTATTTCTATTTAATATGGATTCCAGCAACTTACTCATAACACACAGGCGACTTATTGGTCTGTACTGAGAGGGAGCTGACTTATCACCTGAATTCTTAAATACAGGGCAGACTGAAGAGGTCTTCCAGGGAGTCGGAAGTACTTCTTCTTAAGGCAGCGCTTAAATAGTTTCGTAAGTATGGGAGCAAGTTCATGTTGAAGCTTTTTTAACACTATAATTGGGATGCCATCAGGGCCAGTTGCTTTACTGGAATCAAGGTTCTTGATTAGCTTGACGACCTCATGCACGGATATTATAATATTATTAAATGATTTCTCTCTGATAATTTTTTTTTAATGGAGAGAAATCAGGAGCTCACGGTATTAATGCTAGTGTGCATAAGGGTTCCATTCTGTTTCAACACTCTTCATGGTCTTAATCAATGTTCCTCAAAATTACATACTATGATCATTTGTAGACATTTATGCTGACGTCTTACCATATACGGAAACACTTAAACATACATTAATGACCAAGGTCTGTCTGAAGATTCACATACTTTACCGCTGTAAATTGGCCCACAATATATTGCAGTCTACATTGCACTGTAGAGAACTCACTGTTGATTTAACAATATTTTTTTTTACATATAATGGCTTCAATTACATTCTGAAATTATAAAGCCAGTACCATGCTTAAATTCTTCTCTAGACAGAAACGTTCATCTTGAACGCACCCTGGACATATAAAAAAACCGCTTCTACGATGATAATGAGTTGCATTTTTATATGTAATGAACTAGTCTAATATCATGGTGCAATTGTTTTTTAAACGGAAACATTCTTGTCGAATATGCTTTTTGTCATATGAAAGAGCCTACTGTTGATTCTATATCTCAGGTCCTTCGGCTTGTGTGGTAACAAAACTTCTCAAATTCACTTGTGATGCTCGATTGTGTAAGGTTTAAACTTTCGTCAAAGCCGCCTGCTCCTTATTATGTCTATAATTGATTTACTCTCAACATTACTTCGATTACCTATGATCAGTACATATCGGAGACATTCCGATACACAACCTATCTAACAACACTGCTAGCACATGAAGTATCGTCGCGTAAGATTAAAAATAATCAGTAGTTTTGGATTCTGAATCCCTCTCCTCTAATCTTGAGCACGTGGTGCCATGAGGTTTTGCTGATTAATTTGAATGCATCTAAAATTAGTTTTCAAAATTCTAAACGCCGTCTGACATCAGTTGAAATAAATCGCTCTTTGTCTTGGGAAGACTTCATGTTCTGACAAATTATAAGACAATATAATACGGTTTCTTTCTTTTTCCGAAGTGACAAATTCGATCCGTATAATAGGTATGATTACGGATAGTCTTACTATAGTACTATCGTTTCCCGTGGAGAGTTTCTTGGTTGAGGAACGTCCTGGGAACGCAGCCAACTTCTCGGGAAATAAACGATTTCTCAACATTAAAGACATGGTCCCACGATAATGTGAAGATGGGTCAGCCATCAGGGGCTGAGTATCAAGAGGAAACGCATACCTGAGATGTAGGCTGTAAGTGTGTGGCTTCTTCATTTTCTCAAAATCACTCTAGTGGCATTCTGGATGGGATCTTCTTCTGTCATCTTTAGGACTGCCTGATTCCACTTAGGACATATATGATAGACACACAAAAAACACAACACGGCACAATTGCAATATATATTAAATATAATTAACTATTTTATTTTATAAAATCAATATACATTACAATATTTTTTACATAGAATTTGCAATTGCTTTTCACCGTTACTAAAACTAACTACTCTTAACTAGTGTTGGGGGGAAGGATGCCCTCCTCTCGTTTAAAGAAAGGGAATATACGCATGCTTACCCTATGATGTCCAGGCGAAAAGAGGTAGATATAAGAAAGGGAATTATGGGGCTGAATTTCTGCGTATTCCTCCGCCTACAGCCAAATCATCACCTGGCTATAAAGGGGGAGGTTCTTAAGCAATCACCACAACCGTGGCGCTCAGATATAGTGCAACATCCCTCCCTGTGCACTCTGAAATTTATGAGTATTCATACATTTCAGAAGTCCCTAAGTTACCGATATGGTGCGACAACCGGCCGTAAGAAATCAATGTCCTCATTCCCTTCGTTCTGTCAGGAACTCATGAAGCAATTTCTTTTTTTTTTTCGCCAGGCCTCTGGTCGGTTTCCATAGTGCTTCAAATATCAGGGAGGGTAATCATCCTCACTCTCCATCGAGGCAGAGAAAAAATGATGAAGGAATTTCAACCTCCTAGCATAACATAACTTAAACCCACAGGTCCTCATGAGTTCAGTTACTGGATTTACGCTCTCTTCGTCAACCAGTATTTTTGTATATTAACCAAGCCGGAGTTTACGTGATTTCATCGCGCCGACTTATTCATATTTATATTTATTCTGCATAAACTTATCAGTTGGTTTATTACAATGAACCTGAGTTACGTGACGTACCACGATTTTGATGATCACGCTAGTTAATGCATCAATTTAATTGAAAAATTCATAAAAGAACATCTACTACTACTGAGTTTATTGCTCGCTTCGGCAACCAGTTTAGTTTATTTTTAATAAGTCGGGGTTACGTGAGCTAATCACGTCATCATATTGATTTAGTTGAACCTCGGTCTTCACAGGTCCTGATCCGATTTAATTCTGTTAGAGCAAGGAGTCTGCCGCCGAACGACGAATAGAACCATCAACAACGGAATATGTATTAATTGTTTAGTTTTTTCTCTAATTACAAAAATATTATTCAGGGATTAATTTACAAAGGGCACTCATCCTTCATGAGTTAGAATACCCGATAAGGACAAAAAATCACCAAATAAACGATTAAGAAACCTGAATATACATTAAACCAATGAAATAGGGTGATCACATTTTTTTCTTAAATAAAACATTTGGAAAAATTATTTCAGAGCACTTCGGTCATAATCAGAATTTTTGCACAATGCAAACGCATTTCAAGTTCTTTCATTCATAATTAAATTTTTCCCAAATTTTAGGGTACATTTGAAAAGTATTTTTTAAAACAACTTTCTTCATAAAAGATCATTAAAATTCTATTTTACAATTTTAAGTATTATGGTTCATCGTTAAAAGTAATTTTACTTCCCAAAGGACCATCTAAAACTCCGAATTAAATTTAGCTTACTTCTTTTCAAGGTAATTCATTTATTATTAAAACAATCTTCCTAAAAGATCATAGAAAATTCATTTTGAATCAATTTACCCTTCACAATGAACTTCAGAGACATCCCAAGTTTTCTTTCATTTCGTAATTAGTGTTTTTAAAATTCAGTGTACATTTAAGGATATGTAATTTATTCTTAAAAATAATTTCTTCTAATAGACCATTATCAAGGTCATTTCGAATTTAGAAATCTTTCACGTTAATTATTTTTTTAAAGTAATTAGTTTACCTTCAATTATTAATTTGCTCGAATAATTCTTCCTTAGTCATTTTAAGAATTCAGGAATTTTTTTTCGTTAGCCAAATAATTTTTCTTTAGAAATTATTAAAAAATCAGAGAATATTCGAAATTTAATAGCATACTTTTTCTTAAAAAAACAAAAAACAACATGAAAATTTCAGAGAGCCCCTCAAGTTTCCTTTTCTTTCAAAATTATAAAAAAAATTCACGTACGGTGGTTTCGGACCACGACAATGCTTACGCAATGATCACTACCAAAATGTCGTCCACAACCTTGGAAATCAGTCACTCTAGCCATCAAAAAGATATATATATATATATATATATGGAGCCAGAGAGAGAGAGAGAGAGAGGAGAGAGAGGAGAGAGAGAGAGGGTGAGGAGGAAGCGAGTGTTTCATTACAACCCCATTACAACCCTCCCACATTACTCAAAGCACCATAACATCACACATTGGCGGGGCCTACACTGTGCGCGCTTGTTTTAAAATTATTATTGACCGCTGAGACATTATAATAACGAGTTTAAAAAATAACTAAATAGAAAAAAATTTTATTTTGATTAATTTTGTAAAAGGTGCTTACACACGAGATATTCATATTATCTAATCCAAATTTTTACCAATACATTTTTCTTTTTTTCTCTTTTAAACAGACAAAAACAATTAAAACATCTGCTTATAGTGAAAAAAAACTATTATCAAGTGAAAAAGTCCAATTATTTTTCAGCACTTATCGCAACCTAACCTGAAAAAGGACATATATAAAGCTAGAATCAATTATTCAAATCTTAATTGAATAAGTCAGTAACATTTTTCAACGTTCTAACATTTGAAAAGTCAAAAACAATTAACAAAAGTCCTATATTTTTTTCAAACTGAAATAAAGACTAAATTAAAATGTTAGGTAATCTTCTTCTCCCTCTTTTAAATTTATATTTGAAGCATTGTGTTTAAAGTATTTTTTCTTTTTTACATGGAATAGAAACAATACACTCCAATATATATATATATATATATATACGTATATATATATATATATATATATATATATATATATATATATATATATATATCTTGAGAGAGATATCTGTCTCTCGATTTACTAGAGAGACTTTATTTGTCTCCGTTTTTTTTTCATAAAGAGACACAGTTACTTAAACTAACTACCCTTAATTAATGTTGAGGAGGATGAAGGGTTGCGAATCTCCTCTCGTTTAGAGAAAGGGAAAATAAAGCGTGCTTACCCCATGCTGTCCGGAACAAAAGCGGTCGATAGAGGAAAGGCGATTATGGGGCTGCATTTCCGTGTATTTCACCGCCTAGGACCCACTCACTAAATGCAGGGAGAGGTGCATAAGCAACCACCGCAACCAAGTAACTCTCCCCGGGAATCGATAGTGTTACATATTGCTTTTACTCCTTATATGTTCGTCATACAGCCTAAAGTAAACAAGTTCGTTATGAGCCGTCCCTTACGTAATACAATTTACAAAATTTCCATTACTCATCATTACTACGATACTGTATAAACGACTACTATACACTCATTATATATTATACCCGGGTGGATTCCGGGTCTTCATAAATGGTAATTCTTTTGTAAAAATATTTATGTTTTCTTGTATACTGACACTTTGTTTCGCACTTTATATATATATAGATGAGATAACTTAAACGCCCAAATATATAGAGGATTTATGTTTTATTATTGCCCTGTAAAGGTCTTACGTCATTAATAACGTAAGCTACTGAAGGAAATTTTGTTTACAAAACATAATTATCAGTAGATGAAACTGAAGTCACAATGCGATCCTATTGAATTATTATAAATTAGGCGCCCTTAAATAATTCATCAATCATACCGTATGTAAAATCAATGATAAGCTGATTGCTCGGATTAATTCGTATTAAGGTGACGAGGCACAGATCGACATCGTTAAATGACATGTATACAGCAAGGGATTTTCTGAGAGACCATTTTGCATGTTGAGAGTATATCAATTATAAACATATATATTACGGTTTCTTCTCTTTTTTCCAAGTGACAATTTCGAATCCGAATAATATGTATGATTCAAGATAGTTTTTGTAATATTCATATTTATTCAAGTATTTATCAAATTATGATAATAGTTGAATCGCCCTATACTCTAGAGCCAAAACGGAAGAGGCATTGCACAAAACAAAGAGATATTATAAAAAGGCTGACAGGGAAGCCACCAGGGATCTCATCAGAGACGCCACAATGCGAAATATCTTTTCACTTTCTGTTGAACAGTGCGTAAAAGACAGCATTGAACGGTTCAAAACAGCAATCGAAACACATGTTCCCACGCAGAAATTTTATAGCAAGCCCCACTCTCCCCAATGGTGTACTTCTACTTGTTCTACTGCCATCGCGCAAAGGCAGCATGCATACGATGATTTAACCGACATAAGTCCAATTCAAACAGACAGAATTATATAGAAGCCAAAAATAACTGTAAGAAAGAAATAGCGACAGCTAAGAGAGAATTTACTGAAACCACCAAAAAACGCATCGACGCACAGAAATTAGGAACCCGTGATTTCTGGAAATCTACAACAGTGTAGTAAATAATGGGCAATCAACAATTCCCTCACTATCCAACAATCATAAGGTTGTTTGCTCAGCAACCGAGAAGGCTACCATGCTTGCCAGTCAGTTTGCCTCCAACTCTACGCTGGACTCTGGTAATCACCCTCTCCCTTTCCTTTGCGAACAGACGCCACACTAAACGATCTGAAAATCACCCCTTCTCAGGTGCATGCTATCATAAAAATGTTGACACTTCAAAAGTATGTGGACCTGATATCATCTCGGCTGTGCTATTAAAAAAATGCTCCGCCGAAGTACACTTTACAACACATGCCTTAATGAGTCTTGCTTTCCCGCCTGCTGGAAAACTGCTTCTGTGTTACAAGTTTTCAAGAATTCTGGAAAGGAACTGACCCAGTAAATTATCACCCCATTAGCCTCCTCCCACTTTTCGCCAAATTATTTGAGTCCATAATTAACCGAGCTCTAGTCAAACACCCTACAGATGCTAAACTCAGACAGACTAACAATATGGACTTAGGCAAGCCCGTTACATAGCAGACATTCTAACTGTAATCTCTGAGGGTATATAACATTCACTGGACAAAGCGGGGGAGGGTTGAGCGGTATCTCTAGATATATCTAAGGCTTTTGACAGGGTATGGTACTAAGGTCTTCTCAGGAAAATTAGATCATACGGTTTCACTTTAATAATACTTACCATACTTAAATCATTCTTAGATATGAGAAAAATCCAGGTTGTCCTCGATGGTCGTACATCTAAACAATGTGATATAAATGCGAGAGTGCCTCAGCGATCTATCCTTGGACCTCTATTATTCCTAATATTCATAAATGACCTTCCTGATGAAATTTTCTGTGAGATGGGTATATATACTGATTACACCACGCTCTATAAGAGACACGACAGGAAAACAAATAAACATATATCTAAAGAAATGGCAGAAACACTAGAGGATGACCGCCGATCTGTAGTTAAATGAGGGCAACAATGGATGGCCACATTCAATGCTGCCAAAACTAACCTTTTTCCTTCAATAACTTCAAGAAACCTTCTCTAGCTCCAATAGTAATGGCCAAAGAATATCTGAAAGTACATCTTTTAAACTTCTCGGCCGAACGTCTATAGGAAACATGAGTTGGAACAATTACATTGAGAGCATTGCCAGGACCGCTGCGAGAAATCGTGCTAAAAACTACTAACGCCTGAAAGTATCCTAGAAAGGTAGGCTCTCTGTACTGTGCTAGAAAACTACTACACCCGAAAGTATCCTGTACCTCTATAAGGCCACCATGCGCCATGTATTTTTGTCATATTTGGGCTGTTCATAGTCAAGGTTCTTAAGAGAGCCGCCAACCTAATAGATCGTGAACTGTCATCTAAGCTTCAGCCTCTGTCCCATCGACGAAATTTAGCATCCCTCTGCCTGTTCTACAAGTATTTTAACAATGAATGCTCCGACGTAAGTACTCCCGACAAACCCGACAAGTAGCAAAATCGCACCTCTTAACAGTTGAGATACCTAAATGTAAGAGAGTATTCTACTCCAGTAGTTTCTTCCCCAGAACCGCTAGAATTTGGAATTCCATTTCAGGTTCCTGCTTCTCCGACTATACATACATGCAGAAGCTCAAATGTTACGTGAACCGACATCTCGCTGCCCAACTCCCCATATATTACCCCTGCCATTGATAGTAGCCCTCTACATCAAAGTAGCAATGTGCCTTGTTTGGAGTGAAAATGTAATTAAAAAATATGCCATATACCTAAGTTTTTCTGCATTTTCAATGTTAAAATAGTAAATCAAAATTTCCATTAAGTCGTTGAATCCATATCAAAACACTATAGATTGAAATTGTATTAGTAGTTCGTGGCATTCAACAGCATCTATTTATACATGGACTATTAATCTTTCATTTTTCAATGAAGTTATGCTTTATCAAATTATAATTGTCTTTTTATGCGAATAAAAATCATAGGTACTTGACCGATTTCTGTTCTTGTGACTATTTAGACACACACACACACACACACACACATATATATATACATATATATATATATATATATATATATATATATATATATGCTAGCATTTCAAACCGGCGTATCCCAGGTGTTTGAAGGTCTATGTTGAGCAAAAAAAAAAAATAATAATAAAGTGGTAGTAGTAAGGCAGGTTCGAACCCGTAACGCGAAGGAGGAAAATAACGCGAAAAACCTGACGTCTTTGCTGTTACAACCACCGGCAAAGCGGAAGTGACGTAGGTTTAAAAAAGGCTAGACCATCGAAATAAGGGAATGGCTTTCGAAAATATCGAGGAAAAAAGCGACCCTTTCCCGTTAAATACTGTCCAGTTGAGGGTAAAGAAATTAATGTTTTTAGCCAATTTTCCGGTATGTGTCGTCTGAAGGGTCGAGCTTCAAAACGACTCTGGTCTTGGTAAAATCCGTCGCCTCGGTCGAAAGTTTTAGGTAGACATACAAACATACATACATTTATATATTGGTAACTAAAAGATTTCGACCATAACCGACTAAAAAGCTTGCACTATCTCTGAATACCCTTTATGTTAAATTTCAAATGTTTAGACCAGAAATAATCTGAGTAATTTAATAGAGACCGCAGAGGTGATTTTTTTTTATTAATAGTGACCCTTATTATGACCCCTTAACATTTATTGTTTTTGGCTCAACTCAAGTTTTTAAGTTAGATCCATGTCTAAGGAACCTATGTCTAAAATTTCAAGTGTTTATACCAAAAATTGGCGGAGGAGTTTGGTAGAGTTCTCAAAGGTCAAATCGTAAAACTTTGACACTTTAACAGCCAAATTTCTGGCCGAAAACTGATTTTAAAGATTCTCCCGAATCTCAGTACCCTGTATATCACATTTCCAGTCTGTAGATTGAAAATGTTATTGCTTAGGGAAATGAACACAGACGCACAGACAGACAAACACTTTCAATTTTATAGATATACTAGCACTTCAGCCCGGCGTTTCCCGGGTGTTTTGATGTGTCTGTTGAGCAAAAAATAAGTGGACGTAGGAAGGCAGGCTCGAATCCGTACTGCGAAGGAGGAAAAACGGGGAAAACCCTGACGGCTTTGCTGTTACGACCTCCAGCAAACCGGTAGTGACTTATGTTAAAATTAAAGCTAGACAATCGAAAGTAGATGATCACTTTAACAAATATCGGCGAAAAAAAGACGCCTCCTGTAGAAAAGAGCCCAGTTTAAGGTGAAGATATTAATATTTCAACATTTTTTTTCGATATCGTCTGAAAGGTCGAACATAAAAACGATACTGATCTTGGTAAAGTCCGTCGCCTCTGTCGAATTTTTTAGGAATACATACATACATACATACATACATATATACATACATACATATATGCATTTATATATTGGTAACTAAAAATTCTCGACCCAAACTGATTAAAAAGCTTGCCCTGCCTCTGAATACCCTTTATCTCAAATTTCAGATGTTTAGAACAGAAATTGTCTGAATAATTTGGTAGAGACTGCAGAGGTCAATGTTTTGAAAACTTTGACCCCTATTATGACCTGAACATTTATTGTTATGGGCTCAAATCAAGTTATTAAGTTAGATCCATGTCCAAGGGACCTATATCTACAATTTAAAGTGTTTAGACTCAAAATTCGAGTCTATAGACTCACATATTCTATATTCACAGAGTTATTGCGTAGGGAAATTTACACAAACACATACAGACTCGCAGACAGACAGATACGTTCACTTATATATATATATATATTTATATATATATGTGTGTGTGTGTGTGTGTGTGTGTGTGTGTGTGTGTGTGTGTGTGTGTGTGTGTGTGTGTGTAAATAAAATACTAAAATTTCATAGGATTACAGATTGTATAATACTGCGAAATATCCACCTTGGAGTATCCTTTTCACACAATTATTATAATTTTAATTGTCAATTTATGAGCTTATAAGTAAAATGTATAATTGCCCACATCTATTTTGCGAACAATATTTTCTCTAATGAGATGAGCCATTCATTAAAAATCAAGGGGTTAAAGAAAATCTTTAATAATTATTTTGGGTTAATGAAAAACTTTTACAATTATTAAGGGGTAAAGAGAAACTTGAATAATTGCATAAATTAATTGGTTTTGTTATGTAAAAAGAAACGGTTATTAATGTGTCCGTAGCATCTCTTTTTGTCCATATACACTCTAGAAAAATTAGAAGTCTTTCCTTAAATAGAAAAAAAATGCATAACAATATAATGCTGCAAGAAGAAAACAACTATAGCAGACTCAGCATCGTGTGTTTGTTCCGGCAGCCATATTTCTTCAACATCATCATCGATGTATATGACATAAATCGATCAGATTCAGTTCGAAATATCGTACATATTAAGGTTTTTACTATAAAGATCATCTACTTTCACAAAGCACTTTTTATATTCGAAATGAATACATCTACGAGGGATGAGTTGATGCAGCCACTGGAAACTCATACATGAATCAACCACTGTTCATAAAAAACATAAATAAATATAAATCATTCGCGTCACATAATTATATCTACTATTATATGAACGGGAAATTGTCTGCGTGCATGTGAGATCGTTTCCTATGGAATCCAAACTACTGATTATTTTTAATCTTACGCGACGATACTTCATGTGCTAGCAGTGTTCTTAGATAGGTTGTGTATCGGAATGTCTCCGATAAGTACTGACCATAGGTAATCGAAGTAATGTTGAGAGTAAATCAATTATAGACATAATAAGGAGCAGCCGACTTTGACGAAAGTTTAAACCTTACACAATCCAGCATCACAAGTGAATTTGAGAAGTTTTGTTAGCACACAAGCCGAAGGACCTGAGATATAGAATCAACAGTAGGCTCTTTCATATGACAAAAAGCATATTCGACAAGAATGTTTCCGTTTAAAAAACAATTGCACCATGATATTTGACTAGTTCATTACATATAAAAATGCAACTCATTATCATCGTAGAAGCGGTTTTTTTATATGTCCAGGGTGCGTTCAAGATGAACGTTTCTGTCTAGAGAAGAATTTAAGCATGGTACTGGCTTTATAATTTCAGAATGTAATTGAAGCCATTATATGTAAAAAAAATATTGTTAAATCAACAGTGAGTTCTCTACAGTGCAATGTAGACTGCAATATATTGTGGGTCAATTTACAGCGGGAAAGTATGTGAATCTTCCTCCCAGTGTACCGCGATCGGCCCCCAAATAAAGCATGCAATCAATGGTCTATTTTGCCGATTTCGATGAAAATAAACATATAGAATCGTGAAACATTCGTTGATCAATATTTCAATCACGGACAATGTGGAGTATTCCTGATAGTTGAAAAATAGTTGTGTTTTTTTTTTGTAGTTTACAAACGAAACTATTTGAAGTGAGATGTATGCGCCAAGACAGATAATGTAACTATAAATAATTAAATCACCAATTTAATAGATAATTTTATATATAAGTCTAACTCTCATTAATTAGGCAGGTGGAAGAATCAAGAGCCAGGAAAATACGTCTGAATCCGATCAGATAGAAAGCCAAAGAGTCATATTACCTTATTAACTCAGTATTTTCCATATAGTGTTAACTTGAATGAAGTTTTTTTTTAAGTTATATTATCTGGTTTTCTACTTAATGTAATTTTACATGTAAAATACCGTCTCTACGAGGTGCTTTCAATAAGTTTCCAGCCTTTTTTTGTCTTTGAATTTTTATTGATAGTACACACATGAAACTCCTCTTGGAGGTAATCCCATCCTACTGCAATGCACTTCTGGAACGACCCCAGCTGTTTCCCTATGTGGTACCACCTCAAGTACCATCATCACAGCCTTTTACATCTCCTCAATTGTCCTCATAACGACAATCTCTAATGTTTTCTTGAGCTAAGGGAAAAACAAAAACTCACAGGAAGAATCGTCTGGATTATAGGGAGAGTAAGAAACTTTATAGCTACGTTTAGCTTGATTAGTACAAAAATGGGTAACAAATCCGAAACGTCTATTATATCTCAACTTATCTCATCCATTTTTCAGTTGTCTCACTTTAACTGGAGTCTGGCAGCGCCGGCTGAGGGGATACGCGGTTGAAAGTGTACAACCGTTGCTTCACACTTACATACACAGTCTCCATTAAAAGAGATATACAGTGTCTCTCAAAACTGAACAGAACTATAAATATAGAAGGCCCAAGTTTTGTGGGAAGTAAATAAAGAATTATCTATTTGTATTCCATAGATTCTTACGACTGTTGTTCTCATCTTACGTTTTATTTTCACAGCGTATAGGTCGACGTCACATCCGACTTTTTTCCAGGTGTATTTTCTTGAACTTGAGAATGTTTCTGTCGAACTCGAATGTATTTTTATCGAACTCAAATGTAAGGAATTTTTATTTACGGACTGTGTTTTACTTTCTGCGCAGGTTTAAGCACTTGGTAAATTCAGTTGTAATTTCTGGGGGTTAAAGTTTCAATCATAGGGCCGGTCGACACTCAAAATAAAATTCCAAGTACTTAGGACGTTTACATGATCATGGACGATGAAACTAAAGCATGCCACACCTCTAGATTAAAAAGCGGGTCCGTTGAAAAATCTGTTCAAATGCACGAGTAAGAAAAAATGCCTATGTTTGACAATATCCACCTAGAAAATGTCAGTTGTTATATCATCTGAAATTTTTGTCCAAAAAAAAAGTCAAGATGAGAACAATAGTCTTAAGAATCCGAATAATACGAATAATAAATCCTCATCACAAAAACGTATGTTTACAAGTCCATAGACGTCATGTTTTTTTATGAAAATAGTTTCCAATTTGGTAAAATTAGGTCAGCCATAAGGAAATACAATTTCTTTAATTGTTAAACTATTAGGTTAAAAGCGAAGATGTGATTACAATTGTTGAGTCTATCTATCGCTGTCTTTCTTTCTTTCTCTTTCCATATCTTTCTATCTTTTGATTTCAGTTCTTTTCCATCTTTTCCTGTAACAATGTAGACAGAATTGTAATCCGAATAAAATAAAAACGATGTGGAAGTATTTTTTTCACATGGATTTAAAGGAGACAAGGATCTACTTACAAATAAATTGAATGAACAACTCAACGTTAACTCCAAAACAAAAAGAAATATGGCCAACCTGACAAGATGTCTATCGATCAGTGGAAATAAACCTCTGAGAAACCTCTTACCAATGATAAAACTGTAGTACATTTTTAAGCATCAATTGAAGGCCAAGATAAGATGTGACATAAAGAGAATATATACCAAGGTTTTTGAAAACAGTGTATAGAAATTACGAGCGTGTGTGTAAAAGAGACGTCAATCATGATTACGCATTCCCCTCCTGAGGATAACGCACGCAATTTCTGATCTGGTCGGACTTCAGCCCTTTTGATAAGGTTCTGGCCGCTTAACTCGTCCAGTGAATGCATTTCGTTGCCAATAGAAAACCTCCAATATGCCTACTGTTCATTTTATTGTTTTTCTTGTGGTCCCTAGTCTCTTTTAAATTATATTGATCTTAAAAGAGCATTCTTCTTTCCACCTCTTTTTTCTCCCGTGTAGTCCCACTTTGAAATTGGCTTGCTTTTTACATTCGATCAAAACTGGAAATGGGGGGATCTATTATTTAAAACGAGTAGGGAAAATTATAAAAAAACACATTTTATTATCTTTTTTATCTTCACTGCACGCTCCTCGCCACTGAAATTATTGTGCATCGTCTTATTCATTTATTTTAACTTTATATTTCAGCCGTTTTCATTATCGTTAGTCGTTGTATTTTTGTATCCTTTCCTTTGATTCCAATTTCTCCCGTTCTTATTTCAAAGTTTTTCGGAAGTGTCCCTAGTGCTCCTACTATTACAGGCATTATTTTTATTTTCTGCATCATCCAAATATCTTTTAACTCACTGGCTATCTCCGTATTTCTCCATTTCTCCTTTTCTTTCTTTGTTGGCAGCTGGTACAGTAAAATCTACGATTTGACATGATTTTTCGCTTTTGTTAATTATTACATCTGGTCTTCTTGCTTGAAGAGTTTATGCGTCTGTATGTCCAAGCCCCATAAGATTTTTGTTGTTCTCATTTTCGAGTACTGTTGCAGGTTTATGCTTGTACCATTTGTATGTACGTTCAAAATGTAGCGGTTTGCGCAATCCCCAGTTCACTGCTCCCATCTTGTTCGGGCCTGTTTTTGCATTCCTTTTGGGCTAGTTGGCTCCATTCACTTACTCTATGGTTTATCGTTTCGTCTCTTTGTGCACAGAATCTGCATTTTCTGTTTTCTTGTGTTTTATCAATATTTGCTTTGATATAGTTGTTTTTTATCGAATTATCTTGTGCTGCAGTTATTAGAGATTCAGTTTCTCGGTTTATATGCTATTTTCGCATCCATGTCCAGGTGTTTTCTTTTGTCATTCTAATGAATCTTCCGTGGAGTTGTTGAGCTTCCCATTTTTCTTTTCTCGTTTTGTCATTTGTCTCTCTTTTTTCTGTTTTGTTGTTTTTTTTTTAGTGTCTCTCGCTGCCATAATCATCCTTACAGTATTTTGCATTGTGTATTTTTCTAGTTCTTTTTGTGTCGTTCACACAGTCTTCTCTCAGGTCAATCCTCTGCCGCTGTCTTTCCTTTTCACCTAGAGTCTGTCAATATCGTTCTTTGTCGTGCATTGTAGTGCATTATTTTTTACATGGAGGTCATCACTTATCAAAACCCGGAAACCACTCGGGATAAGGGTTATTGTGTGGACAATTATCAATGGGATAATATATTAATAATAATTGGTATCGGAGATTTGATAAAGTGTCTTACTTAAGGGGGCGATTAATCAGGATTTTTTAAAATTATGTTGGACTTGAAGACATTCAAGTTGTAGTCTTCATGGAAACAGACAAACGGAAGAACATTCCACGGGCTTGCACTTCTTTGATTTAGGCACAGACAAAGAGTGGGGGAAATTACTGACAGTGGTTTTATACATGGTCATGAGTTTCCTAGTCTTCTGGTCGAGCTGTCTCGGTTCTTTCTTTGTCCACCCTATAAACGGTTCAGAGTAACTTACTAGTTATACTGCCCATGTGTGTATACCTTTTATTAGGTTTCTGCTATACAATTTTGTTTCCAAGAGGGGTCTTGTTCTTCTGAGGTATTTCTTTCCAATTCTCTCTTTCATTTATGTTGTTTTGACCGTGTCCTCTTCCAGAATTCCAAAGTTTTATAGTCGTCTTGTTCCCCTAGTGCTCTCATCTACGTTTTGTTGGGTAGTTCCATGCCTTCTGTCGTTTCCAGTTTTCCTTTATTATAACTAGTTTGCGCACTTTGCAAATTCCATTTGGATATCTTGGCTAAATATCCTGGTAGTGTTAGTTAGTGTCTATAACTCCTTTTCGGTCTTTGCAACAAATTTCAAATCGTCCATGTACATCAGATGGTTAATATTTTTCTGTATTCGAGAACTTGTATCCGGCTTGGCACTTTCTCAGACTATTATTCAGAGGAATCATGGCTTAGATGCACAGTAATGGTGATAGTGAGTTTCCTTGGAAGATGCCTCTTTGTATGTTAATCCCGCCCCCACACTGTAGAGATCCCTAGATGTAAAAGATTTTTCTACTCCAGTAGTTTCTTCCCCAGAACTGCTAGACTTTGGAATTCAATTCCAGGTCACTGCTTCCCCAACTGTACTGACATGCATAAGTTCAAGTGCAACGTGAACCAACATCTCGCTGCGCAAATCCCCACATAGTACCCCAGTAGATGTTTCCCCTGATAGTAGCCCCCTACACCAAAGTCGCAATGTGCCTTGTTTGGGGTGAAAATGTAATAAAAAAAAAATTCCATTACGTGTTGTTAGTCAGCTGTCAATTCCAGTCTCCATGTTTTAATTGCATTTTCTATTACGTTGATAATCCCGCTTCTTATGTTATACATTTTTAGGCATTCTATTATGCATGCATGGAAGATGCTGTCGTACGCTTTTTAGTAGTTGATCCATGCCATGGCTAAATTCTTTCTCCTCCTTTTTACCTTCATTAGGATCTTTTAATCTATATATAGCAGCTCATGTGCTCCTCTTTTCCCTTTTTGGCAACCTTTCTGTTCCTCGGGTTTTTTTTTTTGTGAATGGAAGATTTGTTCTCTCAGTTGTACTGTCAATATTTTCCACATAGTGGGTAAGCACGTGATCGGCCTATAGTTGCTGGGGACAGTTCCTTTCTCTTTATCCTTCTGTAGTTGTGTAGTTCTACGTTTGTCATCCAATCTGCCACGCTTGCTTTCTGTATACATCTTCTCAGGTTTTGGACTAACCTTTAGTGTAAGGTTGTGGATTGTTTTAACGAGTACGCGTGTATCCCGTCGTGCCCTGGTGCTCTCCAGTAAGGCATTTTTCCTATGGTTTTATTTTGGGCTTCCTTGCTGATTTCATTCACTGTTCCTTCTTCTATTTGTTGTAATGTTTCCTTCATGTCTTTAAGCCATTCGGAATTTCTATTGTGATTACATCGTTAGTATAATCATTAGCAGTAGTAGTATTAGTAGTAGTATATTTATTGAGTATCATATCACTTTTGACATGCAGTTGCTTTTCTTTCACGTTTTTAATTTTTGTCTTAATATTGTTTTTCCAGTGTATTTATTTTTATGAGATCTTCTAAAGCCTAAAAAATCTTCTCAGGTTAATTATACTTCTGAGATTTAATAAAGTTTTGAAAAGAAACATGAACATTTTTCTTAACATAAGTTCGCTTTTATACTGCTTTACTGTTCCCTAAATTTACAGCTAAAATAATCAGTTCGCTCTTTTAATTTGACATATTTCCTCGAATATTTCGAACCACAATTGATCTAGTACGGAAACATAAGGTGGACATTTTTAATTATCGTGGTTTTCTTAAACGATTGTATGTTTACTGTTAATCTTCTAACAGATCCCCCTACATTTTATGTCGTCAACAACACAGAATAACACATAGGCACACAGACACACACCCGCACGCGTTGCCAGAGATTGAATGGTTATCAGCGTATATTTCACAGCCGCATATTTCATTGTCATCAAAATTGGTGAATTATTTAATCAAATTGCCTCATCGAGTTAGGGATCTATCGCCGTACGTATTTACAATGCCTCCACACAGGACAGAGATAGACACCAGGGTCGTTTTTTAACGTGGAGAAAAGGTACAAAAATAAAATTTGTCTCAGTCGTGAAGGATTTCTCCTCCACTGAAAGAGAACGAGAAATGGAAGTGCCGCATCTGAAGAACAGATACTACACTTTGATCTTGGCCAATTGTAGCTACATTGCAGTTTGCGTTACATTGTAGAAGCCATATGGTTGATTTCATTAGATTATCTATAATATAAACCCCACCTGTTTAAATGTATGTATCAATATTTTTTCATTTTTTCTTATCATTTTGTTTAAGCCAGGGATGGGGCATGCTACCAGGTGCCAAACATACACCTGCTATTTTAGACACTCCAACCGAGAGATCTTTTTAAGATTCTAACCGTCGCTTTAAGTGCAATTGTTTGAATCTCCTTTGCACTTGGTTTACCTGGTATATTTGTAAAATAGTTTGTAAAATTCTTTTTCATAAGTCCGGTTGCTCCTATAATTACTGGAATGATAGAGATCTTCTTAAGGTTCCAGTTTCTTTTCATGTCATACATAAGACCCTGGTATTTGGTAATCTTTTCCCTCTCAGCTCTGTTTAACCCAGCATCATTCGGGACACTAACTTCCACCAAGGTTGCTTCCTTCTCCTTCTTGTCCCGTATTACAACGTTGGGTTTTATAGCTCCGTTTTCTAGGTACGTGGCTGTAGGGATTGCATAGTCATAGTGGATGGTATATGACTTGTTTCCGACTGTTCTTTCGGGTATATGTTCCCATGACTTCTTGCTGCATTCGATATTTAACTTATTGCAGATCGTCCAGTGGAGATATTTGCATACTTCATTGTGTCGCATTGTATAGTAGCGGTCCCCTAGCAGAACCTTACAGCTAGAAATCAGATGTGTGTTTGTATGTCCTGTCATATGCTACTGGTACCATGTAACGGCGACTAAACTTGTTCCACCAGCAGACTTGTTTGGTGAGGAGGGCGGCTAGTCTTCCTGAAGGATTAAAAACAAGACATTTCAAATGGCGAATGAACCCTTTTTCGGGGTCATTTCAAATGGCGAATGAACCCTTTTTCGGGGTCAGTGTGTATGTGTGTGTTTGTGTGTCTGCATATGTGTGCTGGGGTGGAGAGGGCTCCCGTAAGCCGAGGTGAATTAAACCTTTCTAGAAGCAAATCTCTGATTTAAAAACCCATAAAGCAGTAAAAACCCATAGACCAGTACCCGCATTAAGCTTGTCTGTGGTTTAACTTGTTGCTGGCTATCTTGCTCTTACTTGTTGCTGGATCTCAACATTTTGAACCAAGAGAGAGAGAGAGAGAGAGAGAGAGAGAGAGAGAGAGACTTAACTGTCGTACAAAGCTAAGACTCTGTAACATCATCTGTGTATAGATACTCCGTCAGGCGTTTGTCTATAAAAATTGTCCTGTGGCGATTGAAGTCATTTTGGGCTCATGGACTTACAGGGCCTGCAATCATCGTTTGTATATCTACCTAAAACTTTCGACAAAGCGCAAGGATTTTCACGAGATCGGTATCGCTATGGATGACAAATATCGAAAAAGAAATTGGCTAAAAACATTAAATTTTTCACCTTTAACTGGGCACTTTTCTACAGGGAGGGGTCGCTTTTTTCGCCGATATTTTCGTAAGTCATCCCCTCCGTTCGATTGACTAGCTTTAATTAAAACATTCGCCACTTTGGCGATGGGCGCAACAGCAAATACCTCATGTTCTTTCCCTTTTTCACGGTACGGGTTCGAGTCTGCTGACCTACTACCAGATTTTTTTTCGACTCAACAGACACCTCAAAACACGCAGGCAACATCGGGCACACTTGCTTGTTTTATATATAATGACTTGAATTACAATTTTAAAGTCAAAAGTATTTTTTTTATAGTTTACTTGTGCTTTAAACATAATTATTCATTTCGAACTACACCTTTAATAAATAAAAAAAACACTTTCTGTTACTTTTAAAACCCTGAAAAGTCGCACCAACTCGTACACACTTCCTAATTTGAACATGCGTGTTTTTCAGCTACTGCTGGCGCTCGTCATTTCGTAAGCCAGCCATCCTTCGCTCCTGTTAAACTTTTTCCATGTTCTCATAGGCACTGTGTTACACTACTAATAAACGATCAGAAATATTGTTTCCTTGATATTAAATAACTTTTTAAATAAACCTTAGTAAGCAAAAAATATATGCGATCATCATTGTCTTCGTTACTTGCATTTATCAGCTTTTCTAAATAGTTTTTTTTTATCTAGAGACACATATATAAATAGGCAGATGTTTTTTCAAGGAAACGGAATTACTTTTTTCTCTCTCATGAAAGTCATCGTAATTCCATTCTTGTTAACAACACCTGTTTAAGTAAATGAGTTTTTCTTGAACTATAATCAAGACACAAGCACATACGTACACCTATACACGCGTAGAAACGGAAATACACACGCATCATCTATTTATCTATAAAAGTGAAAATATGTGTGTGAACACTACTCTCAACCTATATACTCAACGAATATTTTATCTAAAAACTTGAAATTTGGCATATATGGTACTCAGACATTTGAAAAATATTTTAATCCTTTTACACCCGGAAAAATGGTTGTGAACGGGAGCAACATTGTAAAATAAGTAATTTGGGGGTCATCGGATTTTTATCTATTTTCTAAATGTTTGACGCTTGCGTATGCGTTAATTAATAACATGACAGCTTCCATTATGTTGAGAATAGTAGGTTTGAAATCACTTTTTAAAGTGCGTTGGCTACTGGCATTATGGTCACCGAACTTGACTCACTGCCTTTAGGCTTAGGTTGCGATGCCGGCTCGACTTTTTATCCTTTAACTTACAAAAAAATTAACTGTCTAGAAAAAAAAAAAAAACATAATACACATTTGTACATATCTGAGTGTCTTTCATTTTTTATTTCATTTTTTAAAGGCAATTAGGCGTTACTTTTAAAACTGGACAACTGCGGGTACATCTGTCAGTGCACATATATATATATATATATATATATATATATATATATATATATATATATAGTCTTGAAAGGTGGTAACCTTTCAATTATATAAAAGAAAATACTTCATTTTTATATCTTTTTCGTATTCGTTGAAAAATTATATAGTCAGTAAATCATTTAATCACCTGCAATCACTGTATCAATTGCTCAATACAATTTACTCTAGTCTTAATATTAATTTAAGGGATCATCTGTTTTCATCCATGAAACATTGTTTCGGCGATTAAAACAAAAAAAAATGTACTAAATTATGGCTCTCGAAAGTTGTTGATCAAACACCACCTCCCTTTATCACGAGGACAAAAATGTTTCAAATATTGAATCTTGTTACCTACTCATGATTAAGTTTGCTCACCTAATCATGCTATAAAAAATTGGCTTGCTTAACTGTGCGATTAATCACTGCCTCCAAATTCAAAATGTATATATATATATATATTAATTTACCAGTGTTGTATTTATAAGATTAAGATTAATCCATTTTCCGAATTATCACCCTCTGCTATTAATAGTACTTTATATATTTACATACTTATTTAGTTATAAAATATAAAACGTTATATATGCATATATATATATATATATATATATATATATATATATATACACTTTTTTTAAATAATACCTTATATATATATATATATATATTGCTAATATAGTTGTGGAGTTTCATATATTTGTGTATTATGGTTAATTTTATTAATATATTAGCGTTAATTTTATACAACTCAAAAGCATCAAGATTACGAACACATGTTTAATCAAATGTTTAATATTTTAGTGTAATCACAACCCCGTTTAATCGCCCTTCTTACTAATCTAGAATCCGGGGGTATAAAATCCATTAATTTTAAGATAGCGCAAGTTATTCTCAGAAAGTCGGGCATAATCGTTCCATAAAACATATATACAAGGCAGGTACTGTATCTATGCTGCATACGAACTATTTTAAAGTCGGAATTGTTTCTTTTAGCAAATATTTTATAAATAAAATTTCCATCCTCAATTTCAAAAGCATCGCAAACAAAAACAAGATAACATCTCTCCTTCTCTCTCCCATTCTCATTCTGTATATATATATATATATATATATATATATATATATATATATATATATGTGTGTGTGTGTGTGTGTGTGTTTGTGTGTGTGTGTGTGAGAGAGAGTTCTATATGGGCATGTGTGTGCGTGTGTGTGTGTGTGGATGGGTGTGTTTGGATAAACCACAAGTGTGGAAATCCTGTATGGAGACTAGGCATTCTTCAGAGTTTTGAAACATGTTTACATCTTCACCAGACACCGAATAATTAAAAGCTTCTATCCTATAAACACTATATGCACTGAATATTCTTATGTAGAGATTTATATTATCACTGGGAAATATATCAATTTTACGCAATTATCAGACTATAAAGTAGTAGTGCGCGTTTTTTTTTTATCCTAAGCTAGAATGTTTCGCTAAAATCCAAATTATCAGTATGGCTAAATAATAACATTGTTTCATTTCTTATTAGTCAGTAGGGGTTCTGGGACTGATTATGAAGGGTTCAATATTTACTTGAATCTACCATATAAAGTATTAACGCTGACGGGAGCATGTGCATTGAGAGCAGTGCTCTATCCAGTAAATTGTTGTATATGACATTTTGCTTACAATATTTTTCCTGTTATATCTGTTTCACAGTGTTTATACGAATTGATTTTGTTATGCAAGATATAATCAGAAATATTGTTCCCTGCGCTTATGTTTCTTGATGAGGTTCAGAAATTTTCAAATAAATTCCATAGAAAATTAATCAAAAATGTCATCGAATGAGAACCAGTTTTATTCGCCGCCTGAAATTCCTCGAAAAGTATGCGAAAAATGTAATCAATGTTTCACCTGTGATGCATACGCATACACCTATTAGGATCGATTTATGCATTTTTTATTTTATGTATTTATGCATTTTTCGTCTTATTTCTTTAATCAACGATATGGTACATAAATAAAGGCAGTGCCCCGTTGAAAGATAACACGCACCGACATATATATGCGCGCACACACGCACACATCTACATCTATATGTACATGTGTATATGTATGTGTGTTCCTAAGCTGATAACGGGAAACGACATTTATATACTTATCATATTGAATAAAAGGAAATCGAATGAAATTACGATAATAAATATAAACATCAAGTCTCATACATAATAATACAAGCAATTTATGTGTGTATATATATATATATGTGTGTGTGTGTGTATGCATATATCTACAAACATATATAACTATGCATATACCTACTGGGTATACTAAAAGTAAAGTTTTAGAATATTTAACTAAAATAAGAGCTCCAAAAACGGGACAGTTCTATTATAACGAGCGATCTTTTATGTTCTAAAATGTATTTTTTTAAATCTTGTCACAACTATTTATATTTAGTCGGGAATTCTATGACACATCCCTATATCTGACGCACGTCCATAACAGTGTTTTCTATCCTAGCCTAACACCGTCAAAATCTACAATATTTTTCTGATGCATTAAGGGTATGGATGCATCAGTTCAGTCATTATGACCATACAATTTGCAATGACCTTTGAACAATTCGAACGGAATAAAAAATAATAGGCGTAAATTTTAAAACGACGTTTGTATATACACATATACAAATGCGTTTGTATGGGTTATTGTATATATATATATACATACATACATACATATATATATATATATATATATATATATATATATATATATATATATATATATATAGTGTTATAATGGAATAAATCAAGAGGAAATCCGGGTATTAGAGCTCAATGTGGTAATCAGAGCAATAAGATAAAAAATATAACACGGAAATTACATAATAATAATAATAGTTAAAAGGTTGAAATAAATTATTGCATCGACAATTATGTAATTTCCGTGTTATATTTTTTATATTATATATATATATATATATATATATATATATATATATATATATATATGGTTGTGTGTGTGTGTGCGGTGTGTTGGTGAGATTTTACTTCAGTATTTATGATCTCATAAATCGATAATTTCCTTTATTAGGCGAACACTTAACTCAGTATGACAGATTAGATGCATATTCCAATATAGAACGGGTATTCCTATCCTCCATTCAAACATTAAGTAAGTAAAGTACAGTAAATGTATTTTCCCAAATATGTTTAATATGTTAAATTGCACTTTTACTTTGGTGTATAATCCTTACTGAGTACTCCGACTAGAATTTATTTGTTCTGGTGGAGTGTCAAAACACGTCACCAGTTTGAACTTGCGTTTATAATTGATTTTACTTTGACCTAGTGTACATATATTCCTTATATTATTTTAATAATATTTTGGTTATTTAAGATTCGACACAAATTATTTTTAAGTATAACATCATAAGAAATATTGATCATAGTAAATATTAAAAGAAAAAAACTGCTCCACTATTATTTACCAGAGTTAATATTAAAACTAACATACGGTAGTATTGCACTTAACGTCTTGAATAGCTATTCTCATTTTGATTGAATATATTTACGAATTGGGATTCCGTCTATAATTTACGTCGTATATGCTTAAGTGTCTTTAGACCTACTTAAAATTAATAAGGTGTCCTTATGTGTGTCTTTCAGTTATTATAAAAGTTTGTACGTAAATAATATATGTGAATTTTAACTGAACATGTTTAGGGTTACCATAGCTTCAACATCTCTTTAAAATATTTAAAAATATGGTGTTTCCCGTATATATATATATATATATATATATATATATATATATATATATATATGAAAATGTATATGTACATACATACGTATCTCTCTCTCTCTCTCTCTCTCTATATATATATATATATATATATATATATATATATACACACACACAATTGTGTATTAAGATATATAATAACGAGTCATAGGGCTTTCATATATATATATATAGAGAGAGATATAGATAGATAGACAGACAGACAGATATATACATATGTATATATATACATATATATATATATATATATATATATATATATATATCCTTTTCATATATATGCCCTATGCTAAAACACATGTTTTTTTTTTAATTTAGTATTAACTCTATACTAATAACTAATAAAAAATACACTAATGTACTTTAAAGGCCAGGCGATAAGGATGAATAAATACAAATAAAAATGTGAATAAAATATTATTTCGGTTGTAATATAAATTCGAATTCTCACATATTTCGTACAGAAATTATAAAAGCATTTTATTTTTTTATAGAACTTTGTTGTTAATAGCGGCAAAACAATTGGCAGTATGAAATGTAGAGCTATAGAAAAGTTACTGAAATTAAGAACTGTTTGTAGCTAGAATGTGCAATGCTTTATTATACAAAACAATCATCAAATATCTATTCAGAGAATTACCCTAATAATCCTTATAATATGAAATACATATATTTATGTGTAGCTTAATTGCAATAAGCATATTTTATAAAACAAGTCATACACATTTATTCATGTCGGTTTGGTTGGTGGGTATTATATATATAAACATATTTTTAACCTTGCCTAAATAGAATAAAAATATCAGTATATAATTTTGCATGTTATATTTTTATTATATCTGGAATAATTTGTGGAATAAATATTCGCTATAAATGTACGTCTGTTTTAGTTGTTTCGCCGGTGATAGAACTTTAAAACGCAGCTCTATAATAAGATCAACCGAATATTAATACAATGGCTCGTAATACATCAATGTCACAGAAGGGATTTCTTTAAATATTTTTTTTTTATTTTAATAAGATTAGACAACGTGTAATAAAACCGTGATGATTATTCTTTCAGTGGAAACGCTTGATTAAAAAATCGATATTATAAAAAAATTGATAAACTTACAAATGTTCACAAATAAATGAAGGGTGTCCTATCTAAAAGTAACCTAATCGATCTAATTATTCTCTTATCAACTTTTTCAGATAAAACGGCTCACTTAAAATAAAATTCCGATCGTTCTAATATTTTTCTTAATGACCAACTTACACCACAAATCTAAATGCAATTCTTGTTCGAACAAAATGGCGCTACATGCCACACGTCATATAGATCAATGACACGAGTTTATAGCATGTTTATGGAAGAGAGGACAATAATCAAAGAGTTATTGCCACCGCGTTGATTTATATTTTTGGGGGGATTTTAAACAAAAAGTGTATTCAATTGTTTCTCACGATCTAGCCCGATTAAAAGAGAACATTACCAAAGCCATCAAGAGAATCATGCGAGAAAGTACGCAGGCAGTATCTGCAGATGTTGTTAAACGTGTCCAGAAATGCATAGATGTCAACAGGGAGCACTTTCAGCATTTTTATAACGCTACAAGTAATTTAAACAATGCTACATGTGATTTAAACAATGTTACATGTGATGTAACCAATGCTACATGTGATTTAACCAATGCTACACGTGATTTAAACAATGTTACATTTGATTTAACCAATGCTACATGTGATTTAAAGAATAATAGAATGTTCCTCCTTTCTTCTACATTTTCTGGGCTATTTTTAAGTGGGCCATCCTCTATTAAGATAAATTGAATACATTTACATATAGATAATTCGTGAATAAGTGTCTTTCCATTAAGCCAAACCCATGTGATATTTATCGTGGTTATTTTCTTATATGTTTTATGAATTCAAAAATTGAATCTTTAAACGAGATAAAATCTACCCATGTCCCCAGAAACTTACAGTAACCGAGAAAACATCTGCTCCAACCTTTGGGACCCGTTTAAAAATCGTTGTTGCATTTGTGTTTACTTTTCCTAAATAATACGATTAAGTGCTATGATGAATTCGACGGTGATTATCATTATTTAGCCAGATCCTTGATATCTATGAATTTGTGATGGATAATCAATATAATGATGCGGGGAAGCGTTAAGTATATTCGAATAAAACATAGTTGCACATGGTTTGATGCGGTTTTCTAGTATATAAGGACAAGTTGTATGTGCGAGCATTCTCCAGCCAGAGAGTTTATCTATCGACCACAAAATTAATAGTTTAGATAATTTCATGCTATGTTTTTCCACGTTGATTGTGTTGCAATGGTGGTTTATGTAGTTTAAGGAGGTTTGACCTCCTAGGCATTGCCTTCTCTGTTTGTCTAGGTGAATCAAAAATGGTTCAATGAGAAAATAGGGCGATATTATAGTATGTTTATTTGTACATGTGTATTGTTAATCGGCCAAGAAATATCTAGTGGAGAACACTGAGGGGCTGCAAAAACACCTTTTGCAAGGCAGAAGTGTCCCTCCGCTTATCCTTTGATTTTTCAACCCCTCATTCCAACTTTAGTTTCATATTCATCGATGTGGCAGAACAATAAATAATTCCTTTTGTATGAATAAATAAATACAGTCCAGGTTTGCCACGAAAACTGTTTTCTAAAATCTGAATAAATAGAGGAGTCGAGGGCGATGTTAGAACAACTAAACGTTACACACACGCACACACGCCCAAACACAGTGCGCGTGTGGCAGGGGGAGGGCTAATGTTGCACGTGCGCATTTCCGAGTTGGAGATGCGTGTGTGTGCGTGTTGCCGTCGTAAGCGTATTTGAGATATAAAATAAATGAAGGGGTTAAAAGCCGAAACGATGTGTGCAGCCTGTGTTTATAGGAAAGAATCACATTTTTTCGTCTTTTTAGCATCCGTCTCACCCTCAAGGTATATTAATTTAGATATTAAGGTATGTAAAGATGACGGGAGACAAGAATAGGTCGAATCGATAAGTAAACATAGACATTGTCGACGATATGCTCACATAAATAAGGGTAAGCGCACGGGTAAATTATTACAGAATGCTATATTTTTTTGTGAGGAGAACACGAAAGGTATCGGAACAGGTACTCTGGGGATATGTATGTGTGTATATACATGCATCTAAACACATGTATATATTTAACGTTATAGTATACACATTCCTTATAAAATTGATTATGCAAATATATATATATATTATATATATACATATATATATATGTGTGTGTGTGCGTGTGTGTGTGCATGTGTGTATATTTATATAGATATACATATATATCAATAAAGAAATAAGAATCACGTTTAAGTTTACAAAGATAATCACAAATAGCTAACTTAAAATGTTTTATAAATATTAAAGATTAAATATTTATCAAGTAATGCTAACCAGATATAAAAGCTCAATACAACTAAAGAGGAAATACAGATTCTAATAAGAACGAAGGATTAATAAAACATGTTAAAACACTTTAATGCGAGTTAAAAACATACTTCATTTTATGAAAGAGAAATCAATTAAGTGGATTGTCCTTAATCCGCGGATATACATATATATTATAAATACATATGCATTCGTGTATAAACATATGCATATAACAAGTAAACAGGAAAGTCGAGGATTTTATTTACGATTGAATACTTACATAAAGTTGCAATAATAATAATAATAATAATAATAATAATTATAATAATATAAACACATTAATAATAATAAAATGGCAATACTTTTAATCATAAAATAATACTATTAAATAATAACAACGACGACAACAGCAGCAACAAAAAACAACAACAACAACAATAATAATAATAGTAATAATAATGATAATAATAATAATAATAATAATAATAATAATAATAATAATAATAATAATAAGAATAAGAATAAGAATAAGAATAATATAATAATAATAATAAGAAGAAGAAGGGGGAGAAAAAGCAGACTATTCAGAAATGAATTCTGATGTGCTTAGTATCTTTCAGTGATTTGGAAAGCTAGTGTGAACCAGTAAACGTTGAAAATCCTCAGCTAATTTAATATTAAAACAAATACTAAATAACCGAATACTAAATAACTGAATACTAAATAACCGAATACTAAATAACCGAATACTAAATTGTGCTGGGGGAAAAAGCCTTCGGCCCTTTTCTTGTACTTTACTAATATTAACACGCAGTTTTGAATGTACTATTAAATGAGTTAGACTTCGTTTTTTCATCACTTATTCTAAAAGATTAGTCAGCTGTATATGTGTATGTATATATGTGTATGTAGGTATATGTACGCATACATATCCATATATATATATATGTATATACATATACATGTATATATACATGTATATATGTGTATGCATTGTTTATTACTATGTATGTATGTATATATATATATATATATATACGTGTGTGTGTCTGCACACGTATGTGTGTACATGTGCATGTCTTTTTAAGCAGCAGACTGTTAAATGTATATATATATGCATATATATTTATATATATATATATGCATGCAATATATACACACTTATTTATATGTATATACATATACATGTATATATATACAATTTATATATATATATATATATATATATATATACATATATACATCTCTCTCCCTTTCTCTCTCTCTCTCTCTCTCTATATATATATATATAAAATATATACATATATATGTATGTATGTTTGTATGTATGTATGTATGCATGTATGTATGAGGAAAAATATAAGGACGTTTATGGGATGTTTTGTAAATTTATTAGTAAGATTTCCGTTTGTGATAACTGTTTTAAACGCTAGTTAAAATATAAAAAAAACTTCTCATAAAGCTTACGAGAATTTCTAAATCGCTTTAATAATAATAATAATAATAATAAGAAGAAGAAGAAGAAGAAGAAGAAGAAAAAGAAGAAGAATATATTTGCAAATAAGTGTTATGTATAGATATATGGCATAGATATATTATTCGGAAACATCTATTATATAAAACTCACCTGTCCGTTTAAGTGTTTGTATGTATATATGTATATATGTATGTATGTATGTATGTATGTATGTATGTATGTATGTATGTATGTATGTATGTATGCCTAAAACTTTCGACAGGGGCGATGGATTTTCATGAGATTACTATCGTTTTAAAGACCTGCTCTTAAGACGATAAATATCGAAACATTAGTAAAAACATTATTCCCTTTACCCTCAACTGTGCTCATTTCTACAGGGATGGGCCATTTTTTCGCCGATATTTTCAAAATTTATCCTCTCTTTTCGATTGACTAGCTTTAATTTAAACATTTGTCATTCCGGTTTGGCGATAAGCGCAACAGCAAAGAAGTCACGTTTTTTTTCACGTTCTCTTCCTCCTTGGCGGTAATGGTTCGAGCCTGGCTGCCTAGTAACATATTTTTGTTACTAAACAGACACCTTCATACGTCCGTGGAACGCCGGGAACCTAGTATATATAATAATTATCATATACATATATATATATATATATATATATATATATATATATATATATATTTATATATATATATATATATATATATATATATATATATATATGTATATATATATATATATATATATATATATATATATATATATATATAGTTCTATTCTGTGAGACAGAAAATTGTAAATTCTAATATCAACAATATTTATCTATATTTATCTTTAACTTTACATGCAAAATAATTAAACGGGAAATCAAGCACAATATGCAAAATTTAATAGTTTTAAATTAATCCAAGTAAACATAGTTTATGATAAGTATTCCTATTATACTGCAGAAAACATTGTGTCATTTCGGAAGGCAAATATTTCTAATTCATTGTGTGTGTGTGTGTGTGTGTGCGTGTGCGTGCGTGCACGTGTGTGTGTGTGTGTGTGTTTTAGGGATAAGTAAGACTGGTAGGAAAATTAATGCCTACAGCATAAAACCATCGATTCATCGAATTTTTCTCTCTTACAAACAAACGCATACACTCCCATTTTTATGTATGCGATTTGTTGTGGGTGTGTATATAAATGTGTACGTGAATATTAAGGACATGTTGACATATTCATTCTTAAAACACAATTTTTACCTGTCCCTCTCTCTTTCATTTCCTCTTTCTCTCTCTAACTCTACACACAATAATATTATATATATATATATATATATATATATATATATATATATATATATATATATATATATATATAAATTGGAACTACACAATCATTACTTTAAATATATATATATATATATATGCATATATATATATGTATATATAATTGTAATTTATTATTATTCCAGCTATCTATACCCTCATATATGTGTGTGTGTGCGTGTGTGTGTGTGTTTGTGCGTGGGTGTGTATGTGTGTGGCTACCATGAGGATTATATGTGTGTATAAAATGTGTATAAATATGGGCACGCATACTCTGTATATATATATATATATGTATGTATGTGTGTATATATATATATATATATATATATATATATATATATCTGTGTGTGTGTAGGGAGGGGGCATGCGCGTGTGCGTGTGTGTGTGTGCATAGCAGAAGGTTTAATTTATGGCTATATCTTTGTATTTTTCCGTAGTGTAATACTTCCGTAAGTACATACATTGAAGTTTTCAAATATTTTGGTTACAGATATTTCATATGAATGTTTATCTTAGCAATATTTAATTGCCTTAATATAATGAATTTTTTGTCTATATTAATCTACACAAACGTATATGTAAGTAGCCTGGCCATTCTACATGAGAGACACCTGAAGCAGCAAAAGTTAAGCTTCCTGCCAGGACACTATATATAAACATGTAGGCAGATTGTGGCATATTTTATTGGATTTAAACTATACGTTATTTTTCAACAATCGTAATAAAAATTTAATCATATAATTATATTATAATATTCAAGAAGACTGCACATTTTCCTGTAATTTCGTCGCATAGAACCAAAGATACGAGCATATCAATATTCAATTTGGCAACGTATATATATATATATATATATATATATATATATATATATATATATATATATATATATATATATAGAACCAAAGATACGAGCATATCAATATTCAATTTGGCAACGTATATATATATATATATATATATATATATATATATATATATATATGTATATATATTGCAAAATGGTAATTAGTAAAAACTATACTATTGCAGAGCAAATGTATATATTTTTTTATTTTATTACCGTTTTATATGCTTAGTTACACACGTTTCTGTAAGAATTTTATTAACGATCCAGCAACGTTGTCCGACTTTAACGTCTGACGATGTTACTGGATCGTTGAAGCGGTCTCTCGGCATTACTCGGTCGTAAAATACGCTTAAATATACTATTTTGTATTAATGCAGATGTCGTCTTTATTATTATATTATGTTGGTTCAATGGATATTAAAGATTTAAAAAGCTAAAAAAAAAAGTGACTCACGCTACCAGCTGGAATTGTTTTAGTTTAGGATTGACTCCTTTCTTTAACCTTAATGCTGGAGCTATGAAGACATGTTTGCTTCAACACTCAAAATTAAAACGTTAACATATAGCAATTAGGTAAGGCATGCATATTTGTAACGTCGCCGCTCGACCTTCACCTGACAAATTCCATTTTTTTTTTACACTTTTGCACGGATTTTACTGATCTAT
>NC_136504.1:6535000-6542500 GCF_053919585.1 Euprymna scolopes
ATAATCATATATGTCATGACAACGTTTACACCACATGAAAGTTTGTATAATGCAATATGCCCATACTTTATAAATATAACACTTGCATTATATATATATATACATATACATATAAATAATATATATACATATGTACGCGTATATATATATAAATAACAAATAACAAATCATTTCGTTAATATGTTTAAATTTATATGCATACACAGCTCATGATTCTCTCTCTCTCTCACTATATATATATATATATATATATATATATATATATATATATATTTAAATATGTGTATATATATGTGGGTGTAGGTGTGTGTATTATATATACAAACATATATGTGTATATCGTTATAATTTTCCTGATATATATAAATATATATGTATACATATATATATATGTATATATATGGTATATTTATATATATATGTATGTATATATATATATATATATATATATATATATATATATATATATATATATATATATATATATATATGTACTAATTCTGGTGTGATTTAAACTTCAATTAGGATATTAATATATGCATGTAATATTGTTGAATAATAGTTTTTATTTCTTTGTTTATATTTTTGTTAACTGTTTCCATAGACATCAGCTTTCATGAAATAAAGTTTATACTAAATAAACAAACATGCAAATATAAGTAAACACAAACATATATATATGCATGTACATATTAATGTGTGTATATATATATTTATATGTGTGTATATATATATTTATATGTGTATATATACATGTATATGTGTGTGTATGATCATGTGTATATATGATTGTCTGCATTATTTATAAATTGAGATGTATGTTTTGCCACGCACTTCATTTCCATAATTATTCATGCAAAATTTTAATACATTGAAACTAGCTTTCAAATGATGGAACATATATACACGACGTCTATATTCTTGACTAAACAGTCGTTGTACCATACACACACACACACACACACACATACATACACATACAAAAACACGCACATGCACATGTATGACGTTAACAAAGTTAATAACAAAAAGTATCTATCAGTTTACACAGTTTATAGGCAAATTAAATAGAAATATGGAATGCCGCATAGGTTGTACAAAGTTACTAAAAGTTTTTTTTTCTCAATATTGAGGCTAGGAGAATTACGAGAAAACGAAGATTCCAAAAAAAAAAGGTGAATGCACAAAGCAATAAACAGAATAAGACGAAAACTATGCTTATCGTGAAGAAGAAGAGAAAAATGCAAAGAGTGTAGAAGACTAAAGAGAAAAAAGAAAGAAAAGAAAAGACGATGAGAAACTGTGAAGGCGAGAATGCGAAAATGGAAATGTTTCTATTTCGTCGATGATGTCATAAAATTCCACTTGGTTTTGTAGCGGAAACAGGTACGCTTTTTTGCTGAACAGATTCGTTTTGCGAAGGAAATGAGAAAACACAATATTCGAGGTAAAATTGAAGTGAGGGGACCTGGGAAAATGGAGTCAATTAGATATAACCCCAATCTTATATACTACCAATCGATAATTTTGTTTCTATACACATGGAAACACTCAAACTTACACACCACACACATATATATATATATATATATATATATATATAAATATATATATATATACATATAGATGTATGTGGTAAAATGCATACGTATATATATATATATATATATATATATATATATATATACATATATATCCATATATACGAGTTTAAAAAACACACACATGCATATAAATATATATATATATACATGCATATATATATATATATTTATATATATATATATATATATATATATATATGTGTGTGTGGGGGGCGTTTGTGTGTGTGCGTGCGTCTGTGCTCAGGTGGGTGTCTATATATAACTATGCGTGTTTGCATATGTTTAAGTGTGTGTATATGGCGAGAGCGACTCTTTCTAAAATTTAAATTATATATCTTTAGTATTTTTGGAGAATACATATATATATATATGAAATATGTAAATATAAATGTGTGTGCTTGCATATATATTCATATACACCTATTTGCACCTATATATATATATATATATATATATATATATATATATATATATATATATGGAGACACATCTCTATCGACCTATTAATCTAGCTATCTATCTTACTCTTTCTCTCCCTCTCTCTCTCTCACTCTCTCTCTCTCTCCGGCATATATATATATATATATATATATATATATATATATATATATATATATATATATATATATATATATATATATATATATATATACATATATATATATATATATATATATATATATATATATATGTAAGACTTAACGTTACAATATTTGGATTAAAATATATAACATATATATTCAAATTAAGAGTCTTATGGTTTGATATAAGGAATATGTAGAAGATAATGTATTATTATTATCATTTTTCAAAATTAATATTATTATTATTATCATTATCATTAGCATTATTATTTCTTCTTCTTATTATTATTTTAGATATTGTTTATTATTATTGCTTATTATTATTATTTTTAATCTTGTTGTGTATTATTATTTTTTATTATTGTTTATTATAATTATTGTTATGTTTATTATTATTATTTATTATTATTAATATTATTAATTATTATTATTATTATTTATTATTTATAATCATTATTCATTATTATTGATGTTGTTTATTCTTCTTAATCTTAGTTATTATTATTTATTATTATTTATTATTATTATTATTAATTATTATAATTATTATTCTTTATTATTATTTATTACTCTTATCATTTTTATTGATTATTATTTTTGTTTTTATTATTATTTATTATTATTTATTATTATTATTTATTATTGTTTTTATTATTATTATTATTATTATTATTATTAAGTATTAATTATTTTTAGTATAAAACCATAAATTCTTAATTGAGCATATTGTTATATATATATATATATATATATATATATATATATATATATATATATATATATATATATTTAATGCAAATTATTAAACTTTATATTATGCTTCATATTTTATTCATTGGACTATTTTACTATACTCTTTCACAAGAGTATAACTGATTTGATCATCAAATATCTGATATTTCTTGTTTATATATATATATATATATATATATATATATATTTTTATATGTATATCTATATATATTTTAATACGTATATATATATATATATCAATATGTGTATATATATATTAGGTTACATATATATCCATGTCCATATACATATATCTTAATATATATTTGTATATAGATAGATAGATAGATAGATAGATAGATATTCCTCTACATATATTCAGGTATGTGTGAATATTCTTCCTACTCAAACCTAAATGTTCAATGTATTCGAGAGAGAAAAACGCCTTCTTTTCTTTTTACTTAATGTAATTTTAAAATCTAATATATCATGATTTACAACGTTTCCGTCACATTTTAGGAAAGCAAGATTCAGATAATGCATTTAAGCATTGATACGAATGTATATATATATATATATATATATATATATATATATATATATATATATATATTTATATATATATACGTGTGTGTGTATGGCTGTGGGTGTGTTATTCTAGTACCCTTTATTTTATGGGTTATATGTGAGGTAAACGCTATAAAAACGATGTTGTGTTTTCATTTTTTACATATGATTTAGATCAGTTGTTTGCCATTTTGTCCAAACAGATGTTTTAAATATGAAAATATAATAAAAATGGGAACGCAGCGAATACTGGAAATGGGGTATTATATACTCTAATGTATTTTGTTTTACTTTCTTATGTTGCATCCGGGGCCCTTCTCTATAAAAACCTTCAGCCAATGTACTTTACCAAAAATAAATTTTAATTTAATTTTTTGACAATATTTTCCCGAAGTTTCAGTAATAAGACTACTTAAATTAGGATCCACTTGCTTTTCATTTGTATTTAATAATCACTGACACTATACAACAATTCTCTATTTAATAGAAACGATATTTTGCTCAATATCAACGACTTTCCTCTACATAAATCTTTCTTGATGAAATCTGATATGTACTTTTTTGAATAAGCATAGATACTAATGCCCACCACTGTTTTCTCGAATTACAAAGACGGAACTGGTAGAATCACACATGCCTTTTCCTTGTCCCATTCACCGACACCGACGGTAACGGCATCGGCCTGTCTCTCAGATAAGCAAGCCGCATCGGCCTGTCTCTCAGATAAGCAAGCCTCAACTCTAAACCACAGTTCCCGGAGTGTGTATGTCAAATGTCTATAGCGCACAAGGAAATACCGATTATGCTGCGATAATGATAGATATCAGCCTAAACTCTTGACCCCATGTTGAAGGGATATTACTTAACATGACGCAGTATTACAACAAAGCTAACTGGGAAAATATCTGCGATCAAATCAAAGATGTTCCATAAATAGTTCAAAACCGCAATTAAAGCGTAGGTGTCCACACGGGATTTCTAATTAAAACCCCACTCTCTCAAATGCGTCACCTCTACTCGCACAGTATGAATGCTGCAGATTCATCCGACATTAATTCTTTACAAAGGGACAAAATAATTTTAAAAAAATCGAAATAATTGAAACAGTAAAATCTCTGCACTATGAGAAATCATAGCGAACTAGCAGTAAACGTATCAAATTGCATACACTGGATGAGGCGGATGCGGTTAGGGCAGTCGCCATAGATATATTTAAAGCCTTTTACAGGGTCTGCTACAATGATCTGGCGAACATGAAATCGTATGGTATTACGGACCAAAAAATCTAACATAAAATTATCTTTTTTAAATAAGGGAATAATCCAGATTGCCCACTATAGCCGCACGCCTACCTAATGTGTCATATACGCGTGTGTTTCGGAAGTCGATTCTCAGACATTAATTTTTCTGATATTTATAAAACAACTCCTTCATAAATTGTCTCGGAGGTAAATTGCTTGGTGACACCACGCTTTATAACAGCCACAATGAGAAAACGAATGAACACATTTATAAGGAGATGGCTGAAAACTTTAAGGGAGACATCAGGTAAATGGATATAAACATTCGATGCTGCCAAAGCGAAACTTCTTTCGTTTAATAATTACAAGAAACCTTATCAACAACGGATTGTCATGACTATTGATACATTACCTGGAATCTCTTAAACTCCTCAACTTAACGTTCACTGGAACAACAACTTGACCAAATACATCGATAGCATTCCTAAGATTGCTGTGAAGAATGCGTGTTCTTCTCAAAGAGTTAAACATCTACTAAGCCTCTAAAAGAACGCCATCAGCCCATGCATGGAGTATTGTTGACATATTTGAGCTTTTTCATCTACTACGAGTCACTCACTCTTAGACAGGACCCCGCGCGTTCAATCAAACTCCAACCTCTGTCATAACGAAGAAATATCGCATCATTGTGCCTATGTTACAATTAAATGGAAAGTACTATATCGAAGTCCAAGCCCCATTAACCCCCTATTCTAAAATACCAACTACTAAGCTGACATGCAACAAAATCCCCCCCCAAACTGTAGAGACCTCTAAATGTCTGAAAGTATTCTACTCAAATAGTTTCTTCCCTCCAACAGCTAGACTTTGAAATTCCCTTCCGCATCCGTGCTTTCCTGATTGTACTGGACATGCACGCGTTCTCAATTTAATGTAATAAAATATTATGCTGCATAACCTCCCACATAGATTCCATGCATTTTTTTCCTAAATAGCAAGCCCTATATTCAAGTGTAATTGTGCCTTTTGCGGGTGAAAAGTTGTAAAAAAAGTTATACTGAATTGATCGTCATCGGACTGAAATTACCTAATATGTTTAGCGGAATAAATTCTTGTTTCGTGTTCAACATATTCTAAACATAATCGTCGGTTTTACTGTATCATTCAAATTACAAAACTAAACATAGTTTACCGTTTTTCTTAACTGAGTAAGGCAGTGTCACAATGATGCTGTGTTAAACAGAGTTGAAAGTACAAAGGTAACAAAATGCCAACATCTTATGTATGACATGAAAAGAAACTGGAATCTTAGGAAGATCTATATCATTGCAGTTAGTATAAAAGCAACTGGACTCTCTGAAAAAATGTATAACTACCTGGCAAATATACCCGGTGAACTAAGTGCAGAAGAGATTCAAATATTCCACTTAAAGTGACAGTCAGAATCTTTACAAAATTATTCGTTCAGAATATCTGAATACGTGGGTGAATATTTGGCATTCGGTAGGATGTCCCATCCCCAGACTAAACAAACTGATCAGAAAATTAAAAAAAAGGAGAAACACTCTCATGTATAATTAACAGTATCTACCAATGTTGTTTGACAATATTGCTATTTTCGTTTATTTTTCCTTTTTTTTTCTTAAAATGGTATCGTTTTAAATTTAAATGATTACTTTTATCATTAGTTGTTGTTAATACAAATCAAAGAATTTCGCAACATTTGTTGATTAACATATTAATTAAAAGGAGATATATTAATAATTTTGTTACAACATAGTTGTTTCAGCTTTTAACTTATTGAGTTATTAAATGTTGTATTTGACGATTTAACAATGATAAATTCAATTCAAATTATAAAAAAAACAAGTAATAAATCAGTTATATTTGTCTAATGGTGTAATTTATATTTGATGTAGTAGTGTGTCATATTGACGCTAATATACTAGTTCGTATGTCAAATAATCGAGTAATAACTTGTAAATAAATTGTTGTATGTGTGTTACGCAGTATTAGGGACGCATTTATGACAAGTACAGAAATGTTTTCGTTCAATGTTATAATTATAGAGATTTTACATGTTTTAATATTTTTTACAAGGTGGTCACCACTTATCAAGGCCCGATAGTCACTCAGGGATAAGGCTTATTGTAAGTGCAGTACCTTAGTGTGGATAATTAAAGTGTCTACTTAAGGGGGCGGTTCATCACGAATTTATTTACGTTGGACTTGAAGACATCCAAGTTGTAGTCAGGAGGGAAGCAGGCAGACGGAACAGAGTTCCATAGGCGTACAGTTCTAAGAAAGAAGCTTTGTTCATGAATCTACGTTTTGATTTAGGCATAGATAAAGAGTGGGAAAGTTTTGACAGTGGATTCAGCTAGACGGGTGTTTTTTATAAATGATTGGCGAGGGGGGACCAGAGATTGGAGTTCAGACGAGCACCTGCCATGGAAATAACGATAAAACAAAGATAGGCTTGCAACGTCTCTTCTGTGGGAGAGAGAGTTGCAGGGAAGAGAAAAGGGCATCCCCCACTTTCAGCAAGAAAAATATGCATACTTTCGATGAATATGTTTACAAATTTTGCGTTTCTATTTTGCTAATATACTTATTAGTATTAGCGATACATACTTAATGTGGTAAATTACTTATGACGTGATGCCTAACATGAATTTGCAAGAAGAAAATTAAACAGATTTCTGTGCAGTGTAACCAAAGAATGTACAAATCCGGCATTTTTCAAATAAAAGCAGCAGTAGGAAAATAGTA
>NC_136504.1:6545000-6550000 GCF_053919585.1 Euprymna scolopes
CGGCTAATATTAATTGTTTTAATATGATAGATGATATATCACTTTTTTCCTTGATGTCGAGGTTTGAGCCGTCTGTGGTGTGTTGCAGTTTTCAATCAACATATGCAAAATTGTTTAGAACGAAGGCATTCTTCGACTAGGTAATTGGATTCATATATTGCATTAGTTTGGCTCAAGTTAAAGTTAATTGTATTATCGTTTTAAATCATTTACTAATGCTACTCCGATGGAAAATATTATGATCTAACCGTTGGACAAAGATACATAGCTCGGAATTGGTTACGCGTTGTCTCACTAAACAATTTACCAGTTGAGACAAAAGAAATAACTCATCAAGTCGAGAAAAATACCAGTTTAAAAATGAGAAATCTCTGTTGTTTTTTATACATCCTGTAGAATATCTGCATGAATATAATTACACGTAATTATAAACTAAATATGATCATCCCATTAGACAACCGAATAAACTAAAATAGGGAATTAATAAAAATGAATGTTTAAAGGAATATGAAAATTAGCTAGATCTATAAGAAAATTGTGTTTTCTTTTAAAATAAATAGAAAAGAGGCTTGACTTTTTTCTATTCTCCTTAGCCTTCGAGCCGGGGTCCAAATGTAGTATCCGTTCCTGCAGATAATGCAAGCAAAGACAATATGTGGGGGCAACCCTACATATAAGACCTTGGTCAATGTAGGAGCAAACCTTCATACCAATTGTCACTATCCAGCTCCCCAACTCCTCGGGGAGCTGGTTCCCAATTTGTCCTTCACTCCTCACATTAAAAATCGGCCTTGTGCCTAATTTGCTTGGTGAGAGAGCAAATAATACCAACCCCACATATAAGACCTTGGTCAATGTAGGGGAAACCTTTCATACCAATTGTCACAATCCAGCTCCCCTACTCCCCGGGGAGCTGGTCCTCATTTCCCCTTCACGCCTCATATTAAAACATCGGCCTTGTGCCTGATTTGCTCGTTGAGGGAGCAAGTAAATACAAACCCCACATATAAGATCTTGGTCAATGTAGGGGCAACCCTTCATACCATTTGTCACTATCCAGCTCCCCTACACACCGGGAAGTTAGTCACCATTTCCCCTTCACTCCTCACATTAAAAATCGGTATTGTGTTTAATTCCCTCGGTGGGGGGGGGGCAAATAAATACCTTGCCTTTTTTTCTGAAGTTCTTGGCCTTGGTATCAAAATGTAGTATCTCTTCCGGCAGATACTGCAAGCAAAGACCATATGTGGAGGTAACCCCACATATAAGACCTTGGTCAATGTAGGGGCAACCCTTCATACCAATTGTCACTATCCAGTTCGCCTACTCCCCGGGGAGTTGGTCCACATTTCCCCTTCACTCCTCACGGTATTGTGCCTATTTGCTCGGTGGGGGAGCAAATAAATACCTTACCTTTTTTCTGTGTTTTTGGCCTTCGGCCAGGGATCAAAGTGTAGTACCTGTTCTGCAGATGCTGCACTTAAGATAATTTGTCCCAGTCAACGGAGAGGAAACTCTCTATTCTGGGACAATAACTATTTTTGGTCCCAACCAGCGTCCCCCTTTTCACTTTTTTCGGAGAGCTGGTTTAACCCCACTTTAAAAACGAACTTGTGTCACATTTTGCTTTGGTGGGAAAACACATACATACTAATGGAAAAGATTATTTTGATATGAATATCAACACACACAAAAGAAAAACGAATTCATAGGAGCATATATATATATATATATATATATATATATATACATATATATATATATATATATTATATTTTATTTACCATATTCCCTCTGCTTAACTTATTTTGTTTTCAAGTAAGATCTTTGAGTTATTTGTTGTTTCATCAAATACTTCTGCATGCAAAATCCGATCCTGCATGTTGCTAATTCCTACCCTCTGATGAGAAGAGTATTTCTTCGAAACTCCGCGGATTAAGGAATATCCATTTATCTAGTGTTTCCTTTTCAGATTAAATATGTTTTTAACTCATTTCAAAGTGTTTTTTAACATATTTCATTAACTGTTTGCTCATATATATATATATATATATATATATATATATATATATATATATATATATTATATATATATATATATAAGATATATCATTACTGATGCAATTCTCTATCTATATAAAAGCCAAGTACATCCAAGGATGGGGTGCTGCTGCTACATCTGGGCAAGAGTACAAAATAAACTTCGTGGTTTAGTTGGGGATGCCGTTTTCTCTTCCCTGCAACCTCTCTCCCACAGAAGAGACGTTGCGATCCTGTCTTTGTTTTATCGTTGCAAGTGCTCGCCTCAGCTCCAATCTTTGGTCTCTTCTTGCCAATCTTTCACTATAAACACCCGTCTAGTTGAAACCACTGTCAGTTACTTTCCCCACTCTTTATATGTGTCAAAACCAAAACGTAAATTCCATGAACAAGGCTTCTTTCTTAGAAATGTTTTGCCTGTTCCCCACCTGACTACAACCTGGATGTCTTCAAATCCAACATACAAAATTCCTGATGAACTACCCTTAAGTAAGACACTTTATCAAATCTCCAATATTACCAGGATACTATCCCATTGCTTACTGTACACGCAATAACCCTTATCCCCGAGTGGCTTCCGGGCCTTGATAAATAGTGACTACCTTGTAAAAAATGTCATTTAGTAACAGGGTAGTAATGATATATATATATATATATATATATATATATATATATATATAATATATGAAAAAAGTAACCCAAGCTTGTATATATAAATATTTTAATAGTGTAATAAGAGACGTACAAAGACATAATCAATATTATGGGACACCTATAAATAAATTAGATAATAGTTTAAACCTATGCATTTACAGGTTAAGAATTTTAGTGAACAGTTGCAAGCAAATGTAAAATATTGAGCAGTAGATTGTAATACTTGTAGTAGATCCTAATACTTGCTGTAAAGCCTTATTCAAGTGTGATTTAGCTGAGGTCCATACTAAATTCATTCCGATATTCAAAATGATTCATTGTCATATTAAAGTTATTTCTTATTTTTCAGGTTATATTTGATACCTGCCAGTTCTATAGTATTATATTTAATTTAAAATACTTCCGAAGAGGGGCTTTCAGAGATTACAACCGTCTAAATCACTTCTTTATCTGGTAATGCATATTCTCAGGTATAAATTGCCAGGAAGGCAGAATGGTCAGGGAATGGGTTTCAAACAACGATTAAAATGTACAGAAAATAGTCTTTCAAACACAGAAAAAAACTAGGCTGTAAAATGTCGACAACCGACAGACAAGACAGATCTTTTAAAATAGAGCATCGCTGGCAGATAAGAAACATATGATTTAGAGATTGCTGCTAAAGATAGGGAGGATGCAAAGAAAAATATATCAGCTCAAATAGTGAGAAAAATGTTATTGGAAGCGGGGTTAAAATAATGCAAAGCCAGGTAGAAGCTACAACTGTTTCAAGCTAACAAGACAAAAAACGAATTTGAAAAAAGAACATGACAATTAGACACATGATGATTAGGCTAAAATCGTCTGGTCTGATAGTAATATATATATATATATATATATATATATATATATATATAGTCATCCACACACATTACTGTTTCGCTGTTTCACAGTTCATCAGTATGGCTGGACACGAAATAAATAATAAATAAATCATATATATATATATATATATATATATATATATATATATATATATGTAATAAGAGAAATAGTATTCCGACAAAATAGAGAAATATACAGGAACAAACCGAGTTATGTGTTCATCAAAGTTTCGTCTTTATTTCATCCATAGGGAATCTCGAAATAAAAGGGAACGGTGATGAACACATAACTCTGTTTGTTTCTCTTTATTTCTCGCTCCCTCTGTCTCTGTCTCTGTTTGTCTATCAGTTAAGAACTTAATTTCCTAAACTTAAAAAGGAACCCTTGACATCTTTATGTGAATACGCTTCCATGACATATATTCAAAATTGTAACACATTCTAATTGTTTTCCTCAGAATTTTGACACCCTGAAACAGTTTATGTTGGTCGTAGAAAAGCAGACATATCATCCTGATTGTGTGGTTTCAGCTGTCAAATTTGGAAGAGGAAGCGTAATGGTTTGTGGTTGCATGGCCTAGTCAGACACTAAAAATGTTCTACACATGTGAGGGCAGAATGAACTCCACAATTAATACTAGTACGAATGCCCCAGGTTTACCAAACTTTCTTTGAATAAATATTCAATAATATACTTCCAAGTGATGTAATCTTTCAACAAGACAATGATTCATGCCATATGTCTGAATTTTCAATGGGTTGATTCGAGAATGAATGGATTACGGAGATGAAGTGGTTCCCTCAATCTCCAAATTCAAATCCCATTAAAACTTTGTGATCCCATCTTGAGAAAAGAGTGAGCACGCACAAATGTACATAAAAATTAGAGGGCAAACTTCATGAAGAGTGGCAGAAAATCGATCCTACCACCTGCAACAATTTAGCCAATAATATGCAAAACCTAATAAAATCTGTTATAAAGGCAACCGGAGGCATGCAAAATACTAATTACTATTGAAATTGATTTATTTATATTTACTTCACGAATTCTTGGCCGTAGATGTATGAGTTTGAATTTAGAATGACCATTTTCTTTGGTGCTCCATAATTCTAACCATGGCTGTGTATCTAACTGTGTAACTGATATCGTCACTGATAATCATAAAAAAATCTTTGTAAAACACACGTACATTTTTTCAGACCCAATGTTGTCATATGATTATATAATTAATCGTTTATTATGGATGTTACAGTACAGCATCTCCTCGCGCAAGGAATAATTATATATATATATATATATATATATATATATATATATATATATGTGTGTGTGTGTAAGTTTTTGTTGTTGACTTTTAATACGATATTAAGATTAAAGTCTCCACCTTGCAGATCCGGTGTTTTCTTAGAAAGTCGCCCATTTTGAGTTGGACGTATTTATTT